>NC_092170.1:44123925-44153925 GCF_045791955.1 Oncorhynchus clarkii lewisi
AGACACTGTTGCCCTAAAGCACACAAAAAACTATACATATCTCAGCCTAAACATCAGCATCACAGGTAACATCCACAAAGCTGTGAACGGTCTGAGAGACAAGGCAAGAAGGGCCTTCTACGCCATCAAAAGGAACATAAATTTCATCATACCAATTAGGATCTGGCTAAAAATACTTGAATCAGTCATAGAGCCCATTGCCCTTTATGGTTGTGAGGTCTGGGGTCTGCTCACCAACCAAGACTTCACAAAATGGGACAAACACCAAATTGAGACTCTGCATGCAGAATTTTGCAAAAATGTCCTCCGTGTACAACGTAAAACACCAAATAATGTATGCAGAGAACAGAAAGGAGCAGGAGAAAGAGAAGGTTGAGGTGGAAGGATGGATGAAACCATATAATGGAGGTGTAGAGGCCCAGAAAGAGGAGGCCTGTGATCTGCTAACTGGTCGTTAGGTGGTTCAACAACAACCAGGCCTGAGGACAGCATTACACCACTACAGACAGGGAGGGAGAGGAGAAGGAAGAGAAAGAGAAGGCAGTGGTTTAGATAATGAGAGAGTAGGGAGCTGGAAATAGCAGAGCTACACAGGAGGACTCTCTCTCTGCTATGTGAGGTTCTGTACTGTGAGGTGCTACACTGTGAGGTGCTGTGCTGTGAGGTGCTACGCTGTGAGGTGTTGCGCTGTGAGGTGCTGCGCTGTGAGGTGCTGCGCTGTGAGGTGCTGCGCTGTGAGGTGCTGTGCTGTGCTGTACTGTGTGGTGCTACACTGTGTGGTGCTACACTGTGAGGTGCTACACTGTGAGGTGCTACGCTGTGAGGTGCTACGCTGTGAGGTGCTACGCTGTGAGGTGCTACGCTGTGAGGTGCTGTACTGTGAGGTGCTACACTGAGGTGCTGTACTGTGAGGTGCTGTACTGTGAGGTGCTGTACTGTGAGGTGCTGTACTGTGAGGTGCTGTACTGTGAGGTGCTGTACTGTGAGGTGCTGTACTGTGAGGTGCTGTACTGTGAGGTGCTGTGACCTGCTGCCTCCACAGTAAATGTCTTTGCCAGCCTTGGCCATCCTATTGCTTCTGACGGAGTGTGTGGATCTCTAGTAAAACCACAGCCCAAGAATGAGATTAGTCAATAAAATGCCTCTCCAATATGTCTCTCCTCTCTTCTCCTCATCTAGCCTGTTTCTAACGTCTCCGCTCCTGGCCCGTGAACCGGCCTATCCGCACGCTCCTGGCCCGTGAACCGGCCTATCCGCACGCTCCTGGCCCGTGAACCGGCCTATCCGCACGCTCCTGGCCCGTGAACCGGCCTATCCGCACGCTCCTGGCCCGTGAACCGGCCTATCCGCACGCTCCTGGCCCGTGAACCGGCCTATCCGCACGCTCCTGGCCCGTGAACCGGCCTTTCCGGTTCTATACGCCATGATATTACCCTGGTATACACACCATGATATTACACACCATGATGTTACCCTGGTCTACACGCCATGATATTACCCACCATGATATCACCCTGGTCTACACACCATGATATCACCCTGGTCTACACACCATGATATCACCCTGGTCTACACACCATGATATTACCCTGGTCTACACACCATGATATTACCCTGGTCTACACACCATGATGTCACCCTGGTCTACACACCATGATATCACCCTGGTCTACACACCATGATATCACCCTGGTCTACACACCATGATATCACCCTGGTCTACACACCATGATATCACCCTGGTCTACACACCATGATATCACCCTGGTCTACACACCATGATATCACCCTGGTCTACACACCATGATGTTACCCACCATGATATTACCCTGGTCTACACACCATGATATTACCCTGGTCTACACACCATGATGTTACCCACCATGATATTACCCTGGTCTACACACCATGATGTTACCCACCATGATATTACCCTGGTCTACACACCATGATATCACCCTGGTCTACACACCATGATATCACCCTGGTCTACACACCATGATATCACCCTGGTCTACACACCATGATATTATACAGGAGGAATAGTCAAAACACTTGCTTCGTGAGGTGTTCGCAATTAGTGATTGTTAGGTAACGCAACCCGAAAAGGCCCAGCCCCCTCGTCCTGGCCCAAAGTCCGGGCAGGTCCACTGAGGCCCAGTGAGTCTCTGGAGCTGGGCCGTGGAAACAAAGTCCGAGACCTTTAGATCAAACACTGGGGGAAACCTCCAATGGAAAGTCAATAGTGTTATATATTATCTATGACCCTTTGGTGGTTCTCACCTAAACATTTGTAAGGCACCACGATGTGGGCGTGGCCTTTACACAGCTTCTTCTCTTTCTTGCACCAGTTCTCAATCCTGATTGGCTGGTTGGCCTCCACCACGTTAGTGATCTGGAGCTCAGGGTACATCTGAGAGAAAGAGAGACAGAGAGAGGGGAGGGAGACGGGGAGAGAGAGAGAGAGAGAGGCGGGGGGGAGAGAGAGAGAGGCGGGGGGGAGAGAGAGAGAGGCGGGGGGGAGAGAGAGAGGCGGGGGCAAGAGAGAGGCGGGGTAGAGAGAGAAAGAGAGAGAGGCGGGGGGGAGAGAGAGAGAGAGGCGGGGGGGAGAGAGAGAGAGAGGCGGGGGGGAGAGAGAGAGAGAGGCGGGGGGGAGAGAGAGAGAGAGGCGGGGGGGAGAGAGAGAGAGAGGCGGGGGGGAGAGAGAGAGAGGCGGGGGGGAGAGAGAGAGAGGCGGGGGAGGGAGAGAGAGAGAGGCGGGGGAGGGAGAGAGAGAGAGGCGGGGGAGGGAGAGAGAAACAGGCGGGGGAGGGAGAGAGAAACAGGCGGGGGAGGGAGAGAGAGAGAGAGGCGGGGGAGGGAGAGAGAGAGAGGCGGGGGAGGGAGAGGCGTTGGAGAGAGAGAGAGAGGCGAGGGGGAGAGAGAGAGGCGGGGGAGGGGGAGCGAGAGAGAGGCGGGGGAGGGGGAGCGAGAGAGAGGCGGGGGAGGGGGAGAGAGAGAGAGAGAGGCGGGGGAGGGAGAGGCGTTGGAGAGAGCGAGAGAGGTGAGGGGGAGCGAGAGAGGCGGGGGAGGGGGAGAGAGAGAGAGAGAGGAGAGAGAGGACGGGGAGGGAGAGAGAGAGCAAGAGGCGGAGGGGGAAGAGAGAGGCGGAGGGGGAAGAGAGAGGCGGAGGGGGAAGAGAGAGGCGGAGGGGGAAGAGAGAGAGGCGGAGGGGCGGAGGGGGAAGAGAGAGGCGGAGGGGGAAGAGAGAGGCGGGGGGGAGAGAGAGGCGGAGGGGGAAGAGAGAGGCAGAGGGGGAAGAGAGAGGCAGAGGGGGAAGAGAGAGGCGGGGGGGAAGAGAGAGGCGGGGGGGAGAGAGAGAGGCGGGGGGGAGAGAGAGAGAGGCGGGGGGGAGAGAGAGAGAGGGAGGCGGGGGGGTGAGAGAGAGAGAGAGGCGGGGGGGTGAGAGAGAGAGAGAGGCGGGGGGGAGAGAGAGAGAGAGAGGCGGGGGGGAGAGAGAGAGAGAGAGGCGGGGGGGAGAGAGAGAGAGGCGGGGGGGAGAGAGGACAGGGAGGGAGAGAGAGGCGGGGGGGAGAGAGAGAGGCGGGGGAGGGAGAGGACGGGGAGGGAGAGAGAGAGGCGGGGAGGGAGAGAGAGAGGCGGGGGAGGGAGAGAGAGGCGGGGGAGGGAGAGAGAGGCGGGGGAGGGAGAGAGAGAGGCGGGGGAGGGAGAGAGAGAGAGGCGGGGGAGGGAGAGAGAGAGGCGGGGGAGGGAGAGGACGGGGAGGGAGAGAGAGAGGCGGGGAAGGGAGAGAGAGAGGCGGGGGAGGGAGAGAGAGAGGCGGGGGAGGGAGAGAGAGAGGCGGGGGAGGGAGAGAGAGAGGCGGGGGAGGGAGAGAGAGAGGCGGGGGAGGGAGAGAGAGAGAGAGAGAGAGGCGGGGGAGGGAGAGAGTGAGAGAGAGAGGCGGGGGAGGGAGAGAGTGAGAGAGAGGCGGGGGAGGGAGAGAGTGAGAGAGAGGCGGGGGAGGGAGAGAGTGAGAGAGAGGCGGGGGAGGGAGAGAGTGAGAGAGAGGCGGGGGAGAGAGAGAGAGAGAGAGAGAGAGAGAGAGAGAGAGAGAGAGAGAGAGAGAGAGGCGGGGAGAGAGAGAGAGATAAATGGTGTTTCTTCATTACCTATTCATCTCCCTCCTGTCTCCAGTTAGCTCAGCATGTGAATATACTTGGACAAGAAATCCTCACAAAAATAGTAAACCAAGGAGAATTCCAACAAGTGAGAACATGTTGACATTTTGCCAGTCCTAAAAAAGAAAAAAGCTATTTTAGGGTTAGGGATTAGATTGAGGGTTAGGGATTAGATTGAGGGTTAGGGATTAGATTGAGGGTTAGGGATTAGATTGAGGGTTAGGGATTAGATTGAGGGTTAGGGATTAGATTGAGGGTTGGGGATTAGATTGAGGGTTAGGGATTAGATTGAGGGTTAGGGATTAGATTGAGGGTTAGGGATTAGATTGAGGGTTAGGGATTAGATTGAGGGTTAGGGATTAGATTGAGGGTTAGGGATTAGATTGAGGGTTGGGGATTAGATTGAGGGTTAGGGATTAGATTGAGGGTTAGGGATTAGATTGAGGGTTAGGGATTAGATTGAGGGTTAGGGATTCGATTGAGGTTTAGGGATTCAATTGAGGGTTAGAATTATGGTTAGGTTTAGGGATTAGATTGAGGGTTAGGTTTAGAGATTAAGGGTTAGAATTAGGATTAGGGATTGGATTGAGGGTTAGGTTTAGGGATCGGATTGAGGGTTAGAATTAGGATTAGGGATTGGATTGAGGGTTAGGTTTAGGGATTGGATTGAGGGTTAGAATTAGGATTAGGTTTAAATATTGGGGTTTAGGGATTAGATTAAGGGTTAGAATTAGGATTTTGAATGAGAATCAATTGTTGGTCACCAAACAATCCTCACAAATATAGTAATAGACAACTGTGTGTGTGTGTGTGTGTGTGTCTTTAGATACAGTGTACAGTTAGGGGTTACAGTAGTTTACAGAGACAGACAAGGAGAGAGGGATGTGTTAATACGATAATATCTATGGAGGGTCTGTATAACACAGTGAATAAAGACCTGAGTCAGCGGAGAGACCGTAGGAAGGTCAACCGACTGTGGAGTCACGCTGATAACGGTCCCCCTACAGGTTAACAGTGTAACATGGTCTCACCTCCTGACAGTAGCGCAGCACGCCCTCTTTGGTTCCTACACAGCTCTTCAGCCCGGAAGGGTCCGGTTCCCAGCGTCCTGTCTGGATGTTTACGTGCATGTTGAGCTTCCCACAGAACATGGCCACCTGAGGCTCCGCTACGGCAAAACCTGTGCCCGCATTGGCTGCAAGCGCCTGGAAGGAGGGGGGGGAAGGAAAAGAGAGCGAGAGCGAGAGCGAGAGAAATGAGAGGTTAATGCATATACTCATTACAGAGTCGTAAAGTTAGGGAGGGAATATTCTGTCAGCCGGGCCAGCCTTCAGACCTGAGTGTCAGTCTGTCCTGATGAAGGCTCTGTGGGCTGTAACCAAACTGAGTCAGTCTGCCCTGATGAAGGCTCTGTGGGCTGTAACCAAACTGAGTCAGTCTGCCCTGATGAAGGCTCTGTGGGCTGTAACCTACAGACACCCTACAGACGCGCGCGCGCGCCCCCCGGAAGGCCCTACAGCCGCCCCCCCATGGGAGGCCCGACCCACCTGAAAAGTTTAATTTAATTTACATTAAGCTCGCCCGTTCTGTGAGATATTAAATGTTGTGATTTCACAACAAGCAAAATGTAAAAATGTCCATAACGCTGTTCACACCCTTATGTCATAGTCAGGGTAGCAGCGGATCAGTTGTCTTGTCGGCCAACCAGGGATGAGAAACCCCTTATCGTCACAACTCTAAGTAGCCGGATCACAAAGCCAAAGCACTAGAAAACCATTGGTTTCTGCTACAACAGCAGGAAGGAGACACAACGGTCATGAGTAGTTTATTGACAGGTCATATCAACACTAGTTCACCCCTCAGTGTGAGGGTGTCACACCACAGTTAACTCTCATTAATCAGTAAGCCCAGGCTCTTAGCATCACTAACTTGGCAGTGTGTGTGTGACATCTCTCAGTCTAGAGCTGTAGCTTGTTCTATCATGGTCATACAGTACAGTACAGTAGAGCACAGTGCAGTACAGTATAGCACAGTGCAAGTACAGTAGAGCACAGTGCAGTACAGTAGAGCACAGTGCAGTACAGTAGAGCACAGTGCAGTACAGTAGAGCACAGTGCAGTACAGTACAGTAGAGCACAGTGCAGTACAGTAGAGCACAGTAGAGCACAGTGCAGTACAGTAGAGCACAGTGCAGTAGAGCACAGTAAAGCACTGTGCAGTACAGTAGATCACAGTGCAGTACAGTAGAGCACAGTGCAGTACAGTAGAGCACAGTAGAGCACAGTACAGTACAGTAGAGCGCAGTACAGTAGAGTGCAGTGCAGTACAGTAGAGCGCAGTGCAGTACAGTAGAGCGCAGTGCAGTACAGTGGAGCGCAGTGCAGTAGAGCATGGGTTCCCAAACCTTTTCACCTTCCAGCATTGGGGAACGTCCCTTACCCCCTGCTTGTGAGCCACGGGCATAAGTCCTGTTCACACCTCTCGTTGGTGACATTTTCCAGGTTTAAAAGCTTATTTCCTGCCATTCTATACATTTTGTCACGTCTAATGTGCGAGTGATTCAAAACATTACTACAATATCTACGGGTTAAAAAACCTAGCTAGAAACTGTTAGTTGTACTCCCTGTATATAGCCATGGTACTTCCTGTATATAGCCATGTTATTACCTGGTACTCCCTGTATATAGCCATGTTATTACCTGGTACTCCCTGTATATAGCCATGTTATTACCTGGTACTTCCTGTATATAGCCATGTTATTACCTGGTACTTCCTGTATATAGCCATGTTATTGCCAGACCCAGACAACAGTCCAGCACAACAACACCCCCTCAACCAGACCCAGACAACAGTCCAGCTCAACAACACCCCCTCAACCAGACAACAGTCCAGCACAACAACACCCCCTCAACCAGACCTAGACAACAGTACAGCACAACAACACCCCCTCAACCAGACAACAGTCCAGCACAACAACACCCCCTCAACCAGAGCTGGAGGTGGAGAGACAACATCAACAAGAGAAGAACAGAGCACTAGAGGAGAGGATCAGACTGATGGAGGAGAGGGTGAGGGGATGGAGGAGGGGGTGAGGGGGATGGAGGAGAGGATCAGACTGATGGAGGAGAGGGTGAGGGGGATGGAGGAGAGGATCAGACTGCTGGAGGAGAGGGTGAGGGGATGGAGGAGAGGATCAGACTGATGGAGGAGAGGGTGAGGGGGATGAAGGAGAGGGTGAGGGGGATGGAGGAGAGGATCAGACTGCTGGAGGAGAGGGTGAGGGGGATGGAGGGTGAGGGGGATGGAGGAGAGGATCCGACTGATGGAGGAGAGGGTGAGGGGGACAACGTGTGACAGAACAACCCTGTAGAGAGCCAGCCACCCCCGCTTAGAAGCCAGTAGAACAGTCCACCTCAGACCCTGACCATAGCCTCAACATCACAGCAGAACAGTCCACCTCAGACCCTGACCATAGCCTCAACATCACAGCAGAACAGTGAGTAAGGCTAGTTTCCTGAATTTCCGCCTGTCTGACGTGCCCAAAGTAAACAGCCTGTCCCTCAGGCCCAGAAGCCAGGATATGCATATAAATTAGTAGCATTGGATATAAAACACTCTAAAACTGTTAAAATAATGTCTGGAGAATAACAGAACTGATATAGCAGGCGAAAACCTCGAGGAAAATCCATCCGGAAATTATTTTTTTGGAGCTCCGAATGACTGCCAACTAGACTTCCGATCTAATTTTCTGCCTCCCAGATTGCAGTTCCTATGGCTTCCACTAGATGTCAACAGTCTTTAAACCAGGTTTTAGGCTTGTTTTTTTAAATGAAGTATTTGTAGTCGTTCCAAGTTGAGTGCCAGAGCAAAAGTAGTCTTTTTGTGGGCGTGAACGTGGGCGGTTCATTCTTTTCCATTGCTATTGAACATAGTAATCTCCGTATGACATATTATAGTTTATTTAGATATTAGACAACCGGAGGATTAATAAAAAACAGTTTGACTCGTTTGGACGAACTTTGCTGGTAATTTTGTATGCATGTTGAAGGACTGGATTGTTGAATTCAATGGCGCCAACAAAACTGCGTTTTTGGGATATAAAGAAGGACTTTATCGAACAAAACGACCATTCGTTGTGTAGCTGGGACCCTTGGGATTGCAACCAGAGGAAGATCTTCAAAAATAAGTGATTTATTTTAAATCGCTATTTGTTATTTCGTGACGCCTGTGCTGGTTAGGAAAATATGCTAATGTGAGGCGCTGTCCTCAGACAATCGAATGCTTTCGCCGTAAATCCTTTTTGAAATCTGACGACGCACACAACTACACACAATACCCCATAATGACAAAGCAAAAACAGGCTTTTAGAAATGTGGTCTATGTGAGTTAGTTGATACTGGTCTACCTCAAATAGACCGTACTGTTGGCTACCTGGTAGTAAAACATTTCCTTTCGTCCTCTGTTCGACTTGGCCAATGTCACCGGAAGCAGTGGGAGGTATGATTGTGTGTGTGTGTGAGTCATGTGACATTCTGCTGGGGGACAGCTGTGTGTGTGTGTGAGTCATGTGACATTCTGCTGGGGGACAGCTGTGTGTGTGTGTGAGTCATGTGACATTCTGCTGGGGGACAGCTGTGTGTGTGTGTGAGTCATGTGACATTCTGCTGGGGGACAGCTGTGTGTGTGTGAGTCATGTGACATTCTGCTGGGGGACAGCTGTGTGTGTGAGTCATGTGACATTCTGCTGGGGGACAGCTGTGTGTGTGTGAGTCATGTGACATTCTGCTGGGGGACAGCTGTGTGTGTGTGAGTCATGTGACATTCTGCTGGGGGACAGCTGTGTGTGTGTGTGAGTCATGTGACATTCTGCTGGGGGACAGCTGTGTGTGTGAGAGTCATTTGACATTCTGCTGGGGGACAGCTGTGTGTGTGTGAGTCATGTGACATGCTGCTGGGGGACAGCTGTGTGTGTGTGAGTCATTTGACATTCTGCTGGGGGACAGCTGTGTGTGTGTGAGTCATTTGACATTCTGCTGGGGGACAGCTGTGTGTGTGAGTCATGTGACATTCTGCTAGGGGACAGCTGTGTGTGTGTGAGTCATGTGACATTCTGCTGGGGGACAGCTGTGTGTGTGTTGACAGTATTTTCGAGTGTTTTCTCTCTCCCCCCTCGTCCGTCTGTAACCTGGTCATTCTCCAGTAGCAGGGTCGTACAGTCTGAATGAGGACTTCAAAATGGCCTGTCACCATAGAAACATTCTACAAAAGCATCTCAGCTATTCACTCTGAATAACAGAGGAGAAAAAAGACGGGAGAGAGAGTGCAGAACTGGAGGAAGGGAGGGAGGGAGGGAGGGAGGGAGGGAGGGAGAGACTGGAGAAGTGGAGAGGGAGGGAGAGGGGGAGTGGAGAGACTGGAGGGAGGGAGAGGGAGGGAGAGAGGGAGGGAGAGAGAGAGAGACTGGAGAAGTGGAGAGGGAGGGAGGGAGGGAGAGACTGGAGAATAGAGGATTCCTGATTAAATCGGCATGGTCGATTAATTAGGGCCGATTTCAAGTTTTCATAACAATCGGTAATCGGCATTTTTGGACGCCGATTATGGCCGATTACATTGCATGAGGAAACTGCGTGGCAGGATGACCACCTGTTACGGGAGTGCAGCAAGAAGCCAAGGTAAGTTGCCTGTTACGCGGGTGCAGCAAGAAGCCAAGGTAAGTTGCCTGTTACGCGGGTGCAGCAAGAAGCCAAGGTAAGTTGCCTGTTACGCGGGTGCAGCAAGAAGCCAAGATAGCTAGCATTAAACGAATCTTATAAAAACAATCAATCAATCTTCACAATCACTAGTTAACCTAGTAATATCACTAGATATCACTAGTTAACCTAGTAATATCACTAGTTAACCTAGTAATATCACTAGATATCACTAGTTAACCTAGTAATATCACTAGATATCACTAGTTAACCTAGTAATATCACTAGTTAACCTAGTAATATCACTAGATATCACTAGTTAACCTAGTAATATCACTAGTTAACCTAGTAATATCACTAGTTAACCTAGTAATATCACTAGTTAACCTAGTAATATCACTAGTTAACCTAGTAATATCACTAGTTAACCTAGTAATATCACTAGATATCACTAGTTAACCTAGTAATATCACTAGTTAACCTAGTAATATCACTAGATATCACTAGTTAACCTAGTAATATCACTAGATATCACTAGTTAACCTAGTAATATCACTAGTTAACCTAGTAATATCACTAGATATCACTAGTTAACCTAGTAATATCACTAGTTAACCTAGTAATATCACTAGTTAACCTAGTAATATCACTAGTTAACCTAGTAATATCACTAGTTAACCTAGTAATATCACTAGTTAACCTAGTAATATCACTAGATATCACTAGTTAACCTAGTAATATCACTAGTTAACCTAGTAATATCACTAGATATCACTAGTTAACCTAGTAATATCACTAGATATCACTAGTTAACCTAGTAATATCACTAGTTAACCTAGTAATATCACTAGTTAACCTAGTAATATCACTAGATATCACTAGTTAACCTAGTAATATCACTAGTTAACCTAGTAATATCACTAGTTAACCTAGTAATATCACTAGTTAACCTAGTAATATCACTAGTTAACCTAGTAATATCACTAGTTAACCTAGTAATATCGTCAACCATGTCAGAACCACTTAACAAAAGCGCATTTGCAAAAAAAGCACAATCGTTGCACCAATGTACCTCACCATAAACACCAATGTACCTCACCATAAACATCAATGTACCTCACCATAAACACCAATGTACCTCACCATAAACACCAATGTACCTCACCATAAACATCAATGTACCTCACCATAAACACCAATGTACCTCACCATAAACACCAATGTACCTCACCATAAACACCAATGTACCTCACCCTAAACACCAATGTACCTCACCATAAACACCAATGTACCTCACCATAAACACCAATGTACCTCACCATAAACACCAATGTACCTCACCATAAACACCAATGTACCTCACCATAAACACCAATGTACCTCACCCTAAACACCAATGTACCTCACCATAAACACCAATGTACCTCACCATAAACACCAATGTACCTCACCATAAACACCAATAAACACCAATGTACCTCACCCTAAACACCAATGTACCTCACCATAAACACCAATGTACCTCACCATAAACACCAATGTACCATAAACACCAATGTACCTCACCATAAACACCAATGTACCATAAACACCAATGTACCATAAACACCAATGTACCATAAACACCAATGTACCATAAACACCAATGTACCTCACCATAAACACCAATGTACCTCACCATAAACACCAATGTACCTCACCATAAACACCAATGTACCTCACCATAAACACCAATGTACCTCACCATAAACACCAATGTACCTCACCATAAACACCAATGTACCTCACCATAAACACCAATGTACCTCACCATAAACACCAATGTACCTCACCATAAACACCAATGTACCTCACCATAAACACCAATGTACCTCACCATAAACACCAATGTACCTCACCATAAACACCAATGTACCTCACCATAAACACCAATGTACCTCACCATAAACACCAATGTACCTCACCATAAACACCAATGTACCTCACCATAAACACCAATGTACCTCACCATAAACACCAATGTACCTCACCCTAAACACCAATGTACCTCACCATAAACACCAATGTACCTCACCATAAACACCAATGTACCTCACCATAAACACCAATGTACCTCACCATAAACACCAATGTACCTCACCATAAACACCAATGTACCTCACCATAAACACCAATGTACCTCACCATAAACACCAATGTACCTCACCCTAAACACCAATGTACCTCACCCTAAACACCAATGTACCTCACCATAAACACCAATGTACCTCACCATAAACACCAATGTACCTCACCCTAAACACCAATGTACCTCACCCTAAACACCAATGTACCTCACCCTAAACACCAATGTACCTCACCCTAAACACCAATGTACCTCACCATAAACACCAATGTACCTCACCATAAACACCAATGTACCTCACCCTAAACACCAATGTACCTCACCCTAAACACCAATGTACCTCACCATAAACACCAATGTACCTCACCCTAAACACCAATGTACCTCACCCTAAACACCAATGTACCTCACCCTAAACACCAATGTACCTCACCCTAAACACCAATGTACCTCACCATAAACACCAATGTACCTCACCCTAAACACCAATGTACCTCACCCTAAACACCAATGTACCTCACCCTAAACACCAATGTACCTCACCATAAACACCAATGTACCTCACCCTAAACACCAATGTACCTCACCATAAACACCAATGTACCTCACCCTAAACACCAATGTACCTCACCATAAACACCAATGTACCTCACCCTAAACACCAATGTACCTCACCATAAACACCAATGTACCTCACCATAAACACCAATGTACCTCACCATCAACACCAATGTACCTCACCATAAACACCAATGTACCTCACCCTAAACACCAATGTACCTCACCATAAACACCAATGTACCTCACCCTAAACACCAATGTACCTCACCATAAACACCAATGTACCTCACCATAAACACCAATGTACCTCACCATAAACACCAATGTACTTCACCATAAACACCAATGTACCTCACCATAAACACCAATGTACCTAAACACCAATGTACCTCACCATAAACACCAATGTACCTCACCATAAACACCAATGTACCTCACCATAAACACCAATGTACCTCACCATAAACACCAATGTACCTCACCCTAAACACCAATGTACCTCACCATAAACACCAATGTACCTCACCATAAACACCAATGTACCTCACCATAAACACCAATGTACCTCACCATAAACACCAATGTACCTCACCATAAACACCAATGTACCTCACCATAAACACCAATGTACCTCACCATAAACACCAATGTACCTCACCCTAAACACCAATGTACCTCACCCTAAACACCAATGTACCTCACCCTAAACACCAATGTACCTCACCATAAACACCAATGTACCTCACCATAAACACCAATGTACCTCACCATAAACACCAATAAACACCAATGTACCTCACCACCTCACCATAAACACCAATGTACCTCACCATAAACACCAATGTACCTCACCCACCAATGTACCTCACCCTAAACACCAATGTACCTCACCCTAAACACCAATGTACCTCACCCTAAACACCAATGTACCTCACCATAAACACCAATGTACCTCACCATAAACACCAATGTACCTCACCCTAAACACCAATGTACCTCACCCTAAACACCAATGTACCTCACCCTAAACACCAATGTACCTCACCCTAAACACCAATGTACCTCACCCTAAACACCAATGTACCTCACCCTAAACACCAATGTACCTCACCCTAAACACCAATGTACCTCACCATAAACACCAATGTACCTCACCCTAAACACCAATGTACCTCACCCTAAACACCAATGTACCTCACCCTAAACACCAATGTACCTCACCCTAAACACCAATGTACCTCACCCTAAACACCAATGTACCTCACCCTAAACACCAATGTACCTCACCCTAAACACCAATGTACCTCACCATAAACACCAATGTACCTCACCATAAACACCAATGTACCTCACCATAAACACCAATGTACCTCACCCTAAACACCAATGTACCTCACCATAAACACCAATGTACCTCACCCTAAACACCAATGTACCTCACCCTAAACACCAATGTACCTCACCCTAAACACCAATGTACCTCACCATAAACACCAATGTACCTCACCATAAACACCAATGTACCTCACCATAAACACCAATGTACCTCACCATAAACACCAATGTACCTCACCATAAACACCAATGTACCTCACCATAAACACCAATGTACCTCACCATAAACACCAATGTACCTCACCATAAACACCAATGTACCTCACCATAAACACCAATGTACCTCACCATAAACACCAATGTACCTCACCATAAACACCAATGTACCTCACCATAAACACCAATGTACCTCACCATAAACACCAATGTACCTCACCATAAACACCAATGTACCTAAACACCAATGTACCTCACCATAAACACCAATGTACCTCACCATAAACACCAATGTACCTCACCATAAACACCAATGTACCTCACCATAAACACCAATGTACCTCACCATAAACACCAATGTACCTCACCATAAACACCAATGTACCTCACCATAAACACCAATGTACCTCACCATAAACACCAATGTACCTCACCATAACCATAAACACCAATGTACCTCACCATAAACACCAATGTACCTCACCATAAACACCAATGTACCTCACCATAAACACCAATGTACCTCACCATAAACACCAATGTACCTCACCATAAACACCAATGTACCTCACCATAAACACCAATGTACCTCACCATAAACACCAATGTACCTCACCATAAACACCAATGTACCTCACCATAAACACCAATGTACCTCACCATAAACACCAATGTACCTCACCATAAACACCAATGTACCTCACCATAAACACCAATGTACCTCACCATAAACACCAATGTACCTCACCATAAACACCAATGTACCTCACCATAAACACCAATGTACCTCACCATAAACACCAATGTACCTCACCATAAACACCAATGTACCTCACCCTAAACACCAATGTACCTCACCATAAACACCAATGTACCTCACCATAAACACCAATGTACCTCACCATAAACACCAATGTACCTCACCATAAACACCAATGTACCTCACCCTAAACACCAATGTACCTCACCCTAAACACCAATGTACCTCACCATAAACACCAATGTACCTCACCATAAACACCAATGTACCTCACCATAAACACCAATGTACCTCACCATAAACACCAATGTACCTCACCATAAACACCAATGTACCTCACCATAAACACCAATGTACCTCACCATAAACACCAATGTACCTCACCATAAACACCAATGTACCTCACCACACCAATGTACCTCACCATAAACACCAATGTACCTCACCATAAACACCAATGTACCTCACCATAAACACCAATGTACCTCACCATAAACACCAATGTACCTCACCATAAACACCAATGTACCTCACCCTAAACACCAATGTACCTCACCATAAACACCAATGTACCTCACCATAAACACCAATGTACCTCACCAAACACCAATAAATAAACACCAATGTACCTCACCATAAACACCAATGTAAACACCAATGTACCTCACCATAAACACCAATGTACCTCACCATAAACACCAATGTACCTCACCATAAACACCAATGTACCTCACCCTAAACACCAATGTACATCACCCTAAACACCAATGTACCTCACCCTACCCTAAACACCAATGTACCTCACCCTAAACACCAATGTACCTCACCATAAACACCAATGTACCTCACCATAAACACCAATGTACCTCACCCTAAACACCAATGTACCTCACCATAAACACCAATGTACCTCACCCTAAACACCAATGTACCTCACCATAAACAACACCAATGTACCTCACCATAAACACCAATGTACCTCACCATAAACACCAATGTACCTCACCATAAACACCAATGTACCTCACCCTAAACACCAATGTACCTCACCATAAACACCAATGTACCTCACCATAAACACCAATGTACCTCACCCTAACCATAAACACCAATGTACCTCACCATAAACACCAATGTACCTCACCCTAAACACCAATGTACCTCACCCTAACCCTAAACACCAATGTACCTCACCCTAAACACCAATGTACCTCACCATAAACACCAATGTACCTCACCCTAAACACCAATGTACCTCACCCTAACCCTAAACACCAATGTACCTCACCCTAAACACCAATGTACCTCACCCTAAACACCAATGTACCTCACCCTAAACACCAATGTACCTCACCCTAAACACCAATGTACCTCACCCTAACCCTAAACACCAATGTACCTCACCCTAAACACCAATGTACCTCACCATAAACACCAATGTACCTCACCCTAAACACCAATGTACCTCACCATAAACACCAATGTACCTCACCCTAAACACCAATGTACCTCACCCTAAACACCAATGTACCTCACCATAAACACCAATGTACCTCACCCTAAACACCAATGTACCTCACCATAAACACCAATGTACCTCACCATAAACACCAATGTACCTCACCATAAACACCAATGTACCTCACCATAAACACCAATGTACCTAACCCTAACCATAAACACCAATGTACCTCACCATAAACACCAATGTACCTCACCCTAAACACCAATGTACCTCACCCTAACCCTAAACACCAATGTACCTCACCCTAAACACCAATGTACCTCACCATAAACACCAATGTACCTCACCCTAAACACCAATGTACCTCACCCTAAACACCAATGTACCTCACCCTAACCCTAAACACCAATGTACCTCACCCTAAACACCAATGTACCTCACCCTAAACACCAATGTACCTCACCCTAAACACCAATGTACCTCACCCTAAACACCAATGTACCTCACCCTAACCCTAAACACCAATGTACCTCACCCTAAACACCAATGTACCTCACCATAAACACCAATGTACCTCACCCTAAACACCAATGTACCTCACCATAAACACCAATGTACCTCACCCTAAACACCAATGTACCTCACCCTAAACACCAATGTACCTCACCCTAAACACCAATGTACCTCACCCTAACCCTAAACACCAATGTACCTCACCATAAACACCAATGTACCTCACCCTAAACACCAATGTACCTCACCCTAAACACCAATGTACCTCACCCTAAACACCAATGTACCTCACCCTAACCCTAAACACCAATGTACCTCACCCTAAACACCAATGTACCTCACCATAAACACCAATGTACCTCACCATAAACACCAATGTACCTCACCATAAACACCAATGTACCTCACCATAAACACCAATGTACCTCACCATAAACACCAATGTACCTCACCATAAACACCAATGTACCTCACCATAAACACCAATGTACCTCACCATAAACACCAATGTACCTCACCATAAACACCAATGTACCTCACCATAAACACCAATGTACCTCACCATAAACACCAATGTACCTCACCATAAACACCAATGTACCTAACCCTAAACACCAATGTACCTCACCATAAACACCAATGTACCTCACCATAAACACCAATGTACCTAACCCTAAACATCAATGTACCTCACCATAAACACCAATGTACCTCACCATAAACATCAATGTACCTCACCCTAAACACCAATGTACCTCACCCTAAACACCAATGTACCTCACCCTAAACACCAATGTACCTCACCATAAACACCAATGTACCTAACCCTAAACACCAATGTACCTCACCATAAACACCAATGTACCTCACCATAAACACCAATGTACCTAACCCTAAACACCAATGTACCTCACCATAAACATCAATGTACCTCACCATAAACATCAATGTACCTCACCATAAACACCAATGTACCTCACCATAAACACCAATGTACCTCACCATAAACACCAATGTACCTAACCCTAAACACCAATGTACCTCACCCTAAACACCAATGTACCTCACCCTAAACACCAATGTACCTCACCATAAACACCAATGTACCTCACCATAAACACCAATGTACCTCACCATAAACACCAATGTACCTCACCATAAACACCAATGTACCTCACCATAAACACCAATGTACCTCACCATAAACACCAATGTACCTCACCATAAACACCAATGTACCTCACCATAAACACCAATGTACCTCACCATAAACACCAATGTACCTCACCATAAACACCAATGTACCTCACCATAAACACCAATGTACCTCACCATAAACACCAATGTACCTCACCATAAACACCAATGTACCTAACCCTAAACACCAATGTACCTCACCCTAAACACCAATGTACCTCACCCTAAACACCAATGTACCTAACCCTAAACACCAATGTACCTCACCCTAAACACCAATGTACCTCACCCTAAACACCAATGTACCTAACCCTAAACACCAATGTACCTCACCATAAACACCAATGTACCTCACCCTAAACACCAATGTACCTAACCATAAACACCAATGTACCTCACCCTAAACACCAATGTACCTCACCCTAAACACCAATGTACCTCACCCTAAACACCAATGTACCTCACCCTAAACACCAATGTACCTCACCATAAACACCAATGTACCTCACCATAAACACCAATGTACCTCACCATAAACACCAATGTACCTAACCATAAACACCAATGTACCTCACCCTAAACACCAATGTACCTCACCCTAAACACCAATGTACCTCACCATAAACACCAATGTACCTCACCATAAACACCAATGTACCTCACCATAAACACCAATGTACCTCACCATAAACACCAATGTACCTCACCATAAACACCAATGTACCTCACCATAAACACCAATGTACCTCACCCTAAACACCAATGTACCTCACCATAAACACCAATGTACCTCACCCTAAACACCAATGTACCTCACCATAAACACCAATGTACCTCACCATAAACACCAATGTACCTCACCATAAACACCAATGTACCTCACCATAAACACCAATGTACCTCACCATAAACATCAATGTACCTCACCATAAACATCAATGTACCTCACCCTAAACACCAATGTACCTCACCATAAACACCAATGTACCTCACCATAAACATCAATGTACCTCACCATAAACACCAATGTACCTCACCATAAACACCAATGTACCTCACCATAAACACCAATGTACCTAACCCTAAACATCAATGTACCTCACCATAAACATCAATGTACCTAACCATAAACATCAATGTACCTCACCATAAACATCAATGTACCTCACCATAAACACCAATGTACCTAACCCTAACCCTAAACACCAATGTACCTCACCATAAACACCAATGTACCTCACCATAAACACCAATGTACCTCACCATAAACACCAATGTACCTCACCATAAACACCAATGTACCTCACCCTAAACACCAATGTACCTAACCATAAACACCAATGTACCTCACCCTAAACACCAATGTACCTCACCATAAACACCAATGTACCTCACCATAAACACCAATGTACCTCACCATAAACACCAATGTACCTCACCATAAACACCAATGTACCTCACCATAAACACCAATGTACCTCACCCTAAACACCAATGTACCTCACCATAAACACCAATGTACCTCACCATAAACACCAATGTACCTCACCATAAACACCAATGTACCTCACCATAAACACCAATGTACCTCACCATAAACACCAATGTACCTCACCATAAACACCAATGTACCTCACCCTAAACACCAATGTACCTCACCATAAACACCAATGTACCTCACCATAAACACCAATGTACCTCACCCTAAACACCAATGTACCTCACCATAAACACCAATGTACCTCACCATAAACACCAATGTACCTAACCCTAACCATAAACACCAATGTACCTCACCATCAACACCAATGTACCTCACCCTAAACACCAATGTACCTCACCATAAACACCAATGTACCTAACCATCAACACCAATGTACCTAACCCTAACCATAAACACCAATGTACCTAACCATCAACACCAATGTACCTAACCCTAACCATAAACACCAATGTACCTCACCATAAACACCAATGTACCTCACCATAAACACCAATGTACCTAACCATCAACACCAATGTACCTAACCATCAACACCAATGTACCTAACCCTAACCATCAACACCAATGTACCTCACCCTAAACACCAATGTACCTCACCATAAACACCAATGTACCTCACCATAAACACCAATGTACCTAACCATAAACACCAATGTACCTCACCATAAACACCAATGTACCTCACCATAAACACCAATGTACCTCACCATAAACACCAATGTACCTCA
Source organism: Oncorhynchus clarkii lewisi (assembly GCF_045791955.1). Taxonomy (NCBI): domain Eukaryota; kingdom Metazoa; phylum Chordata; class Actinopteri; order Salmoniformes; family Salmonidae; genus Oncorhynchus; species Oncorhynchus clarkii. The sequence continues at coordinate 44,144,180 of NC_092170.1, forward strand.
CCATAAACACCAATGTACCTCACCATAAACACCAATGCCTTTCTTAAAATCAATACACAGAAGTATGTTTTTTTTAAGCCTGCATATTTAGCTAAAATAAATTCTCGTTGCAAACTGCGTGAAGACCATTTCTTCCTAACAAAGACCGTAATTAATTTGCCAGAATTTTACATAGTTATGACATAACAGTGAAGGTGGTACAATGTAACAGGAATATTTAGACTGATGGATGCCACCCGTTAGATAAAATACGAAACGGTTCCGTATTTCACTGAAAGAATAAACGTTTTGTTTTCAAAATGATCGTTTCCGGATTTTACCATCATAAATTACCAAATGCTCGTATTTCTGTGTGTTATCATGTTATAACTAAGTCTATGATTTGATAGAGCAGTCTGACTGAGCGGTGGTAGGCAGCAGCAGGCTCGTAAGCATTCATTCAAACAGCACTTTACTGCGTTTGCCAGCAGCTTTTAGCAATGCTTGAAGCACAGCACTGTTTATGACTTCAAGCCTATCAACTCCAGAGATCAGACTGGCAATACTAAAGTGCCTATTAGAACATCCAATAGTCAAAGGTTAATGAAATACAAACGGTATAGAGAAAAATAGTCCTATAATTCCTATAATAACTACAACCTAAAACTACTTACCTGGGAATACTGAAGACTCATGTTAAAAGGAACCACCAGCTTTCATATGTTCTCGTGTTCTGAGCAAGGAACTGAAACGTTAGCTTTCTTACATGGCACATATTGCACTTTTACTTTCTTCTCCAACACTTTGTTTTTGCATTATTTAAACCAAATTGAACATGTTTCATTATTTATTTGAGACTAAATCGATTTTATTTATGTATTATAAAATAAAAGTGTTAATTCAGTATTGCTGCAATTGACATTATTACAAACATAAAAATCATCTGATTAATCGGTATCGGCTTTTTTTGGTCCTCCAATAATCAGAGGAGAGGAGAGAACAGGAGAGGGAGGGGAGAGGGGAGAGAGAGAACAGGAGAGGGAGGGGAGAGGAGAGAGAGAACAGGAGAGGGAGGGGAGAGGAGAGAGAGAACAGGAGAGGGAGGGGAGAGGAGAGAGAGAACAGGAGAGGGAGGGGAGAGGAGAGAGAGAACAGGAGAGGGAGGGGAGAGGAGAGAGAGAACAGGAGAGGGAGGGGAGAGGAGAGAGAGAACAGGAGAGGGAGGGGAGAGGAGAGAGAGAACAGGAGAGGGAGGGGAGAGGAGAGAGAGAACAGGAGAGGGAGGGGAGAGGAGAGAGAACAGGAGAGGGAGGGGAGAGGAGAGAGAACAGGAGAGGGGGGAGAGAGAGAACAGGAGAGGGGGGGAGAGAGAGAACAGGAGAGGGGGGGAGAGAGAGAACAGGAGAGGAGGGGAGAGAGAGAACAGGAGAGGGAGGGGAGAGAGAGAACAGGAGAGGGAGGGGAGAGAGAACAGGAGAGGGAGGGGAGAGAGAAAACAGGAGAGGGAGGGGAGAGAGAAAATGAGAGGGAGGGGAGAGAGAGAACAGGAGAGGAGGGGAGAGAGAGAACAGGAGAGGAGGGGAGAGAGAGAACAGGAGAGGAGGGGAGAGAGAGAACAGGAGAGGGAGGGGAGAGAGAGAACAGGAGAGGGAGGGGAGAGAGAGAACAGGAGAGGGAGGGGAGAGAGAGAACAGGAGAGGGAGGGGAGAGAGAAAATGAGAGGGAGGGGAGAGAGAGAACAGGAGAGGGGGGAGAGGAGAGAGAGAACAGGAGAGGGAGAGGAGAGAGAGAACAGGAGAGGGGGGAGAGGAGAGAGAGAACAGGAGAGGGGGGAGAGGAGAGAGAGAACAGGAGAGGGGGGAGAGGAGAGAGAGAACAGGAGAGGGGGGAGAGGAGAGAGAGAACAGGAGAGGGGGGAGAGGAGAGAGAGAACAGGAGAGGGGGGAGAGGAGAGAGAGAACAGGAGAGGGAGAGGAGAGAGAGAACAGGAGAGGGAGAGGAGAGAGAGAACAGGAGAGGGAGAGGAGAGAGAGAGAACAGGAGAGGGAGAGGAGAGAGAGAGAACAGGAGAGGGAGAGGGGAGAGAGAACAGGAGAGGGAGGGGAGAGAGAGAACAGGAGAGGGAGGGGAGAGAGAGAACAGGAGAGGGAGGGAGAGGAGAGAGAAAGAAAGAACAGGAGAGGGAGGGTGATCAGTATGGTAGGACATCCTGTGTGAATGGCCCTGAGGACGACACAAAAAATCTAAGAGAGCCTTCTGTTTGGTTACATAGTGTCCTTGTGTACCAGCACAATGTGACCCTCCACCCCCCTGAAAGGATGCTGCATGCCTGGTGGGGAGGAGAGAGAGAGACACAGACATACAGAGAGAGAGAGAGAGAGAGAGACACACACACACAGAGAGAGAGAGAGAGAGAGAGAGAGAGAGAGAGAGAGAGAGAGACAGACACAGAGAGAGAGAGGGACACACACACAGAGAGAGAGAGAGAGACAGACACAGAGAGAGAGAGAGACAGACACAGAGAGAGAGAGAGAGAGAGAGAGAGAGAGAGAGAGAGAGAGAGAGAGAGAGAGAGAGAGAGAGAGAGAGAGAGAGAGAGAGAGAGAGAGAGAGAGACAGAGAGAGAGAGAGAGAGAGACACAGAGAGAGAGAGACACCGAGAGAGAGAGAGAGACACAGAGAGCGACACGGAGAGAGAGACAGATGTTCTTGACAGATTTCAGACACAGAAGCTGCTTCTCCTACAATTATTACCCTGTTATACCCCTACAGGGTCAATTATTACCCTGTTATACCCCTACAGGGTCTATTATTACCCTGTTATACCCCTACAGGGTCTATTATTACCCTGTTATACCCCTACAGGGTCTATTATTACCCTGTTATACCCCTACAGGGTCTATATCCCCAACCATTATAATACTGCATTTGGGTTCTCCTGCTTCTCTGTAGATGAGGACTGATGTGAAAGATTTGATTCTGACTAACTGGGGGAAGGAGACAGTGGATGAGGGAGAAAGGAGAGCACGTGAAGAGAGGAGGGGAGGATGAGGAAAAGTGAGAGAGAGCGAGAGAGAGGGCATATAAGAAAGCTTTAGAATACATTTGACAAGGCCTGGAGAGGAACGAGAGAGAGGAGAGCCTTAGTAGCTATGAGTTGTTAAGAAAGGAGAGTAGAAAGAGAAAATGTCTTTCCACAGGGTGAGACAGGGGTGCAGCTTAAAACGTCTAGTGACTAGGGGGCAGTATTTTCATTTTTGGAAAAATAACGTTCCCAAAGTAAACGGGCTATTTTGTCAGGACAAGATGCTAGAATATGCATATAATTGACAGCTTAGGATAGAAAACACTCTAAAGTTTCCAAAACTGTAAAAATATTGTCTGTGAGTATAACAGAACTGATATTGCAGGCGAAAGCCTGAGAAAAATCCAATCCGGTAGTGCCTCATGTTTTGAAAGCTCTGCGTTCCAATGCGTCCCTATTGAGCAGTGAATGGGCTATCAACCAGATCATTCTTTCTCCGTATTCCCCAAGGTGTCTACAGCATTGTGACGTAGTTTTACGCATTTATGTCGAAGAATAGCCGTAAGCGGCTACATTGTGTAAGTGCCTGATGCTCCCAGAGTGATTCTCGCGTAAAATACAGAGGTAGCCATTTTTCCAATCGGTCCTACTGAAAAACCAATTGTCCCGGTGGATATATTATCGAATAGATATTTGAAAAACACCTTGAGGATTGATTATAAACAACGTTTGCCATGTTTCTGTCGATATTATGGAGCTAATTTTGAATATTTTTCGGCATTTTCGTGACCGTAATTTCCGGTCGATTTCTCAGCCAAACGTGAAGAACAAACGGAGCGATTTCGCCTACAAAAATAATATTTTTGGAAAAAAGGAACATTTGCTATCTAACTGGGAGTCTCCTGAGTGAAAACATCCGAAGCTCATCAAAGGTAAACTATTTAATTTGATTGATTTGCTTTTCTGATTTCCGTGACCAAGTTACCTGCTGCTAGCTGGACAAAATGCTATGCTAGGCTAGGAAAATCTGAGATAATTTTGCACGCCCAATTTTTCAGTTTTTGATTTGTTAAAAAGGTTTTAAATATCCAATAAATGTCGTTCCACTTCATGATTGTGTCCCACTTGTTGTTGATTCTTCACAAAAAAATACAGTTTTATATCTTTATGTTTGAAGCCTGGAACGTGGCAAAAGGTTGCAAAGTTCAAGGGGGCCGAATACTTTCGCAAGGCACTGTACTATAACTACATATAGTATATAGTACACTAAAACTATAACTACATACCTCGGCCTAAACATCAGCACCAGAGGTAACTTCCACAAAGCTGTGAACGATCTGAGAGACAAGGCAAGAAGGGCCTTCTACGCCATCAAAAGGAACATAAAATTCAACATACCAATTAGGATCTGGCTAAAAATACTTGAATCAGTCATAGAGCCCATTGCCCTTTATGGTTGTGAGGTCTGGGGTCCGCTCACCAACCAAGACTTCACAAAATGGGACGAACACCAAATTGAGACTATGCATGCAGAATTCTGCAAAAATATCCCGTGTACAACGTAGAACACCAAATAATGCATGCAGAGCAGAATTAGGCCGATACCCACTAATTATCAAAATCCAGAAAAGAGACATTAAATTCTACAACGACCTAAAAGGAAACGATTCCCAAACCTTCCATAACAAAGCCATCACCTACAGAGAGATGAACTTGGAGAAGAGTCCCCTAAGCAAGCTGGTCCTGGGGCTCTGTTCACAAACACAAACACACCCTACAGAGCCCCAGGACAACAGCACAATTAGACCCAACCAAATCATGAGAATTACTTGACACATTGGAAAGAATTAACAAAAAAACAGAGCAAACTAGAATGCTATTTGGCCCTAAACAGAGAGTACACCGTGGCAGAATACCTGACCACTGTTACTGACCCAAACTTTTGAGAGCGAGAGAGAGAGCGATGCATATGATCTTTTTAGCCTCCTTGGCTAATCTAAAGAAACATAAGAGCAAAACAGAAATAACAGACAGAGACAGAGACACAGAGACGCACAGAGACGCACAGAGACGCAGAGACACAGAGACACAGAGACACAGAGACACAGAGACACAGAGACACAGAGACACAGAGACGCACAGACGCACAGACGCACACAGAGACAGAGAGGGAAAGGAAGCACAGATGAGGGAGAAAGAGTTGAGTGCTTCCGTGAGTGAAGATAGTTTTGGGAGGAGGAGAGGAGAAAGAATGAAAAGAAGGCTGAGAGGAAATGAGAGCTGGGAGGGTTTGTTCATTCAGGCAGGGAGAGAGAGAGGGAGGGAGAGAGAGAGGAAGATAGGGACAGAGGGAGGAAGAGAAATAGAGGGGAAGGAAGAGAGAGAAAGAGAGAGAGGGATAGTTTTTAGTGTTTGCCAGGTACATGGCTGTGGGCTACCTCTGTCCCCCACACACTCTCCCCCCCTCTCTCTCTCTCTCTCCCTCTCCCTCCCTCTCTATCCAGGCTTACGGTACACGTGGCCCAAAGCCGATTATGTTCCTGACATCACCGTGCCAGATGTTGACTAAAATAGCGGCAACAATAACGGTCTCTCAGGGACCCAGGCTAAATAGGACAATGAGTTCAGCAATAACGGTCTCTCAGGGACCCAGGCTAAATAGGACAATGAGTTCAGAAGTCTCTCAGGGACCCAGGCTAAATAGGACAACAATAACGGTCTCTCAGGGACCCAGGCTAAATACGACAACAATAACGGTCTCTCAGGGACCCAGGCTAAATAGGACAATGAGTTCAGCAATAACGGTCTCTCAGGGACCCAGGCTAAATAGGACAATGAGTTCAGAAGTCTCTCAGGGACCCAGGCTAAATAGGACAACAATAACGGTCTCTCAGGGACCCAGGCTAAATACGACAACAATAACGGTCTCTCAGGGACCCAGGCTAAATAGGACAACAATAACGGTCTCTCAGGGACCCAGGCTAAATAGGACAACAATAACGGTCTCTCATGGACCCAGGTTAATAGGACAACAATAACGGTCTCTCAGGGACCCAGGCTAAATAGGACAATGAGTTCAACAGTCTCTCAGGGACCCAGGCTAAATAGGACAACAATAACGGTCTCTCCGGGACCCAGGCTAAATAGGACAACAATAACGGTCTCTCAGGGACCCAGGCTAAATAGGACAATGAGTTCAACGGTCTCTCAGGGACCCAGGCTAAATAGGACAACAATAACGGTCTCTCAGGGACCCAGGCTAAATAGGACAACAATAACGGTCTCTCAGGGACCCAGGCTAAATAGGACAATGAGTTCAACGGTCTCTCAGGGACCCAGGCTAAATAGGACAACAATAACGGTCTCTCAGGGACCCAGGCTAAATAGGACAACAATAACGGTCTCTCAGGGACCCAGGCTAAATACGACAACAATAACGGTCTCTCAGGGACCCAGGCTAAATAGGACAACAATAACGGTCTCTCAGGGACCCAGGCTAAATAGGACAACAATAACGGTCTCTCAGGGACCCAGGCTAAATAGGACAACAATAACGGTCTCTCAGGGACCCAGGCTAAATAGGACAATGAGTTCAACAGTCTCTCAGGGACCCAGGCTAAATAGGACAACAATAACGGTCTCTCCGGGACCCAGGCTAAATAGAACAATAACGGTCTCTCAGGGACCCAGGCTAAATAGGACAATGAGTTCAACGGTCTCTCAGGGACCCAGGCTAAATAGGACAACAATAACGGTCTCTCAGGGACCCAGGCTAAATAGGACAACAATAACGGTCTCTCAGGGACCCAGGCTAAATAGGACAATGAGTTCAACGGTCTCTCAGGGACCCAGGCTAAATAGGACAACAATAACGGTCTCTCAGGGACCCAGGCTAAATAGGACAACAATAACGGTCTCTCAGGGACCCAGGCTAAATACAACAACAATAACGGTCTCTCAGGGACCCAGGCTAAATAGGACAACAATAACGGTCTCTCAGGGACCCAGGCTAAATAGGACAACAATAACGGTCTCTCAGGGACCCAGGCTAAATAGGACAACAATAACGGTCTCTCAGGGACCCAGGCTAAATAGGACAATGAGTTCAACAGTCTCTCAGGGACCCATGCTAAATAGGACAACAATAACGGTCTCTCAGGGACCCAGGCTAAATAGGACAACAATAACGGTCTCTCAGGGACCCAGGCTAAATAGGACAACAATAACGGTCTCTCAGGGACCCAGGCTAAATACGACAACAATAATGGTCTCTCAGGGACCCAGGCTAAATAGGACAACAATAACGGTCTCTCCGGGACCCAGGCTAAATAGGACAACAATAACGGTCTCTCAGGGACCCAGGCTAAATAGGACAATGAGTTCAACGGTCTCTCAGGGACCCAGGCTAAATAGGACAACAATAACGGTCTCTCAGGGACCCAGGCTAAATAGGACAACAATAACGGTCTCTCAGGGACCCAGGCTAAATAGGACAATGAGTTCAACGGTCTCTCAGGGACCCAGGCTAAATAGGACAACAATAACGGTCTCTCAGGGACCCAGGCTAAATAGGACAACAATAACGGTCTCTCAGGGACCCAGGCTAAATACGACAACAATAACGGTCTCTCAGGGACCCAGGCTAAATAGGACAACAATAACGGTCTCTCAGGGACCCAGGCTAAATAGGACAACAATAACGGTCTCTCAGGGACCCAGGCTAAATAGGACAATGAGTTCAACAGTCTCTCAGGGACCCAGGCTAAATAGGACAACAATAACGGTCTCTCCGGGACCCAGGCTAAATAGAACAATAACGGTCTCTCAGGGACCCAGGCTAAATAGGACAATGAGTTCAACGGTCTCTCAGGGACCCAGGCTAAATAGGACAACAATAACGGTCTCTCAGGCACCCAGGCTAAATAGGACAACAATAACGGTCTCTCAGGGACCCAGGCTAAATAGGACAATGAGTTCAACGGTCTCTCAGGGACCCAGGCTAAATAGGACAACAATAACGGTCTCTCAGGGACCCAGGCTAAATAGGACAACAATAACGGTCTCTCAGGGACCCAGGCTAAATACAACAACAATAACGGTCTCTCAGGGACCCAGGCTAAATAGGACAACAATAACGGTCTCTCAGGGACCCAGGCTAAATAGGACAACAATAACGGTCTCTCAGGGACCCAGGCTAAATAGGACAACAATAACGGTCTCTCAGGGACCCAGGCTAAATAGGACAATGAGTTCAACAGTCTCTCAGGGACCCAGGCTAAATAGGACAACAATAACGGTCTCTCAGGGACCCAGGCTAAATAGGACAACAATAACGGTCTCTCAGGGACCCAGGCTAAATAGGACAATGAGTTCAACAGTCTCTCAGGGACCCAGGCTAAATAGGACAACAATAACGGTCTCTCAGGGACCCAGGCTAAATAGGACAACAATAACGGTCTCTCAGGGACCCAGGCTAAATAGGACAACAATAACGGTCTCTCAGGGACCCAGGCTAAATAGGACAATGAGTTCAACGGTCTCTCAGGGACCCAGGCTAAATAGGACAACAATAACGGTCTCTCAGGGACCCAGGCTAAATAGGACAATGAGTTCAGCAGAAACACCTCAACTCTACAATGTTCCTTTACAGGCTTTACAAAACCCTCAAACTTCTTTATCTCACCACTCAGGGAAGACTGACCCCTAACATCTTCACGGCATTTCTCTCCTCTCTCGCCATCTCTTATACCTCAACCCACAGTTCATCTCTTATACCACAACCCACAGTTCTTCTCTTCATTACCTCAATCAGAAACCTAAACCAGCTAGACGTCTGTCTGTCTGTAACATCACATTATCCTGATTAGAGTAGTCATGGTCTGTCTGTCGTCTGCCTGATCACATTATCCTGATTAGAGTAGTCATGGTCTGTCTGTCGTCTGTCTGATCACATTATCCTGATTAGAATAGTCATGGTCTGTCTGATCACATTATCCTGATTAGAGTAGTCATGGTCTGTCTGTCGTCTGTCTGATCACATTATCCTGATTAGAATAGTCATGGTCTGTCTGTCGTCTGTCTGATCACATTATCCTGATTAGAATAGTCATGGTCTGTCTGTTCAGTTACTAAAGGCCTCTCTGTGCTGGAAGGGCAGGGGTCTCTAGCACAGAGTGGAGCGTGTGTGTGTGTGTGTGTGTGTGTGTGTGTGTGTGTGTGTATATAATGTTGCCAAGGCAGAGAATGGAATCAAGGGGATTTTGGGGATCAGAGCTGGCTGTGTGATGGGGAATGTCGACCTTCTCAAGTGGAGACAGAGACAGAGAGACAGGAGAGAAACAGACAGAGAGAGGGGAGACAGAGAGAGGGGAGACAGAGAGAGGGGAGACAGAGAGAGGGGAGACAGAGAGAGGGGAGACAGAGAGAGGGGAGACAGAGAGAGGGGATAGAGAGAGAGGGGATACAGAGAGAGGGGATACAGAGGAGACAGGGGAGACAGGCGAGAGAGACAGAGGAGACAGGCAAGAGAGAGAGAGACCGCGAGAGAGAGAGACAGCGAGAGAGAGAGAGACAGCGAGAGAGACAGCGAGAGAGAGAGACAGCGAGAGAGACAGCGAGAGAGACAGCGAGAGAGAGAGAGACAGCGAGAGAGAGAGACAGCGAGAGAGAGAGACAGCGAGAGAGAGAGACAGCGAGAGAGAGAGACAGCGAGAGAGAGAGAGACAGGAGAGAGAGAGAGAGA
>NC_092170.1:44156425-44158925 GCF_045791955.1 Oncorhynchus clarkii lewisi
CTGACTGTATGGTGTGGTGGATCAGGCTGGCTGACTGTATGGTGTGGTGGATCAGGCTGACTGACTGTATGGTGTGGTGGATCAGGCTGACTGTCTGTATGGCGGATCAGGCTGGCTGACTGTGTGGCGGATCAGGCTGGCTGACTGTATGGCGGATCAGGCTGGCTGACTGTATGGCGGATCAGGCTGGCTGACTGTATGGCGGATCAGGCTGGCTGACTGTATGGCGGATCAGGCTGGCTGACTGTATGGCGGATCAGGCTGGCTGACTGTATGGCGGATCAGGCTGACTGACTGTATGGCGGATCAGGCTGACTGACTGTATGGCGGATCAGGCTGACTGACTGTATGGCGGATCAGGCTGACTGACTGTATGGCGGATCAGGCTGACTGACTGTATGGCGGATCAGGCTGACTGACTGTATGGCGGATCAGGCTGACTGACTGTATGGCGGATCAGGCTGGCTGACTGTATGGTGTGGTGGATCAGGCTGGCTGACTGTATGGTGTGGTGGATCAGGCTGGCTGACTGTATGGTGTGGTGGATCAGGCTGACTGACTGTATGGTGTGGTGGATCAGGCTGACTGACTGTATGGCGTATCAGGCTGGCTGACTGTATGGCGGATCAGGCTGGCTGACTGTATGGCGGATCAGGCTGGCTGACTGTATGGCGGATCAGGCTGGCTGACTGTATGGCGGATCAGGCTGGCTGACTGTATGGCGGATCAGGCTGGCTGACTGTATGGCGGATCAGGCTGGCTGACTGTATGGCGGATCAGGCTGGCTGACTGTATGGCGGATCAGGCTGGCTGACTGTATGGCGGATCAGGCTGACTGACTGTATGGCGGATCAGGCTGACTATGGTGTGGCGGATCAGGCTGACTGACTGTATGGCGGATCAGGCTGGCTGTATGGCGGATCAGGCTGACTGTATGGCACTACATTGTGTCGTTCTCTCAGCAGGATCAGACACAGGAGTGGTTCTCTAGTCTGACTACCACTCAGAGAGCACAGGGCCTCATCTACACACTAAGGAGAGGGATGACCTGTGCTCACTTCACTCTCTCCCCCTGTCCCTCTCCCCCCCATCCCCCGGTGTCTCTTCCCTCCTACCCTTCCCTCTCCCACTGTTTCTCTCCCTCCTCCTGCTGTCCCCCCTCTCCCTCTCCCTGCTGTCCCCCATCCTCTCCCCCCGTCTCCCTCTCCCTGCTGTCCCCCCTGCGTCTCCCTCCTCCTGCTGTCCCCCCGTCTCCCTCCTCCTGCTGTCCCCCCTCCTCTCCCCCCGTCTCCCTCCTCCTACTGTCCCCCATCCTCTCCCCCATCCTCTCCCCCTCCCTACTGTCCCCCATCCTCTCCCCCCGTCTCCCTCTCCCCCCGTCTCCCTCTCCCTACTGTTCCCCATTCTCTCCCCCCGTCTCCCTCCTCCTGCTGTCCCCCCTCCTCTCCCCGCGTCTCCCTCCTCCTGCTGTCCCCCCTCCTCTCCCCCCCGTCTCCCTCCTCCTGCTGTCCCCCCTCCTCTCCCCCCCGTCTCCCTCCTCCTGCTGTCCCCCCTCCTCTCCCCCGTCTCCCTCCTCCTGCTGTCCCCCCTCCTCTCCCCCGTCTCCCTACTGTCCCCCCATCCTCTCCCCCTCCCTACTGTCCCCCATCCTCTCCCCCTCCCTACTGTCCCCCATCCTCTCCCCCCATCTCCCTCCTCCTGCTGTCCCCCCTCCTCTCCCCCCCGTCTCCCTCTCCCTACTGTCCCCCATCCTCTCCCCCCGTCTTCCTCTCCCTGCTGTCCCCCCTCGTCTCCCTCCTCCTGCTGTCCCCCCTCGTCCCCCCTCCTCTCCCCCCGTCTCCCTCTCCCTGCTGTCCCCCATCCTCTCCCCCCGTCTCCCTCTCCCTGCTCTCCCCCATCCTCTCCCCCCATCTCCCTAATGTCCCCCATCCTCTCCCCCATCCACTCCCCCATCCTCTCCCCCCGTCTCCCTACTGTCCCCCATCCTCTCCCCCCGTCTCCCTACTGTCCCCCATCCCCGTCTCCCTGTCCCTGCTGTCCCCCATCCTCTCCCCCCCGTCTCCCTCTCCCTGCTGCCCCCCCCCGTCTCCCTCCTCCTGCTGTCCCCCCTCATCTCCCCCGTCTCCTGCTGTCCCCCATCCTCTCCCCCCGTCTCCCTCTCCCTACTGTCCCCCATTCTCTCCCCCCGTCTCCCTCTCCCTGCTGCCCCCCCTCCTCTCCCCCGTCTCCTGCTGTCCCCCATCCTCTCCCCCAGTCTCCCTCTCCCTGCTGTCCCCCCCCCCCCCCCGTCTCCCTCCTCCTGCTGTCCCCCCTCCTCTCCCCCGTCTCCCTCCTCCTGCTGTGCCCCCGTCTCCCTCCTCCTGCTGTCCCCCCCATCTCCCTCCTCCTGCTGTCCCCCCTCCTCTCCCCCCGTCTCCCTCCTCCTACTGTCCCCCATCCTCTCCCCCATCCTCTCCCCCTCCCTACTGTCCCCCATCCTCTCCCCCCGTCTCCCTCTCCC
>NC_092170.1:44163925-44236425 GCF_045791955.1 Oncorhynchus clarkii lewisi
GGTGTTGCTATGGTGACCAGTGATCTGAGATAAGGCGGGTCTTTACATTGAAAAGACTTATTAGATGGCCTGGAGCCAATGGGTTTGGCGACGAATATGAAGCGAGGGTCAGCCAACGAGAGCAGTGGTAGGTAGTATATGGGGCTTTGGTGACGAACGGATGGCACTGTGATAGACTGCATCCGATTTGCTGAGCAGAGTGTTGGAGGCTATTTTGTAAATTACAGTCGGAAGGATGGTCAGTTTTACGAGGGTATGTTTGGCAGCATGAGTGAAGGAGGCTTTGTTGCGAAATAGGAAGCCAATTCTAGATTTCATTTTGGATTGGAGATGCTTAATGTGAGTCTGAAAGGAGAGTTTACAGTCTAGCCAGACACCTAGGTATTTATAGTTGTCCACAGTAGTGATGCTGGACGGGCGGGCAGGAGCTGGTAGCGATCGGTTGAAGAGCAGGCATTTAGTTTTACTTGTATTTAAGAGCAGTTGGAGGCCACGGAAGGAGTGTTGTATGGCATTGAAGCTCGTCTGGAGGTTTGTTAACACAGTGTCCAAAGAAGGGCCAGAAGTATACAGAATGGTGTCGTCTGCGTAGAGGTGGATCAGAGACTCACCAGCAGCAAGAGCGACATTATTGTTGTATACAGAGAAGAGAGTCGGTCCAAGAATTGAACCCTGTGGCACCCCCATAGAGACTACCAGAGGCCCTGACAACAAGCCCTCCGATTTGACACACTGAACTTTATCTGAGAAGTAGTTACTGAACCAGGAGAGGCAATCATTTGAGAAACCAAGGCTGTTGAGTCTGCCGATAAGAATGTGGTAATTGACAGAGTCGAAAGCCTTGGCCAAGTCGATGAATACGGCTGCACAGTAATGTCTCTTATCGATGGCGGTTATGATAATGTTTAGGACCTTGAGCGTGGCTGAGGTGCACCCATGACCAGCTCTGAATCCAGATTGCATAGCGGAGAAGGTACGGTGGGATTCAAAATGGTCAGTGATCTATTTATTAACTTGGCTTTCGAAGACCGTAGAAAGACAGGGTAGGATGGATATAGGTCTCTAGCAGTTTGGGTCTAGAGTGTCTCCCCCTTTGAAGAGGGGGATGACCGTGGCAGCTTCCCAATCTTTGGGGATCTCAGACAATACCAAAGAGAGGTTGAACAGGCTAGTAATAGGGGTTGCAACAATTTCAGCGGATAATTTTAGAAAGAGAGGGCCCAGAGTGTCTAGTCCTGTGATTTGTAGGGGTCCAGATTTTGCAGCTCTTTCAGAACATCAGTTGAATGGATTTGGGTGAAAGAGAAATGGGGGAGGCTTGGGAAAGTTACTGTGGGGGGTGCAGGGCTGTTGACCGGGGTAGGGGTAGCCAGGTGGAAAGCATGGCCAGCCGTAGAAAAATGCTTATTGAAATTCTCAATTATCGTGGATTTATCAGTGGTGAGTGTTTCCTAGCCTCAGAGCGGTGGGCAGCTGGGAGGAGGTGCTCTTATTCTCCATGGACTTTAGTGTCCCAGAATTTTGGGGAGTTTGTGCTGCAGGATACAAATTCCTGTTAGAAAAAGCTAGCCTTTGCTTTCCTAACTGCCTGTGTATAATTGTTCCTAACTTCCCTGAAAAGTTGCATATCGTGGGGGCTATTCGATACTAATGCAGTACACCACAGGATGTTTTTGTGTTGGTCAAGGGCTGTCAGGTCTGGAGTAAACCACGGGCTATATCTGTTCCTGGTTCAAATTTTAAGATTGTGAGGAAAGCACTTTTAAAGAATAACCAGGAATCTTCTACTGACGGAATGAGATCAATATCCTCCCAGGCTAGGTTGATTAGAAAGGCCTGCTCGGTGAAGTGTTTTAGGGAGTGTTTGACAGTGATGAGGGGTGGTCGTTTGACCGCAGACCCATAACGGACGCAAGCAATGAGGCAGTGATTGCTGAGATCCTGGTTGAAAACAGCAGAGGTGTATTTGGAGGGCAGGTTGGTTAGGATGATGAGGGTACCTGTCTTTACGGATTTGGGGTTATACCTGGTAGGTTCATTGATAATTTGTGTGAGATTGAGGGCATCAAGCTTAGATTGTAGGATGGCCGGGATGTTAAGCATGTCCCAGTTTAGGTCGCCTAGCAGCACAAGCTCTGAAGATAGATGGGGGGCAATCAGTTCACACACGGTGTCCAGAGCACAGCTGGGGGCAGAGGGTGGTCTACAGCAAGTAGCAACAGTAAGAGACTTGTTTCTGGAAAAGTTCATTTTTAATAGTTGAAGCTCAAATTGTTTGGGCACAGACCTGAATAGTAAGACAGAACTCTGCAGGCTAACTCCACCCCCTTTGGCAGTTCTATATTGTCAGAAAATGTTATAGTTAGGGATGTACATTTTTGGGGTTTTTGGTGGTCACCCTAAGCCAGGATTCAGACACGGCTAGAACATCCAGGTTGGCAGAGTGTGCTAAAGCAGTGAATAAAACAAACTTAGGGAGGAGACTTCTAATGTTAACATGCTTGAAATCAAGGCTATTACGGTTACAGAAGTCAACAAATGAGAGTGCCGTGCGCGTCACAGGGCCGCCGTGTGTGTGTGTAACAGCGCCACTGTGTGTAACAGGACCACCGTGCGCGTGTAACAGGACCACCGTGCGCGTGTAACAGGACCACCGTGCGCGTGTAACAGGGCCACCGTGCGCGTGTAACAGGGCCACTGTGTGTAACAGGGCCACCGTGTGTAACAGGGCCACCGTGTGTAACAGGGCCACCGTGTGTAACAGGGCCACCGTGTGTAACAGGGCCACCGTGTGTAACAGGGCCACCGTGTGTAACAGGGCCACCGTGTGTAACAGGGCCACCGTGCGTAACAGGGCCACCGTGCGTAACAGGGCCACCGTGCGTAACAGGGCCACCGTGTGTAACAGGGCCACCGTGTGTAACAGGGCCAGCGTGTGTAACAGGGCCACCGTGTGTGTGTGTAACAGGGCCACTGTGTGCGTGTGTAACAGGGCCACTGTGTGCGTGTGTAACAGGGCCACTGTGTGCGTGTGTAACAGGGCCACTGTGTGCGTGTGTGTAGCAGGGCCACTGTGTGCGTGTGTGTAACAGGGCCACTGTGTGTGTGTGTAACAGGGCCACTGTGTGCGTGTGTAACAGGGCCACTGTGTGCGTGTGTAACAGGGCCACTGTGTGCGTGTGTGTAGCAGGGCCACTGTGTGCGTGTGTGTAACAGGGCCACTGTGTGTGTGTGTAACAGGGCCACTGTGTGTGTGTAACAGGACCACTGTGTGTGTGTAACAGGACCACTGTGTGTGTGTGTAACAGGACCACTGTGTGTGTGTGTAACAGGACCACTGTGTGTGTGTGTGTAACAGGACCACTGTGTGTGTGTGTAACAGGACCACTGTGTGTAACAGGGCCACTGTGTGTAACAGGGCCACTGTGTGTGTGTGTGTAACAGGGCCACTGTGTGTGTGTGTGTAACAGGGCCACTGTGTGTGTGTAACAGGGCCACTGTGTGTGTGTGTAACAGGGCCACTGTGTGTAACAGGGCCACTGTGTGTAACAGGGCCACTGTGTGTAACAGGGCCACTGTGTGTAACAGGGCCACTGTGTGTAACAGGGCCACTGTGCGCGTGTGTAACAGGGCCACTGTGTGTAACAGGGCCACTGTGTGCAACAGGGCCACTGTGTGTAACAGGGCCACTGTGTGTAACAGGGCCACTGTGCGCGTGTGTAACAGGACCACTGTGCGCGTGTGTAACAGGGCCACTGTGTGTAACAGGGCCACTGTGTGTAACAGGGCCACTGTGTGCGTGTGTAACAGGGCCACTGTGTGCGTGTGTAGCAGGGCCACTGTGTGCGTGTGTAACAGGGCCACCGTGTGTAACAGGACCACCGTGTGTAACAGGACCACCGTGTGTAACAGGGCCACCGTGTGCGTGTGTAACAGGGCCACTGTGTGTAACAGGACCACCGTGTGTAACAGGGCCACTGTGTGCGTGTGTAACAGGGCCACTGTGTGTAACAGGGCCACCGTGTGTAACAGGGCCACCGTGTGTAACAGGGCCACCGTGTGTAACAGGGCCACCGTGTGTAACAGGGCCACCGCGTGTAACAGGGCCACCGTGTGTAACAGGGCCACTGTGTGTAACAGGGCCACCGTGTGTAACAGGGCCACTGTGTGTGTGTGTAACAGGGCCACTGTGTGTAACAGGGCCACTGTGTGTAACAGGGCCACCGTGTGTAACAGGGCCACCGTGTGTAACAGGGCCACCGTGTGTAACAGGGCCACCGTGTGTAACAGGGCCACCGTGTGTAACAGGGCCACCGTGTGTAACAGGGCCACCGTGTGTAACAGGACCACTGTGTGTAACAGGACCACCGTGTGTAACAGGGCCATCGTGTGTAACAGGGCCACCGTGTGTAACAGGGCCACTGTGTGTGTGTGTAACAGGGCCACCGTGTGTAACAGGGCCACCGTGTGTAACAGGGCCACCGTGTGTAACAGGGCCACCGTGTGTAACAGGGCCACCGTGTGTAACAGGGCCACCGTGTGTAACAGGGCCACTGTGTGTAACAGGGCCACTGTGTGCGTGTGTAACCTTTTTGGGAAAACAAGCACACAGTAGAAGCGGAGGAGGAGAAATGCAGAGAGGGGAGAGTCAGGACAGGGCAGGGAGTTGGTGTGCTCTCTCAGGGAGATTGTGTGTGAGGGACTGTGTGTTGTGTGCTCTCTCAGGGAGATTGTGTGTTCTCTATCTCCCTGAGTGTGTGTGTGTGAGTGAGCTTGTACCTCTGCTGTGCATTGCGTCACCATGTCTTTTCTCTCTAGCTCCCCCTTCTTCTCCTTCAGTGTGGCATAGTGTCTAACCTTCATTTACAGCCCTCCACTCAATCTCCCG
Source organism: Oncorhynchus clarkii lewisi (assembly GCF_045791955.1). Taxonomy (NCBI): domain Eukaryota; kingdom Metazoa; phylum Chordata; class Actinopteri; order Salmoniformes; family Salmonidae; genus Oncorhynchus; species Oncorhynchus clarkii. Next base: position 44,168,814 of record NC_092170.1, read on the forward strand.
ATTCTCTGAGAGAAAAGATAACTCTCACACAGAGAGAGAGAGAGAGAGGGGGTGGAAGGGATGTGAGTGAAGGTAGTTAACTAACGATCCACAGCGTTTCCCCTGGCAGTTAGCTAAGGTAGTGTGCAGTGTTGATCAGTACAGCAGAACAGATAGCACACCAACACTGCTACCCTGCCTGGGCCCCACTGCTACCCTGCCTGGGCCCCACTGCTTCCCAGCCTGGGCCCCACTGCCTCCCTGCCTGGGCCCCACTGCTTCCCTGCCTGGGCCCACAGTGCTTCCCTGCCTGGGCCCACAGTGCTTCCCTGCCTGGGCCCACACTGCTTCCCTGCCTGGGCCCACACTGCTTCCCTGCCTGGGCCCACACTGCTTCCCTGCCTGGGCCCACACTGCTACCCAGCCTGGGCCCACACTGCTACCCAGCCTGGGCCCACACTGCTACCCAGCCTGGGCCCACACTGCTACCCAGCCTGGGCCCACACTGCTACCCAGCCTGGGCCCACAGTGCTACCCAACCTGGGCCCACACTGCTACCCAGCCTGGGCCCACACTGCTACCCAGCCTGGGCCCACACTGCTACCCAGCCTGGGCCCACACTGCTACCCAGCCTGGGCCCACACTGCTTCCCTGCCTGGGACCACACTGCTTCCCAGCCTGGGACCACACTGCTTCCCTGCCTGGGACCACACTGCTTCCCAGCCTGGGCCCACACTGCTTCCCAGCCTGGGCCCACACTGCTTCCCAGCCTGGGCCCACACTGCTTCCCAGCCTGGGCCCACACTGCTTCCCAGCCTGGGACCCACTGCTTCCCAGCCTGGGCCACACTGCTACCCTGCCTGGGCCCACACTGCTACCCTGCCTGGGCCCACACTGCTACCCTGCCTGGGTCCACACTGCTACCCTGCCTGGGCCCACACTGCTACCCTGCCTGGGCCCACACTGCTACCCTGCCTGGACCCACACTGCTACCCTGCCTGGGCCCCACTGCCTGGGCCCACACTGCTTCCCAGCCTGGGCCCCACTCCTTCCCTGCCTGGGCCCTACTCCTTCCCTGCCTGGGCCCCACTCCACTGATAACATTGTAGCTCCCAGGAAAATAACAGCCAAGTCAAACAAACCCTTTTCGCTGGTCTCAAATCACTACTGTTCAACCAGAGCAGAAACACAGAGCTTGTAGCTGTGACGAGATTCTCCGGGACCGGGCCACAGGTAGCCGTGACGAGGTTCTCCGGGACCTGGCCACAGGTAGCCGTGACTTGGTTCTCCGGGACCGGGCCACAGGTAGCCGTGACGAGGTTCTCCGGGACCTGGCCACAGGTAGCCGTGACGAGGTTCTCCGGGACCGGGCCACATGTAGCCGTGACGAGGTTCTCCGGGACCGGGACACATGTAGCCGTGACGAGGTTCTCCGGGACCGGGACACATGTAGCCGTGACGAGGTTCTCCGGGACCGGGCCACATGTAGCCGTGACGAGGTTCTCCGGGACCGGGCCACAGGTAGCCGTGATGAGGTTCTCCGGGACCGGGCCACAGGTAGCCGCGACGAGGTTCTCCGGGACCGGGCCACATGTAGCCGCGACGAGGTTCTCCGGGACCGGGACACATGTAGCCGCGACGAGGAGTGCGCCATCTGTTACGAGGAGATGTTTGAAAATGTATGTCTGTTGTCTAACAGGAGCATCCAGTCAACCAGGAGAGGCCAGATGGCTAGAACAGTAAAGGATGGGTTCAACCAGGAGAGGCCAGATGGCTAGAACAGCAAAGGATGGGTTCAACCAGGAGAGGCCAGATGGCTAGAACAGTAAAGGATGGGTTCAACCAGGAGAGGCCAGAAGGCTAGAACAGTAGAGGATGGGTTCAACCAGGAGAGGCCAGATGGCTAGAACAGTAGAGGATGGGTTCAACCAGGAGAGGCCAGATGGCTAGAACAGTAGAGGATGGGTTCAACCAGGAGAGGCCAGATGGCTAGAACAGTAGAGGATGGGTTCAACCAGGAGAGGCCAGATGGCTAGAACAGTAGAGGATGGGTTCAACCAGGAGAGGCCAGATGGCTAGAACAGCAAATGATGGGTTCAATGAAAAGGGATAACAGCCCTGATCCAGTCATGATGCGTTTCTCCTACATTAGCTGATGCAGTGAAGCCTGTAAATACAGGGAGGGAAAGCAATAACCAACGCCCTGCGGAGCACAGCACACACTTTAAACAGATCTCGGATTCCTCGTCTCTGCATATATTCTCAGGTCTGTTTTGGTGCAGCAGCAGCACTCTGAGAGATAGATCAATCAGAGAGCCGGACTGACTTAATGGAGCCGGAGCAGAGCGGAGTGGAGCAGAGCAGAGCGGTGTGGAGCAGAGCAGAGCGGTGTGGAGCAGAGCAGAGCGGTGTGGAGCAGAGCAGAGCGGTGTGGAGCAGAGCAGAGCGGTGTGGAGCAGAGCAGAGCAGAGCAGAGCGGTGTGGAGCAGAGCAGAGCGGTGTGGAGCAGAGCAGAGCGGTGTGGAGCAGAGCAGAGCAGAGCGGTGTGGAGCAGAGCAGAGCGGTGTGGAGCAGAGCAGAGCGGTGTGGAGCAGAGCAGAGCGGTGTGGAGCAGAGCAGAGCGGTGTGGAGCAGAGCAGAGCGGTGTGGAGCAGAGCAGAGCAGAGCGGTGTGGAGCAGAGCAGAGCAGAGCGGTGTGGAGCAGAGCAGAGCAGAGCGGTGTGGTGCAGAGCAGAGCGGTGTGGTGCAGAGCAGAGCGGTGTGGTGCAGAGCAGAGCAGAGCAGAGCGGTGTGGAGCAGAGCAGAGCGGTGTGGTGCAGAGCAGAGCAGAGCGGTGTGGAGCGGAGCAGAGCAGAACGGTGTGGAGCAGAGCAGAGCGGTGTGGAGCAGAGCAGAGCAGAGCGGTGTGGAGCAGAGCAGAGCGGTGTGGAGCAGAGCAGAGCGGTGTGGTGCAGAGCAGAGCGGTGTGGTGCAGAGCAGAGCGGTGTGGAGCAGAGCAGAGCAGAGCAGAGCGGTGTGGAGCAGAGCAGAGCGGTGTGGAGCAGAGCAGAGCAGAGCGGTGTGGAGCAGAGCAGAGCAGAGCGGTGTGGAGCAGAGCGGTGTGGAGCAGAGCGGTGTGGAGCAGAGCGGTGTGGAGCAGAGCGGTGTGGAGCAGAGCGGTGCGGAGCAGAGCGGTGTGGAGCAGAGCGGTGCGGAGCAGAGCAGAGCAGAGCGGTGTGGAGCAGAGCAGAGCGGTGTGGAGCAGAGCAGAGCGGTGTGGAGCAGAGCAGAGCGGTGTGGAGCAGAGCAGAGCAGAGCGGTGTGGAGCAGAGCGGTGTGGAGCAGAGCGGTGTGGAGCAGAGCATAGCGGTGTGGAGCAGAGCAGAGCGGTGTGGAGCAGAGCAGAACGGTACGGAGCAGAGCGGTACGGAGCAGACTGTGTTAGAGAGAGAGACAGGCGAGTTGAGACGGGGGGAGGAGACAGTCGAGGTGGGATGGGGGGGGGGGGGTAGACAGGCGAGGTGGGATGGGGGAGAGAGAGCGAGAGGGTTAACGACAGGGATTTATTCAGTTAGAGGGGAAGGATAGTAAGATAATTTTTACCGAATTTTGCTACACCAGTCTTACAATGTGTAATACCGGTTCCAAAAACAAACACACCCCACCTCTAAACACCAGGATGAGGCAGATATACGGAGGACATGACCTCAGTGTAACTATACCCTGCAGGGAGGGAGAAAGGGAGCACTTCGGGTTGTGCATTCCTGAGCACCTCGAACCAACAAAGGAATTCCCACACCAACCAATCCTGCTCCTGTTAAATTAGGACCAACCAATCCTGCTCCTGTTAAATTAGGACCAACCAATCCTGCTCCTGTTAAATTAGGACCAACCAATCCTGCTCCTGTTAAATTAGGACCAACCAATCCTGCTCCTGTTAAATTAGGACCAACCAATCCTGCTCCTGTTAAATTAGGACCAACCAATCCTGCTCCTGTTAAATTAGGACCAACCAATCCTGCTCCTGTTAAATTAGGACCAACCAATCCTGCTCCTGTTAAATTAGGACCAACCAATCCTGCTCCTGTTAAATTAGGACCAACCAATCCTGCTCCTGTTAAATTAGGACCAACCAATCCTGCTCCTGTTAAATTAGGACCAACCAATCCTGCTCCTGTTAAATTAGGACCAACCAATCCTGCTCCTGTTAAATTAGGACCAACCAATCCTGCTCCTGTTAAATTAGGACCAACCAATCCTGCTCCTGTTAAATTAGGACCAACCAATCCTGCTCCTGTTAAATTAGGACCAACCAATCCTGCTCCTGTTAAATTAGGACCAACCAATCCTGCTCCTGTTAAATTAGGACCAACAAATCCTGCTCCTGTTAAATTAGGACCAACCAATCCTGCTCCTGTTAAATTAGGACCAACCAATCCTGCTATAGTTAGTCTCATTTCACAGCCACTGAGCCTCCAGACTGTTATAGCACAGAAAATTACAGTGGGCCTGACGGGGAAACAGAACATTACAGTGGGCCTGAAGGGGCAACAGAACATTACAGTGGGCCTGAAGGGGCAACAGAACATTACAGTGGGCCTGACGGGGCAACAGAACATTACAGTGGGCCTGACGGGGCAACAGAACATTACAGTGGGCCTGAAGGGGCAACAGAACATTACAGTGGGCCTGACGGGGCAACATTACAGTGGGCCTGACGGGGCAACATTACAGTGGGCCTGACGGGGAAACAGAACATTACAGTGGGCCTGACGGTGCAACAGAACATTACAGTGGGCCTGACGGGGAAACAGAACATTACAGTGGGCCTGACGGGGAAACAGAACATTACAGTGGGCCTGACGGGGCAACAGAACATTACAGTGGGCCTGACGGGGCAACAGAACATTACAGTGGGCCTGACGGGGAAACAGAACATTACAGTGGGCCTGACGGGGCAACAGAACATTACAGTGGGCCTGACGGGGCAACATTACAGTGGGCCTGACGGGGCAACAGAACATTACAGTGGGCCTGACGGCGCAACATTACAGTGGGCCTGACGGGGCAACAGAACATTACAGTGGGCCTGACGGGGCAACAGAACATTACAGTGGGCCTGACGGGGCAACAGAACATTACAGTGGGCCTGACGGGGCAACAGAACATTACAGTGGGCCTGAAGGAGCAACAGAACATTACAGTGGGCCTGACGGGGCAACAGAACATTACAGTGGGCCTGACGGGCAACATTACAGTGGGCCTGACGGGGCAACAGAACATTACAGTGGGCCTGACGGGGCAACAGAACATTACAGTGGGCCTGACGGGGCAACAGAACATTACAGTGGACCTGACGGGGCAACATTACAGTGGGCCTGACAGGGCAACAGAACATTACAGTGGGCCTGACGGGGCAACAGAACATTACAGTGGGCCTGACGGGGCAACAGAATATTACAGTGGGCCTGACGGGGCAACAGAACATTACAGTGGGCCTGACGGGGCAACAGAACATTACAGTGGGCCTGACGGGGCAACATTACAGTGGGCCTGACGGGGCAACATTACAGTGGGCCTGACGGGGCAACAGAATATTACAGTGGGCCTGACGGGGCAACAGAACATTACAGTGGGCCTGACGGGGCAACAGAACATTACAGTGGGCCTGACGGGGCAACAGAACATTACAGTGGGCCTGACGGGGCAACAGAACATTACAGTGGGCCTGACGGGGCAACAGAACATTACAGTGGGCCTGACGGGGCAACAGAACATTACAGTGGGCCTGACGGGGCAACAGAACATTACAGTGGGCCTGACGGGGCAACAGAACATTACAGTGGGCCTGAAGGAGCAACAGAACATTACAGTGGGCCTGACGGGGCAACAGAACATTACAGTGGGCCTGACGGGGCAACAGAACATTACAGTGGGCCTGACGGGGCAACAGAACATTACAGTGGGCCTGACGGGGCAACATTACAGTGGGCCTGACGGGGCAACATTATAGTGGGCCTGACGGGGCAACAGAATATTATAGTGGGCCTGACGGGGCAACAGAACATTACAGTGGGCCTGACGGGGAAACAGAACATTACAGTGGGCCTGACGGGGAAACAGAACATTACAGTGGGCCTGACGGGGAAACAGAACATTACAGTGGGCCTGACAGGGCAACAGAACATTACAGTGGGCCTGACGGGGCAACAGAACATTACAGTGGGCCTGACGGGGAAACAGAACATTATAGTGGGCCTGACGGGGAAACAGAACATTACAGTGGGCCTGACGGGGAAACAGAACATTACAGTGGGCCTGACGGGGAAACAGAACATTACAGTGGGCCTGACGGGGAAACAGAACATGACAGTGGGGGAGGGAGCTTCTTGTTGTGCAGCTCAAGGTGGAGGCCTAGGCTACATACAGTTCAGTCAAGAGTGCATCAACTTCAACTCTCATTCCTCTTCCCTTCACCCCATTGCCTCATCTCACTGAGAAGAGACAACATTTGTGATGAGTTGAACTGTACAGGATTACGAGACAGACAGACAGTCAGTCAGACAGACACAGACAGACAGACAGACACACACACCTCTCTCTGAATGGTTTGGTTAGTTAGAACAGAACCTGTTACCATATTAAAATACAGTATCAGTCGGTTCTGTGCTGTGACACACCCTTACATGTCTCTGAGAGCGATGACGCAGTTACTGTTCTGATGCATGTTTGCACTAGCGGGGAGTGTGGAATTTTGTGCGTCTGTGAAAAGTAGCCCCTGCCTCCCCAGCACAGTACTAATCCAATCAGAAACCTCCCCAGCACAGTACTAATCCAGTCAGAAACCTCCCCAGCACAGTACTAATCCAGTCAGAAACCTCCCCAGCACAGTACTAATCCAATCAGAAACCTCCCCCGCCTCAGTTCTAATCCAATCAGAAACCTCCCCCGCCTCAGTTCTAATCCAATCAGAAACCTCCCCCGCCTCAGTTCTAATCCAATCAGAAACCTCCCCCGCCTCAGTTCTAATCCAATCAGAAACCTCCCCCGCCTCAGTTCTAATCCAATCAGAAACCTCCCCCGCCTCAGTTCTAATCCAATCAGAAACCTCCCCCGCCTCAGTTCTAATCCAATCAGAAACCTCCCCCGCCTCAGTTCTAATCCAATCAGAAACCTCCCCCGCCTCAGTTCTAATCCAATCAGAAACCTCCCCCGCCTCAGTTCTAATCCAATCAGAAACCTCCCCCGCCTCAGTTCTAATCCAATCAGAAACCTCCCCCGCCTCAGTTCTAATCCAATCAGAAACCTCCCCCGCCTCAGTTCTAATCCAATCAGAAACCTCCCCAGCCTCAGTTCTAATCCAATCAGAAACCTCCCCAGCACAGTTCTAATCCAATCAGAAACCTCCCCAACAAAGTTCTAATCTAATCAGAAATCTCCCCAACACAGTTCTAATCCAATCAGAAACCTCCCCAACTCAGTTCTAATCCAATCAGAAACCTCCCCAACTCAGTTCTAATCCAATCAGAAACCTCCCCAACACAGTTCTAATCCAATCAGAAACCTCCCCAGCCTCAGGACAGATTCTTAGTGTTCTATTCCAGCAGAATGAACCTACATCCCAAAAGGCACCCGATTCCCTATATAATGCACTACTTCTGACCAGGGTCCATAGGGTAGTGCATCACTCCCATCTATCCTGTCTCTCTCTACCGCCATCCATCTTCCCCCTGTCTGTCCAGCCACCCTGCATCTGTCTCCATCTCCCTCGGTCTCTCCCTCCATTGCTCTGTCCATCCACCCTGCATCTGTCTCCATCTCCCTCGGTCTCTCCCTCCATTGCTCTGTCCATCCACCCTGCATCTGTCTCCATCTCCCTCGGTCTCTCCCTCCACATCTCTGTCCAGCCTCTCACCTCTATATGGCACCGACAGTGTCTCTCCCAGACCATCAGGTCGTTTAGCAGGACACAGAGAGACCTCATTAAGCCCTACAATGTACTCTGCTGCCAACTGGGACACACACACACACACACACACACACACACACACACACACAGACACACACACACCTTGATAAGGAGAAGACCAGAGCTACAACACACCAGAAGATATGTTCCCAGGGCTGTGACGACATGTTCCCAGGGCTGTGACGACATGTTCCCAGGGCTGTGACGACATGTTCCCAGGGCTGTGACGACATGTTCCCAGGGCTGTGACGACATGTTCCCAGGGCTGTGACGACATGTTCCCAGGGCTGTGACGACATGTTCCCAGGGCTGTGACGACATGTTCCCAGGGCTGTTCCCAGGGCTGTGACGACATGTTCCCAGGGCTGTGACGACATGTTCCCAGGGCTGTGACGACATGTTCCCAGGGCTGTTCCCAGGGCTGTGACGACATGTTCCCAGGGCTGTGACGACATGTTCCCAGGGCTGTGACGACATGTTCCCAGGGCTGTGACGACATGTTCCCAGGGCTGTTCCCAGGGCTGTGACGACATGTTCCCAGGGCTGTTCCCAGGGCTGTGACGACATGTTCCCAGGGCTGTGACGACATGTTCCCAGGGCTGTGACGACATGTTCCCAGGGCTGTGACGACATGTTCCCAGGGCTGTGACGACATGTTTCCAGGGCAAAGAAAAAATGGAAAGGCTACCCTGTTTTTGTTTACAGTATGAAGACTGAGGCCTGTTTTCCATTACACTGATTGAACAAGCTCAAAACCTCCCTGCTTCTTCCTCCTCCCTGCTTCTTCCTCCCTCCCTGCTCTTTCCTCCCTGCTTCTTCCTCCCTCCTCCCTGCTTCTTCCTCCCTCCTTCTTCCTCCCTCCTCCCTGCTTCTTCCCTCCTCCCTCCTTCCTCCCTCCTCCTTGCTCCTTCCTCCTCCCTGCTCCTTCCTCCTCCCTGCTTCCTCCTCCTACCTGCTTCCTCCCTGCTCCTTCCTGCTCCTTCCTCCTCCTTCCTCCTCCCTGCTCCTTCCTCCTCCCTGCTCCTTCCTCCTCCCTGCTCCTTCCTCCTCCCTGCTCCTCCCTGCTTCTTCCTCCTCCCTGCTTCTTCCTCAGGCTTCAAATTCTGATTAAAGCATTTTGGTAAACAGAAAACACACTGACAGGCCAAGGTCACACAACTCAAAATGGAAGCAAATGGTAGCTGTCTATTTACCACCAAAAACTGATGCTGGCACTAAGACTGTAAGACCGTAAGACTGTATAAGGCCACTAGCAAACAAGAAAATGCTCACCCAGAGGCGGCACTCCTAGTGGGGACTTAAACACAGGGAAACAAATCAGTTTAACCTAATTTCTATCAGCATGTTACATGTACTGCAAGGAGAGGGAGAAGGAAAAAAAAAACACTCAACATTCTTTAGTCCACACAGAGACAAGTACAAAGCTCTCCCTCGCCCTCCATTTGGTAAATCTGACCATAATTCTATCCTCCTGATTCCTTCTTACAAGTAAAAACTAAAACAGGAAATACCAGTGACTCGCTCAATAGGGAAGTGGTCAGATGACGCAGATGCTAAGCTACAGGACTGTTTTTCTTTCACAGACTGGAACATGTTCCGGGATTCTTCCGATGGCATTGAGGAGTAACACCACATCAGTCACTGGCTTTATCAATAAGTGCATCGATGACGTCGTCCCCACAGCGACCGTACGTACATATCACAACCAGAAGCCATGGACTACAGGCAACAGCTCCACTGAGGTAAAGGGTAGAGCTGCCGATTTCAAGGAGCAGGATTCTGACCCGGACACTTATTTAATAAAACGCTATGCCCTCCGAACCATCAAACAGGCAAAGCATCAATACAGGACTAAGAACAAATCGTACTACACCGGCTCTGACGCTCGTCGGATGTGGCAGGGCTTGCAAACTATTACAGACTACAAAGGGAAGCACAGCCGAGAGCTGCCCAGTGACACGAGCCTATCAGACAAGCTACATTACAGCTATGCTCGCTTCGAGCTATCCCAGACGATTGTGTGATCGCGCTAGCTGTAGCCGATGAGAGTAAGACCTTTAAACAGGTCAACATTCACAAGGCCAGACTGATTACCAGGATGTGCACTCTGAGCATGCGCTGACTAACTGGCAAGTGTCTTCACTTCGACATTTTCAACTGGTCCCTGACGGAGTCTGTAATACCAACATGTTTCATTCAGACCAACATAGTCTCTGTGCCCAAGACCACCAAGGTAGCACTCACATCTGTAGCCATGATATGGCTGGTTATGGCTCAACACCACCATCCCAGAAACCCAAGGGCCAATTTGCATACCTCCCCAACAGGTCCACAGATGATGCAATCTCCATTACACTGCCCTTTCCTACCTGGACAAAAGGAACACCTACATGAGAATGCTACTCAAATCAAAATGGCTTTAGGTCACATGCGCCGAATACAACAGGTGCAGACCTTACAGTGAAATGCTGAATACAACAGGTGTAGTAGACCTTACAGTGAAATGCTGAATACAACAGGTGTAGTAGACCTTACAGTGAAATGCTGAATACAACAGGTGTAGTATACCTTACAGTGAAATGCTGAATACAACAGGTGTAGTATACCTTACAGTGAAATGCTGAATACAACAGGTGTAGTAGACCTCACAGTGAAATGCTGAATACAACAGGTGTAGTAGACCTCACAGTGAAATGCTGAATACAACAGGTGTAGTAGACCTCACAGTGAAATGCTGAATACAACAGGTGTAGTAGACCTTACAGTGAAATGCTGAATACAACAGGTGTAGTATACCTTACAGTGAAATGCTGAATACAACAGGTGTAGTAGACCTCACAGTGAAATGCTGAATACAACAGGTGTAGTAGACCTCACAGTGAAATGCTGAATACAACAGGTGTAGTAGACCTTACAGTGAAATGCTGAATACAACAGGTGTAGTAGACCTTACAGTGAAATGCTGAATACAACAGGTGTAGTAGACCTCACAGTGAAATGCTGAATACAACAGGTGTAGTAGACCTCACAGTGAAATGCTGAATACAACAGGTGTAGTAGACCTCACAGTGAAATGCTGAATACAACAGGTGTAGTAGACCTTAGAGTGAAATGCTGAATACAACAGGTGTAGTAGACCTTACAGTGAAATGCTGAATACAACAGGTGTAGTAGACCTCACAGTGAAATGCTGAATACAACAGGTGTAGTAGACCTCACAGTGAAATGCTGAATACAACAGGTGTAGTAGACCTCACAGTGAAATGCTGAATACAACAGGTGTAGTAGACCTTACAGTGAAATGCTGAATACAACAGGTGTAGTAGACCTCACAGTGAAATGCTGAATACAACAGGTGTAGTAGACCTTACAGTGAAATGCTGAATACAACAGGTGTAGTAGACCTCACAGTGAAATGCTGAATACAACAGGTGTAGTAGACCTTAGAGTGAAATGCTGAATACAACAGGTGTAGTATACCTTACAGTGAAATGCTGAATACAACAGGTGTAGTATACCTCACAGTGAAATGCTGAATACAACAGGTGTAGTAGACCACAGTGAAATGCTGAATACAACAGGTGTAGTAGACCTCACAGTGAAATGCTGAATACAACAGGTGTAGTAGACCTCACAGTGAAATGCTGAATACAACAGGTGTAGTAGACCTTACAGTGAAATGCTGAATACAACAGGTGTAGTAGACCTCACAGTGAAATGCTGAATACAACAGGTGTAGTAGACCTTACAGTGAAATGCTGAATACAACAGGTGTAGTAGACCTCACAGTGAAATGCTGAATACAACAGGTGTAGTAGACCTTAGAGTGAAATGCTGAATACAACAGGTGTAGTATACCTTACAGTGAAATGCTGAATACAACAGGTGTAGTATACCTCACAGTGAAATGCTGAATACAACAGGTGTAGTAGACCTCACAGTGAAATGCTGAATACAACAGGTGTAGTAGACCTCACAGTGAAATGCTGAATACAACAGGTGTAGTAGACCTCACAGTGAAATGCTGAATACAACAGGTGTAGTAGACCTTAGAGTGAAATGCTGAATACAACAGGTGTAGTATACCTTACAGTGAAATGCTGAATACAACAAGTGTAGTAGACCACAGTGAAATGCTGAATACAACAGGTGTAGTAGACCTCACAGTGAAATGCTGAATACAACAGGTGTAGTAGACCTCACAGTGAAATGCTGAATACAACAGGTGTAGTAGACCTTACAGTGAAATGCTGAATACAACAGGTGTAGTAGACCTCACAGTGAAATGCTGAATACAACAGGTGTAGTAGACCTTACAGTGAAATGCTGAATACAACAGGTGTAGTAGACCTCACAGTGAAATGCTGAATACAACAGGTGTAGTAGACCTTAGAGTGAAATGCTGAATACAACAGGTGTAGTATACCTTACAGTGAAATGCTGAATACAACAGGTGTAGTATACCTCACAGTGAAATGCTGAATACAACAGGTGTAGTAGACCTCACAGTGAAATGCTGAATACAACAGGTGTAGTAGACCTCACAGTGAAATGCTGAATACAACAGGTGTAGTAGACCTCACAGTGAAATGCTGAATACAACAGGTGTTGTAGTTTAATTTAGTAAATACTTTAACACTCATTTGTGGGTTAAGGGCTTGTAAGTCAGCATTTCATTTGTATTCGACACGTGACAAATATTTTTTTTTTTATTTCATTTGATTTGAATGACTAGGATTTATAATGAAATCTGTATCCAAACACCACGAAGGCTGTCGGACTAGAAACCTGAACCTGAGACAGTAATGTCAACATGTATCCTACTACAGGTCTATTGACAGGATAGCAACATGCTATTTCTGGGCCTTTTACTAAATACAAAAATAGCTTGCAAGTAAGCATTGTACTGTGTCCACTACGATGTAACCTGTGCATATACAAATATACATTTAGGCCTGAGTTATTTAGAGGTCCCTGGCACTGCGGTTGTGACTGTGGCTCCCATTGTCCCCTCGCGGGGGCAGAGGAGCCCGACTCCCCCTCCCGGGGGCAGAGGGGCCCGACTCTCCCTCGCGGGGGCAGAGGGCCCGACTCCCCTCACAGAGCCGAGCACCGAACGGGATTAAACATTTTAAAAATGTCAGCTATTCTGCGTTGCATTAATCCGATGTGAGCGCTGCAACTCTTCTGATAGACACAGAAGCAGATTTATAAAATGGCTGACCTCCTTATTCCAGGAGACAATGAAGGACAGCATCTCAAATGGTATCCTAGACTCTATATAGGGCACTACTGTTGACCCCCCCGATAGGGCACTACTGTTGACCCGTGGCCCCCGTAGGGCACTACTGTTGACCCGTGGCCCCCGTAGGGCACTACTGTTGACCCGTGGCCCCCGTAGGGCACTACTGTTGACCCGTGGCCCTCGATAGGGCACTACTGTTGACCCGCGGCCCCCGTAGGGCACTACTGTTGACCCGTGGCCCCCGTAGGGTGACATCTGGAATGCACAATGTAACAACAGAAGTGGAGGAGTCACAGTGTTTCTGTAACTAAAGAGGAACAGACTGACTCTGACTGGCAATGGAAGTGAAAGAGGAACAAAGAAAGTACAGAGAAATTACCAGCAGGGTAAAACCAGTCTAGATCATTACGCCCCAGTCTAGATCATTACGCCCCAGTCTAAATCATTACGCCCCAGTCTAGATCATTACGCCCCAGTCTAGATCATTACGCCCCAGTCTAGATCATTACGCCCCAGTCTAGATCATTACGCCCCAGTCTAGATCATTACGCCCCAGTCTAGATCATTACGCCCCAGTCTAGATCATTACGCCCCAGTCTAGATCATTACAGATGCTGGGGGGGGGGGGGGGGGGGGACTAAACAATTGATCTGCACTTTGTGTCTCTAAATTTATAAAAAAAAATGTTACATTTCTATTGTCATGTGAAAGAGTATATGTTTTAATTGAAATGACCAAAATGTCTCCCTTTCACCAGATCCAAATATTTCCTCATGAACGAGTTTTATTTCATAGATTCGGTAGCCTATGCTACAAAATCTCATGTTCTGTCCATATGAAGTCGTGTATTTTAGGCCGTGTCCCTGAAGGACAGCTACGTGATATCATGAAAAACAGCAAGCAGACACATGGAGTCTTTTACAACAGAAAGTTAAACAGATGCCGCTGACTTCAGTTTCCCTTCCAAAAAAAGCCCCACGGGGAAACTTGATGTATGCTTATCACCAATCAACATAAATGATTAGTCCAGCACGGGGCCCTCTAACAGATCAGAGGAAGTTAATCAAATTAAAAAAAAGATACAAAAATATATTCATTCATAACCATTCAAATGGATAGGCTTTATTACCCAGAGTGCAGCAGTATAGATTTTTTGGTTAAATAATTAGCAATAATTCCCAATAGCAGTCCACTTGCCGCACTAAAGCATTCCCAAGCCTGGCCCTGTGACCCCCAAAGCCTTCCCAAGCCTGGCCCTGTGACCCCCAAAGCCTTCCCAAGCCTGGCCCTGTGACCCCCAAAGCCTTCCCAAGCCTGGCCCTGTGACCCCCAAAGCCTTCCCAAGCCTGGCCCTGTGACCCCCAAAGCCTTCCCAAGCCTGGCCCTGTGACCCCCAAAGCCTTCCCAAGCCTGGCCCTGTGACGCCCAAAGCCTTCCCAAGCCTGGCCCTGTGACGCCCAAAGCCTTCCCAAGCCTGGCCCTGTGACGCCCAAAGCCTTCCCAAGCCTGGCCCTGTGACGCCCAAAGCCTTCCCAAGCCTGGCCCTGTGATGCCCAAAGCCTTCCCAAGCCTGGCCCTGTGACGCCCAAAGCCTTCCCAAGCCTGGCCCTGTGATGCCCAAAGCCTTCCCAAGCCTGGCCCTGTGATGCCCAAAGCCTTCCCAAGCCTGGCCCTGTGATACCCAAAGCCTTCCCAGTGTAGCACCAGCAGCATGTTGTGCATAGCTGGCTCAGTCAGTCGTACAGCGCCTGGCTTGTTGACTTTGCTCTGAGAATTCAATACATCTTTATCTCATCATAACCCAAGCCTGATATAGCACACTGACATAACACACAGACACACCTTTGTCTGTAAGGAACAATAGCATCACACACACACACCATAACTAGGAGCAAAACCAGGACCAGAAGGTCATCTGTTCTTCTGTCCAATGCAGCACGAGTCCAGACAGGTGAAATGTTTCTCTTCTGATCAGTACATGGTTCTCATTCTGTACAGTCTCTGGCTAGCTAGACCTACTCCAGAAAGATACAAGGTAGATTCTCATTCTGTAGAGTCTCTGGCTAGCTAGACCTACTCCAGAAAAATAAAGGTAGATTCTCATTCTGTACAGTCTCTGGCTAGCTAGACCTACTCCAGAAAAATAAAGGTAGATTCTCATTCTGTACAGTCTCTGGCTAGCTAGACCTACTCCAGAAAAATAAAGGTAGATTCTCATTCTGTACAGTCTCTGGCTAGCTAGACCTACTCCAGAAAAATAAAGGTAGATTCTCATTCTGTACAGTCTCTGGCTAGCTAGACCTACTCCAGAAAAATAAAGGTAGATTCTCATTCTGTACAGTCTCTGGCTAGCTAGACCTACTCCAGAAAGATACAAGGTAGATTCTCATTCTGTACAGTCTCTGGCTAGCTAGACCTACTCCAGAAAAATAAAGGTAGATTCTCATTCTGTACAGTCTCTGGCTAGCTAGACCTACTCCAGAAAAATAAAGGTAGATTCTCATTCTGTACAGTCTCTGGCTAGCTAGACCTACTCCAGAAAGATACAAGGTAGATTCTCATTCTGTACAGTCTCTGGCTAGCTAGACCTACTCCAGAAAGATACAAGGTAGATTCTCATTCTGTACAGTCTCTGGCTAGCTAGACCTACTCCAGAAAAATAAAGGTAGATTCTCATTCTGTACAGTCTCTGGCTAGCTAGACCTACTCCAGAAAGATACAAGGTAGATTCTCATTCTGTACAGTCTCTGGCTAGCTAGACCTACTCCAGAAAGATACAAGGTAGATTCTCATTCTGTACAGTCTCTGGCTAGCTAGACCTACTCCAGAAAGATACAAGGTAGATTCTCATTCTGTACAGTCTCTGGCTAGCTAGACCTACTCCAGAAAGATACAAGGTAGATTCTCATTCTGTACAGTCTCTGGCTAGCTAGACCTACTCCAGAAAAATAAAGGTAGATTCTCATTCTGTACAGTCTCTGGCTAGCTAGACCTACTCCAGAAAGATACAAGGTAGATTCTCATTCTGTACAGTCTCTGGCTAGCTAGACCTACTCCAGAAAGATACAAGGTAGATTCTCATTCTGTACAGTCTCTGGCTAGCTAGACCTACTCCAGAAAGATACAAGGTAGATTCTCATTCTGTACAGTCTCTGGCTAGCTAGACCTACTCCAGAAAAATAAAGGTAGATTCTCATTCTGTACAGTCTCTGGCTAGCTAGACCTACTCCAGAAAGATACAAGGTAGATTCTCATTCTGTACAGTCTCTGGCTAGCTAGACCTACTCCAGAAAGATACAAGGTAGATTCTCATTCTGTACAGTCTCTGGCTAGCTAGACCTACTCCAGAAAGATACAAGGTAGATTCTCATTCTGTACAGTCTCTGGCTAGCTAGACCTACTCCAGAAAGATACAAGGTAGATTCTCATTCTGTACAGTCTCTGGCTAGCTAGACCTACTCCAGAAAGATACAAGGTAGATTCTCATTCTGTACAGTCTCTGGCTAGCTAGACCTACTCCAGAAAGATACAAGGTAGATTCTCATTCTGTACAGTCTCTGGCTAGCTAGACCTACTCCAGAAAGATACAAGGTAGATTCTCATTCTGTACAGTCTCTGGCTAGCTAGACCTACTCCAGAAAAATAAAGGTAGATTCTCATTCTGTACAGTCTCTGGCTAGCTAGACCTACTCCAGAAAGATACAAGGTAGATTCTCATTCTGTACAGTCTCTGGCTAGCTAGACCTACTCCAGAAAGATACAAGGTAGATTCTCATTCTGTACAGTCTCTGGCTAGCTAGACCTACTCCAGAAAGATACAAGGTAGATTCTCATTCTGTACAGTCTCTGGCTAGCTAGACCTACTCCAGAAAGATACAAGGTAGATTCTCATTCTGTACAGTCTCTGGCTAGCTAGACCTACTCCAGAAAGATACAAGTACAAGGTAGGCCAATATAAAAGCATGATTTCTTTCCAGAGTGAATTGGCTTAATGTCATTGTAAAAAAGGATTGTTTTACAGGTAACAGCCAAACTAAGAACGGTACACCAACAAGTGTTTTAATAGGTCGTTAGACCACCATGATTCTGGAATTTAAATTGGAGGGATGTGACACCATTCTTCCACTAGAATTTCCATTATTTGGCGTTTTGATGATGATGAGGACGGTGATGACAAAACGCTGTCTCAGGCGCCGAAACCCACAATCTCCCACAAGTGTGCAATTGCGTTGAAATCTGCTGACGGAGACGGCCCATGGCAATAGTGTTCGCATCGTTTTCATACTCATCAAACCACTCAGCGACCACTCGTTCCCTGTGGACGTTGACATCCTAGCCAGCCACGGTATCCTAAATAATAATAATAATAATAATGGCCTGTCCAGCATTATTATTCATGTTGGGATATTAATTACTTCATTAACTCTGGAACAACACCGGTGTGGAAGCATCCGGTTTCAATAGACTTCATATCCCTCATTTACTCAAGCGTTTCCTTTATATTTGGCAGTAACCTGTAAAACATGTATAATACCTGACTCTCAAAACCAGGCGGTTCTTGATTCCCTGCTTTTTCTCCTTGTGAGAAAACACACGATGGTCGATGAGGTCTGAGATCAAATGAATGATCATTGTGTTGTTTTATTGACAGGAAGACTTTAGAAGCATGTTGGGTCCAGGCCAGTCCCACTCTGACCCTGGCTTAGCCGGTAGATAGGCAGATAGGACACCCTGCTTACAGCTGCACTAGGGTCAGACGGGCTTTCCTGTGTATTTTAAGATACCGTGGTGCCGGCGAGAGAGCTATGGCTCGGGAAAATGTACCTCAATCCAGTAATGACAAATACTGTTACACTGAGAAGATTGCACGACTGCTAGTTTAAAGTAAACTGCCGTTTTCGTCCTCATTCTAGCTAGCAGTAGCAACGCACTACCACAGCAGCCATTATGGAGTACAACACAAGACTCATCCCCTGGACTGAGGTACATTTTTCTGAGCCATTGCTCTCTCGCTGGCTCCTTCGTGTCTTAAAGCCAATGTATGGGCATTCCTGGCATCTGCATTGGCCGTACAATGTTTACTGCGATGCGGCCTCAGGGCATTCATACTGCTTGCGCTTGGTGGAGCAAAGCTGTTGTCAAGAAAGAGAGAGTTTGTGTTTATACAGGATGTACCAACCACCCTCACCTACCGTCAACCAATCATGTCAACGCAGAGCTATACGGAGCACTCTACGCAAAAAAAAGTGGGAGGCGCACGGCAATAACGTAAGGAGATTGATTTGGCATCCGCAAGCCCCCAGAATTGCATCACACCCTCAGTATGGAGCCTCCGGATCACATTGCCCGATCAAACACAAACCATGGCTATAAAGTCGCCTTTCATTTCATCTCCGAACCACATTCTAAAAGGATCTGCATGGTCAATCCGACATCTGCAGTGAACGTACAGTATTTCCGTAGAGGTCAGAGAGTTCATACTTCTTTTTGCGTCGGGCAGCGGTTTAGACGCAATTGGTCTGCACCGTACCACGCGTAGTGATAACGGGCTAGTCTCTAAAGCCATCCAGCTCATTACAAGCAACTGGCTGAATGAAAAAAATACCCTTTTCTGAGATGTTGGCGTCCGTTTCCTGGTGTTTGACATCGGAGCTCAGCCAAGATGGCACGAAGTAAACAATTAGTTTGTTTTATTTAAATGCACCATTTTCCCACCTGCAGCTCCATTCCAAACCTCCCCATTTCCACCCCAGCAAAATTAGCATTTAGGCTGTTTATATGTATTCCACACTATGTTGAGGTTAAAATCAGAGTATAATGCCGTATGGATGTCAACTCTAATCAAATGTTCAGGTCACCGTCATCAAATCAACTGCATTACTGTTAAAAAAAACTACTTTGACTACCAACAACGACTTCTGTATGCTAACTATGCTAACAGTGTATACGAACAAGAGTTAGCATTTATAGCATTTACTTTTTCTAAACTTGAAAAAAATGGGGACAACTTCTAAAATGTTATGCAGAGAGAAACAGCCAAATATATCCAAATCGGATTTTAGTAACCACATTGTGGGCCTGTTACAAAACATCAATCATGACAGATTATTATTAATTTTTTTTTATCCAGTTTGTCAGATCAGATTTGTCGAATCCAATCTGGCGTCCTTCTTCTATCCCCTGCGGTCTGCCTCCCATTGACCACATCCATCCCCAATACCTCCCAGATCACAATCCAACAGTTAAAACTCATTGAAATCCCTTCACAAGGTAACATAAAGATGTTTTGTTTTTTTGTGAACTTGTTCTGATAGCCTTATCAAAACACAGATCAAGCATAAATGTCCTTTAATTAAAAAAAGGCACTGCATGGTCAATCCGTTATTTGCAGTGGCCATACTGCATTTACTGTGTTACGGCCTCTGCAGAAGGAAGACCTCATACTTCCCATCGTGGAGCAGAGCTGTTGTCAAGGAAGTTGTCAAGGAAGTTGTCAAGGAAGTGAGTTTGTGTTTATACAGGCCCCGCCCCCATGTACCAATCATGTCAATGCGGAGCTATACAGAGCAGTAGCAATGCGTGGGTAAAAAGAATCACCAGGGAAACCAACCGATATAATTAAAAGCTATAGTACAACCAGTCTTGTGATACTTGTGTTGTTTACTCTGTAACCCGTTGGTTGATATGCCTCGACACCGTGACATACAGACCTAAAAGACAGAGACAATAAGAAGACACAGCGGCAGAATCAATTCAACCTTCGTTTCATCACAAAACCAGAGAGCAACCTCTGTCCGGTGGAGTCCACAAAGCATTTAACAAAACAGTTATATGACCTACAGCGTGGTTTCGCAAGTTAATGTTCCCCACATTTTTCAGACTGCTAATGATTTATAACCACGGAGAAAACAGGAGCTCCTTGTTACAGCACCACTTCAACATCTAAATCACCTCGGCTTAGTCTAATACAGGACAACTTAAATGCCAAAAACCCATTTAGTTCAATCAACGTTAAAAGTGACATGGCTGGTTGTGTGTCTGTGTAGAAAGAAACATGTTAACTCACCCTACTTGTAGAGAAATGCCATCCCCCTCTTTCATGTTGCCTAAACGTGTTGTACACAGTTAGTTTGTTGTTGTTCTAGGCTACCTGGCTAAAATGTTCGCTCGCTAGCCTAACTTCCAGGCCAGCTAGTTAACATTAGCATACTACATCTAGCTACATATTGAATTTCAATTCTCTCAGGCCAATGACACAATGAAAACATTTATGGTGGAATCAGAATAGCCCTAGTAAAATCATTGGTATGTGCAAATACCTATCTCCATCCATGGCTAACTTAGGAAAAGGAACGATTTTATCTAGCTAGCCACCGGAGGGCAACAACACAATGAGATGCAACAAAGGTTATTTTCTGTCAATAATGACATTTGGCTTGTGATTTGATTGGTCTGAAGCCAAATTCCAACTGGCTTCCCTTGATACTTTTTTTGGTGTGCCAGGACTATTCACTATTTATTTTTTCATCGTGGGAGGCTATATGCTCACTGGCCTCCCTTGCATTCAAGACACATTAAGCCTCTTGGGATTTGAAGCACATTTATGAAAACACAGAGACAAAATATTACATTATTTTGTGTGGGGTTTTTTTTCTTGGTAAATTTTTTGGGGAAGCCTGGCTCCCATTGGCATCCATGAATACACGCCACTGCTACTGAGCCCTCCACATTGTTACAACATTTGGGAGGCGCACAGCTATGCGGTATGTAGCTCGATTTGGCCTCTGTAAGCCTCCGCAATTGCGTCACACCCTCTGTACGGAGCCTCCAGCAAACATTGCCAGAGTAAGCATGAATTGGCTTTAACAGTGCTGGCGCACATTACCACAATTAACACAGTAGGCGATACACAAGAGATTTTAAAACGACACACTGGCGATACAAGGACGATTGATTCAGTACATTGTAACAAGCTTCCTATAAATAAATAAAACATTTTTAAAAACACAGTCCATGTCGAATAGCCACAGTGCGAATTATTGACAAGACAAATGACAAGAAAATCGGATATGTTAATGTATCAGCCTAATAATACAATGTATCAGCCTAATAATACAAAATGGTAGGAGAATGTAGCAGAAACGCAGAACGTTACAAAGCCATAAGAGGCTGGAGTCTGTAGTTAAACATATAGGCAGCGTATGGGTTACAGGGGAGTACGCAGTAATCCCGTGAGCTTCCCCCTCCGTGATTCCAAGTTAAACAAGAAAGACAACAGGAATACAAATACAATGCGTGTCCGATTCCGGACTACATTCCTACCTCAATATAGCCGGCCAACCCTGGAACTACGATGCCCAAAATAAGGACCGATATTGCGGAGACTCGAACCATCTTCTAAACTGATCTGCGCCGATATCACAGTCAAATTGTCCTCTTAAAGTCGACAGGATCAATTCCACGATTAATAAGGAGACGAAAAAATGTCCCAGAATGATATATAAATCTCTTCTGATGAGCGAAACTAGTCCTGCGCCGCTTGTTTGCCCCGAGATCGTCAGCGAAATGTAGCACACTAATGAGTGGGATAGGGAGGGAGGGAGTGTTCGTCCTGCCTCTTCTCTCTTTCTCCAGACCCCCCCCCCGGTCTAACGTTATAGAACACAGTGCGCCGCCAGGCGTCTGGCGAGAGTCCTACCGGATGTGAAGTCATTAGATTAGGCTTTATGTACATATGATACGGCTGTTGATATGGGCCTAAAGGATTTTGTATTGTTACATACAATGGCGATTTTAGCTTGTACATTTTGGTGTGTGTGTGGGGGGGTGTGTGTGTGTGGGGGGGGGGGGGGGGGGGGCGTTTTAGATGCATCCCAGCAGAGCCTCGAAACAACACCAAACAATACATGAATTGCACTATAAAGGTGACAAACGGTGCACACAAACGGTTAGGGCCTACATAAAGCTGATCCAACAGCAGAGCTTTCTTTTCAACACCATGGAGTGAATCGTTAACACTGTTAACACCACTTCACCTTGGCTATCAGCGGAGCCTTGTCTGGCAGGGAAACAGTTCATTCAGCCTCATTTACTGCCTTAAAAAAAAACATGGCTGACTTGCTTAAACAAATGTGGTTTCTACTGACAATTGAGATACAAACTATGGCATAAGGGGACAATGAGCGGATAAGAGGCATCATTTTGATTAAGACATTAATGAGCTAAGACGGAGGTAATCCATGTAACTATTTGTTCAGCACTTTTGAAATGTACAGACACAGAATTCAGAACACGAGCCGTTCTTACAGTATTCTCCCTGTACACCAAGTCAGAACCGTAGGATAAATGAAGGGGACATATAAGCAGACAATGAAAGCCCTTAAAATGTTTGATGATTACATTTCTCTAAAGCAGGCTATAGGCTACATGGCAAAACAGTAGGCTAATTTATGAGGGGGAAAGGGGCCAAATTGTTAGGGTGAGGCACATGGGCTACTAACAGCTTACTACACAACATACACTTAGTATTACTTACTTAGCTACAGTATACATATCTCCCTGGCATATTACATCATTCATGCAGCAGCATACAATACATTTTCTGTTTGTTGTGCTGTGCTCACTTGTCATCAAAGTCTGGCATTCTCTGGATATATGGCGCCTTCAAAACAACTGTAAACTCGGAGAAAACAAGGTTGAATCATGACGTCAGTGATCTTCAGGTCGGAACTCTAGAAAGAGGCCCGAGTTCCCGACTTGGAATTCTGAGTTCAAAACACATTTTCCCAGTCAGAGTTCCCTGTTGTCTTGAAATCACTGAAGTCTGAGATTTCCCAGTCAGAGTTCCCTGTTGTCTTGAAATCACTGAAGTCTGAGACTTCCCAGTCAGAGTTCCCTGTTGTCTTGAAATCACTGAAGTCTGAGACTTCCGAGTTTCCATTTTTTTTGTACGCGACAAAAGTCCTGCTGGATTGCCCAATGTATTCACCCTTTTCTGGCCCATGGTGTTGGATGTAAATGTTTATCCTTTTAAACTCAGAAAAGAGACCCATAAACCCAGACTTGGACCACACACCCTCTCCACTGAATAGCAGGCTAGTTATTGATTAGCAACACTTGCAGTTAGCTACTGATTTCTTCCAAACCACACATTGTTGAGTTTGCGATTTTAGTTGTTTACTCCAATGGCCGATGAGCACCGATGCATTTTTTTATATAATTTATCTTCATATGACAAGGATTGAAAAGGATTTGCCAGTAGATTATCGACTTGATTTATGATGATGAGTATTTGTCTAGCTAGCTAGCTAAGATTTTGAAAGTGTGATGTTGACATGATCAGTCCAATCAAAGCTAGAGGTAGATGTAATGTGATTTGATGGAATTTTATCTGTGGCCAATGACCTTGAGCCTTCTTGGATGGGCACTTCTAATGTAAATCTATGGCAGCACCCAAGAGGCTTGTGACGTAGTGTCCCCCATGAGTGACAGAACACTGAGCCAATCACGGCACAACTAGAGAACATTACCCACCCCTACGCTGTGTATTCTCCGCTGGCTGCCCAAACCACCACAGAAAGCACTGAGCTGGGCTGAAACACCTGCATTTTGGAGCTGCCTTACTCAAGAAGGGAAAAAAGAGACCATGTTCGTATGCTGCTTTATTAACTCAAAGATGTATTAAAAATATAAAAACGAACCGATATGTGACACGCCTTAACTTTTTTCGTTAAACAGGTGGGGCTCAGAACAGGTTACCACTGGTCACAGACACCGGGTAGGTGCAGTGAAATGTATCGTTATACAGGGTCAGCCATAGTAGTGAGTACGGTGCCCCTCGAGCAAATTTGGGTTAAGTGCCTTGCTCAATTACAGATTTTTCACCTCAGGTATTCAAACCAGCAACCCTTTATTTGCTGGCCAAATGCTCTAACCGCTCGGCTACCTACTGCCTATTAGGGCATCTGTACATGTGATATGGCCAGTGTAGACCTATACTGTACATGTGATATGGTCATGGTAGGAACATGCCAGTGTAGACCTATACTGTACATGTGATATGGCCAGTGTAGACCTATACTGTACATGTGATATGGCCAGTGTAGACCTATACTGCACATGTGATATGGCCAGTGTAGACCTATACTGTACATGTGATAGGGCCAGTGTAGACCTATACTGTACATGTGATATGGTCAGTGTAGACCTATACTGTACATGTGATATGGCCAGTGTAGACCTATACTGTACATGTGATAGGGCCAGTGTAGACCTATACTGTACATGTGATATGGCCAGTGTAGACCTATACTGTACATG
This sequence comes from Oncorhynchus clarkii lewisi, assembly GCF_045791955.1. NCBI lineage: Eukaryota > Metazoa > Chordata > Actinopteri > Salmoniformes > Salmonidae > Oncorhynchus > Oncorhynchus clarkii. The sequence continues at coordinate 44,193,305 of NC_092170.1, forward strand.
TGATATGGCCAGTGTAGACCTATACTGTACATGTGATAGGGCCAGTGTAGACCTATACTGTACATGTGATATGGTCATGCCAGTGTAGACCTATACTGTACATGTGATATGGTCATGCCAGTGTAGACCATGCCATACACAATAAAGAAAGAAAGAAAGAAAGAAAGAGAGAAAGAGAGAGAGAAAGAAAGAAAGAGAGAGAGAGAGAAAGAGAGAGAAAGAAAGAAAGAGAGAAAGAGAGAGAGAGAGAAAGAGAGAGAGATAGAAAGAAATAAAGAGAGAAAGAGAGAGAGATAGAAAGAAAGAGAGAGAGAAAGAAAGAAAGAGAGAAAGAGAGTAAGAAAGAGAGAAAGAAAGAGAGAGTAAGAAAGAGAGAGAGAAAGAAAGAAAGAGAGAAAGAAAGAGAGAGTAAGAAAGAGAGAGAGAAAGAAAGAAAGAGAGAAAGAAAGAGAGAGAAAGAAAGAGAGAGAGAAAGAAAGAAAGAGAGAAAGAAAGAGAGAGAAAGAAAGAGAGAAAGAAAGAAAGAGAGAGAAAGAAAGAAAGAGAGAAAGAGAGTAAGAAAGAGAGAAAGAAAGAGAGAGTAAGAAAGAGAGAGAGAAAGAAAGAAAGAGAGAAAGAAAGAGAGAGAAAGAAAGAGAGAAAGAGAGAAAGAAAGAAAGAGAGAGAAAGAAAGAGAGAGAGAAAGAAAGAAAGAGAGAAAGAAAGAGAGAGAAAGAAAGAGAGAAAGAGAGTAAGAAAGAAAGAGAGAGAAAGAAAGAGAGAAAGAGAGAGAGTAAGAAAGAGAGAGAGAAAGAAAGAAAGAAAGAGAGAAAGAAAGAGAGAGAAAGAAAGAGAGAAAGAGAGTAAGAAAGAGAGAGAGTAAGAAAGAGAGAGAGAAAGAAAGAAATAAAGAGAGAAAGAAAGAAAGAAAGAGAGAAGGAAACATCCTAAAGGTGTATAGGCCAACAAGAAAGCAGTATTCAGCTGAAGAACTGGCTCCTGATTTAACGAAGAACTGCCCTAATCCAATGCAATAATATGGGCAATGAAGAGATGATAGGGCAAATGTCAACTTTAAACTATGACTGAACCTCCGATGACACGGTGTTGTGACAGAATCTACACTCCCCCTCTGCTTCTATTTCTGTTTTCATGACTATAGTTCTCTTGTTCTTGAGAAAAACAGAGGCCCCTAGTCAAAGGTAATGCGCTGGAAAGGGAAATAGGGAATAGTGTGCCATTCAGGGTCGGAAAGTATAGTTCTCTGTTTACGAGAAAGACAGTTCCTCAGTGTAGATCAATGAGCATCATCTGTAGTGCTTTCCCCAATGGGGGTGAATTCCCCTGCATTTCAGATGAACTCTAAAAATGAGCTGTTCCTTCTCGCTGTACATTCCCCTTTGAAAAATATCTCTGGGGCAACCACGCACCAACAATAGCACCGTGTGCGCTATTTCACTGCATGTATAAATAATAGAGTTCAAACAATAGAATCTTTAAATTTCATCTTTAAATTATAAATATCTATGATTCTCCTGTCCTTCTAATGTACCTGTCTCTGTGCTAGGTTGTGCTATGGTGTGTTAGGCGGTGTTAGGTGGTATTAGGTGGAGCTATGGCATGTTAGGTGGTGCTAGGTGGCGCTATGTTAGGTGGTGCTAGGTGGTGCTATGAAGTGGTAGGTGGTGCTAGGCGGTGCTATGAAGTGCTAGGTGGTGTTAGGTGGTGCTAGGTGGTGCTAGGTGGTGTTAGGTGGTGCTAGGTGGTGCTATTAGGTGCTAGGTGGTGCTAGGTGGCGTTATGAAGTGCTAGGTGGTGCTATGAAGTGCTAGGTGGTGTTAGGTGGTGCTATGAAGTGTTAGGTGGTGCTATGAAGTGCTAGGTGGTGCTAGGTGGTGCTAGGTGGCGCTATGAAGTGCTAGGTGGTGCTAGGTGGCGCTATGAAGTGCTAGGTGGTGCTAGGTGGTGTTAGGTGGTGCTATGAAGTGTTAGGTTGTGCTAGGTGGTGCTATGAAGTGGTAGGTGGTGCTAGGTGGCACTATGAAGTGCTAGGAGGTGCTAGGTGGTGCTATGAAGTGCTAGGTGGTGTTAGGTGGTGCTATGAAGTGGTAGGTGGTGCTAGGTGGTGCTATGAAGTGTTAGGTGGTGCTAGGTGGTGCTATGAAGTGGTAGGTGGTGTTAGGTGGTGCTAGGTGGTGCTATGAAGTGTTAGGTGGTGTTAGGTGGTGCTATGAAGTGGTAGGTGGTGTTAGGTGGTGCTGGTGCTATGAAGTGGTAGGTGGTGTTAGGTGGTGCTGGTGCTATGAAGTGGTAGCTGGTGTTAGGTGGTGCTAGGCGGTGCTCGGTGGTGCGCTATGAAGTGTTAGGTTGTGTTAGGTAGTGTTAGGTGGTGCTAGGTGGTGCTATGAAGTGGTAGGTGGTGCTAGGTGGCGCTATGAAGTGGTAGGTGGCGCTATGAAGCGTTCAGTGGTGCTAGGTGGTGTTAGTTGGTGCTATGTGGTGCTCGGTGGTGCGCTATGAAGTGTTAGGTGGTGTTAGGTAGTGTTAAGTGGTGCTATGAAGTGGTAGGTGGTGCTAGGTGGCGCTATAAAGTGGTAGGTGGCGCTATGAAGCGTTCAGTGGTGTTAGTTGGTGCTATGTGGTGCTCTGTGGTGCGCTATGAAGTGTTAGGTGGTGTTAGGTAGTGTTAGGTGGTGCTAGGTGGTGCTATGAAGTGCTAGGTGGTGCTATGAAGTGCTAGGTGGCGCTATGAAGCGTTCAGTGGTGCTAGGTGGTGTTAGGTGGTGCAATGAAGTGTTAGGTGGTGTTAGATGGTGCTATAAAGTGTTATTTGTTGTTAGATGGTGTTAGGTGGTGCTATGAAGTGTTATGTGGTGCTAGGTGGTGTTAGGTGGTGCTATGAAGTGGTAGGTGGTGCTAGGTGGTGCTATGAAGTGTTAGGTGGTGCTAGGTGGTGCTATGAAGTGTTAGGTGGTGCTAGGTGGCGCTATGAAGTGTTAGGTGGTGCTAGGTGGTGCTATGAAGTGGTAGGTGGTGCTAGGTGGTGCTATGAAGTGGTAGGTGGTGCTAGGTGGCGCTATGAAGTGCTAGGTGGCACTATGAAGCGTTCGGTGGTGCTAGGTGGTGTTAGGTGGTGCTATGAAGTGTTAGGTGGTGTTAGATGGTGCTATAAAGTGTTATTTGGTGTTAGATGGTGTTAGGTGGTGCTATGAAGTGCTAGGTGGTGTTAGGTGGTGCTATGAAGTGTTAGGTGTTGTTAGATGGTGCTATGAAGTGTTAGGTGGTGCTAGGTGGCGCTATGAAGTGTTCGGTGTTGCTAGGTGGTGCTATGAAGTGCTAGGTGGCGCTATGAAGTGTTTGGTGGTGCTATGAAGTGTTAGGTGGTGCTAGGTGGTGTTAGGTGGTGCTATGAAGTGTTAGGTGTTGTTAGATGGTGCTATGAAGTGTTAGGTGGTGCTAGGTGGTGCTAGGTGGTGCTATGAAGTGCTAGGTAGTGCTAGGTGGTGCTATGAAGAGTTAGATGGTGCTAGGTGGTGCTATGAAGTGCTAGGTGGTGCTATGAAGTGTTAGGTGGTGCTATGAAGTGCTAGGTGGTGCTAGGTGGTGTTAGGTGGTGCTATGAAGTGTTAGGTGGTGCAAGGTGGTGCTATGAAGTGTTAGGTGGTGCTAGGTGGTGTTAGGTGGTGCTATGAAGTGCTAGGTGGTGCTAGGTGGCACTATGAAGTGTTCGGTGGTGCTAGGTGGTGCAATGAAGTGTTAGGTGTTGCTATGAAGTGCTAGGTGGCGCTATGAAGTGTTAGGTGGTGCTAGGTGGTGCTATGAAGTGCTAGGTGGCGCTATGAAGTGTTTGGTGGTGCTAGGTGGTGCTAGGTGGTGCTATGAAATGCTAAGTGGTGCTAGGTGGTGCTATGAAGTGCTAGGTGGTGCTATGAAGTGTTAGGTGGTGCTAGGTGGTGCTATGAAGTGTTAGGTGGTGCTAGGTGGTGCTATGAAGTTTTAGGTGGTGCTATGAAGTGCTATGAAGTGCTAGGTGGTGCTAGGGGGCGCTATGAAGTGCTAGGTGGTGCTATGAAGTGGTAGGTGGTGTTAGGTAGTGTTAGGTGGTGCTAGGTGGTGCTATGAAGTGGTAGGTGGTGTTAGGTAGTGTTAGGTGGTGCTAGGTGGCGCTATGAAGTGCTAGGTGGTGTTAGGTAGTGTTAGGTGGTGCTATGAAGTGGTAGGTGGTGCTAGGTGGCGCTATGAAGTGTTATGTGGTGCTAGGTGGCGCTATGAAGTGCTAGGTGGTGTTAGGTGGCGCTATGAAGTACTAGGTGGTGCTATGAAGTGTTAGGTGGTGCTAGGTGGTGCTATGAAGTGTTAGGTGGTGCTAGGTGGTGCTATGAAGTGCTAGGTGGTGCTATGACGTGTTAGGTGGTGCTATGAAGTGTTAGGTGGTGCTAGATGGTGCTAGGTGGTGCTATGAAGTTCTAGGTGGGGCTAGGTGGTGCTATGAAGTGTTAGGTGGTGCTAGGTGGTGCTATGAAGTGCTAGGTGGTGCTATGACGTGTTAGGTGGCGCTATGAAGTGCTAGGTGGTGCTAGATGGTGCTAGGTGGTGCTATGAAGTTCTAGGTGCGGCTAGGTGGTAGGTGGTGCTATGAAGTGCTAGGTGGTGCTAAGTGCTAGGTGGTGCTAGGTGGTGCTATGAAGTGCTAGGTGGTGCTAGGTGGTAGGTGGTGCTGCCAACCCTGCCAAGCCGCACTGCTTCTTGACACAATGCACACTTAACCCGGAAGCCAGCCACACCAATGTGTCGGAGGAAACACTGTACACCTGGTGACCATGTCAGCGTGCATTGCGCCTGGCCCGCCACAGAAGTCACTAGAGCGCGATGGGACATCCCTGCCGGCCGAACCCTCCCCTAAGCCGGACAACACTGGGCCAAATGTGCGTCGCCTCACGGGTCTCCCGATCGCGGCCGGCTGTCGATACAGCCCGTTATCAAACCACGATCTGTAGTAACGCAACACCTCAGACCGCTGCGCCACTCAGGAGGCCCTAAGAACATTATTAATAGGATTTATGACCCATGAGGATATTATCAGCGCAAAGAATAATACCTCTTCCAAATCAAAACCAGGAAGTTATAATCATAATGCTTTATTCTGATCGTATCAGGGGGCTTAAAAAGCAATCACAAAGAAGCACAAGCAATCTTTCAGATTGGAGATGAACACACAGTGCGGAAACAGGGCAGAGAAATCCCCATCTCTGTCCCATCCTCACTTTTGTTTTTTAAAAGCTTACACTCGACCGATAGAATGTCCCAAACAGCACCCTATTCCCTAGTTAGTGCACTACTTTTGACCAGGGCCCATTAGGGGGTAGTGCACTATAGAGGGAATAGGGTGCCATTTGGGATGAGATTCTTGGAAAAGGGTGCACACTACTGTCGAATCTGTGAAGGGGAATTGCTGTAAAAAAAAAAGTTTAAAAAAAGGGACACCGAAAATGACCCCTTCTGTTGCCGGGCTCAAAAGGTTGTGTTAGGTGAGATACCAGGAAATGATTCATGGCATTCAGAAATGTTTGTATTGTCATTATCATTTTGAACATAAATTCAACCCTTGTCCATATGATTTCCTGTGGTGTAAAGTACTTAAGCCAAGCAGCAGTACGTATGTATCATATTGTATAGTATAGTATAGTAGTGGTGTAAAGTACTTAAGTAAAAATACTTTAAAGTACTACTGAAGTAGTTTTCTTGGGTATCTGTACTTTACCATTTATATTTTGGACTAAATTCCTAAAGAAAATATTATACTTTTTACTCCATACATTTTCCCTGACACCCAAAAGTACTCGTTACATTTTGAATGCTTAGCAGGACAGGAAATTGGTGCACTCCAAGTCATGCACTTATCAAGAGAACATCCCTGGTCATCCCTACTGCCTCTGATCAGGAGGACTCACTAAACAGAGAACATCCCTGGTCATCCCTACTGCTCTGATCTGACAGACTCACTAAACAGAGAACATCCCTGGTCATCTCTACTGCCTCTGATCTGGAGGACTCACTAAACAGAGAACATCCCTGGTCATCCCTACTGCCTCTGATCTGGAGGACTCACTAAACAGAGAACATCCCTGGTCATCTCTACTGCCTCTGATCTGGAGGACTCACTAAACAGAGAACATCCCTGGTCATCCCTACTGCCTCTGATCTGGAGGACTCACTAAACAGAGAACATCCCTGGTCATCCCTACTGCCTCTGATCTGGAGGACTCACTAAACAGAGAACATCCCTGGTCATCCCTACTGCCTCTGATCTGGAGGACTCACTAAACAGAGAACATCCCTGGTCATCCCTACTGCCTCTGATCTGGAGGAGTCACTAAACAGAGAACATCCCTGGTCATCCCTACTGCCTCTGATCTGATGGACTCACTAAACAGAGAACATCCCTGGTCATCTTTACTGCCTCTGATCTGGAGGAGTCACTAAACAGAGAACATCCCTGGTCATCCCTACTGCCTCTGATCTGGAGGACCCACTAAACACATGCTTCATTTGTAAATGATGTCTGAGTGTTGGAGCGCGCCCCTGGCTATCCATAAATGAATAAAAAACGTATTTATACTTTTACCTTTGATACTTAAATGTATTCAAAACCAAATACTTTTAGACTTTTACTCAGGTAGTATTTTACTGGGTCACTTTTACTTGAGTCATTTTCTAATAAGGTATCTTTACTTTTCCTCAAGTATGACAGTTGGGTACTTTTCCACCACTGAGGATTCAACCTCTTCATGGACAATATTTATTGTTTATAGCCACGGGACAACTGTAAACCGGGGGGTCTCCCTCACACTACGGGACAACTGTAAACCGGGGGGTCTCCCTCACACTACGGGACAACTGTAAACCGGGGGGTCTCCCTCACACTACGGGACAACTGTAAACCGGGGGGTCTCCCTCACACTACGGGACAACTGTAAACCGGGGGGTCTCCCTCACACTACGGGACAACTGTAAACCGGGGGGTCTCCCTCACACTACGGGACAACTGTAAACCGGGGGGTCTCCCTCACACTACGGGACAACTGTAAACCGGGGGGTCTCCCTCACACTACGGGACAACTGTAAACCGGGGGGTCTCCCTCACACTACGGGACAACTGTAAACCGGGGGGTCTCCCTCACTTTACAGGACAACTATAAACAGGGGGTCTCCCTCACACTACGGGACAATTGTAAACAGGGGTTCTCCCTCACTTTACAGGACAAATATAAACAGGGGGTCTCCCTCACTTTACGGGACAACTGTAAACCGGGGGGTCTCCCTCACTTTACAGGACAACTATAAACAGGAGGTCTCCCTCACACTACGGGACAACTGTAAACCGGGGGTCTCCCTCACTTTACGGGACAACTGTAAACCGGGGGTCTCCCTCACACTACGGGACAACTGTAAACCGGGGGGTCTCCCTCACTTTACAGGACAACTATAAACAGGGGGTCTCCCTCACACTACGGGACAATTGTAAACAGGGGTTCTCCCTCACTTTACAGGACAAATATAAACAGGGGGTCTCCCTCACTTTACAGGACAACTATAAACAGGGGGTCTCCCTCACTTTACGGGACAACTGTAAACCGGGGGGTCTCCCTCACTTTACAGGACAACTATAAACAGGAGGTCTCCCTCACACTACGGGACAACTGTAAACCGGGGGTCTCCCTCACTTTACGGGACAACTGTAAACCGGGGGGTCTCCCTCACTTTACAGGACAACTATAAACAGGAGGTCTCCCTCACACTACGGGACAACTGTAAACCGGGGGGTCTCCCTCACTTTACAGGACAACTATAAACAGGGGGTCTCCCTCACACTACGGGACAATTGTAAACAGGGGTTCTCCCTCACTTTACAGGACAAATATAAACAGGGGGTCTCCCTCACTTCACAGGACAACTATAAACAGGGGGTCTCCCTCACACTACGGGACAACTGTAAACAGGGGGTCTCCCTCACACTACACATCCTGTGGTGTGGTCTCTGTGTGTCACCGTACATCCTGTGGTGTGGTCTCTGTGTGTCACCGTACACCCTGTGGTGTGGTCTCTGTGTGTCACCGTACACCCTGTGGTGTGGTCTCTGTGTGTCACCGTACATCCTGTGGTGTGGTCTCTGTGTGTCACCGTACATCCTGTGGTGTGGTCTCTGTGTGTCACCGTACATCCTGTGGTGTGGTCTCTGTGTGTCACCGTACATCCTGTGGTGTGGTCTCTGTGTGTCACCGTACATCCTGTGGTGTGGTCTCTGTGTGTCACCGTACATCCTGTGGTGTGGTCTCTGTGTGTCACCGTACATCCTGTGGTGTGGTCTCTGTGTGTCACCGTACATCCTGTGGTGTGGTCTCTGTGTGTCACCGTACATCCTGTGGTGTGGTCTCTGTGTGTCACCGTACACCCTGTGGTGTGGTCTCTGTGTGTCACCGTACATCCTGTGGTGTGGTCTCTGTGTGTCACCGTACACCCTGTGGTGTGGTCTCTGTGTGTCACCCTGCATCCTGTGGTGGTCTCTGTGTGTCACCGTACATCCTGTGGTGTGGTCTCTGTGTGTCACCGTACAGTGTTGCGGGTGTATTCAGTTTCTGGTGAGTGGTGACTACAAACATTGATGACAGAAGTTGAGTTCAGGAAACACCTGTGGCTAACACACACACACACACACACACACACACACACACTCACACCGCTGCCACGTGCCAACATTTAACCTTTCCTTTATCATCTGGTGAAAGGGATTTAATCTCTAGAGTGGATGCAGTGGATCTTGTTATTATAACATCAATCAATTCCACAGATTAGAACATTTCAATCCAGGTCACTGACTTGGAAATGGAAAATCAAACGTCACCACGGTCATCTTTGTTACAGGTTGTATGGACGCTTAGAGGACGAGCGAGAGGAACGTTTTCCCATATGAACCCCCAGGGATCAGTATTAAAACATGGAGGGATAGGCCTCTACCAGAAACCACCACCACCAACCACCCTGCAATATAATCATTCTGAATCATAGCTCATATAGGAAGTTCATGCTAATTACGGGATCAGACACAGAACGTAGACTAGAGACACACAACAACAACAACAACAACAACAAAAACATTGCTAGGGCAAAGCAAGTAACAGTTTGTAGCCTAGTGTTTAAGAGTGTTGGGCCAGTAACCGAATGGTTGTCGGTTTGAACCCTGAGCCAACTAGGTGAAAAATCTGTCTGTGACCTTGAGGAAGGTACTTAACCCTAATTGCTCCTGTAAGTCGCTCTGGATAAGAAACATCTGCTAAATTACATAAATGTCACAAGTTTCCAAGTGGTGGCCTTTCTCTGCCCACTATTGGAAATCAAATACAGGTTTCCTGTAAAAATCATTTTCTGAGATCACAAAAACGGTTATAACATCACATAGACAAAACATGTCAATATCAAATCTGACTAAAAACAAAAACACATTCATACAAAAAAAATGAACATTATTTTTCCAGATCATTCAGATTACATAACCCTAACTGCAAGTTCTAGCGTGTATCTGCATATTTTCATTTGTGAACGCCTACTCTGTGAAGTACGTGTTTGTAATAACTCACTTTTCCCTTCTAGAAACTTTGGCAAAGTGTAAAGTCTATAAAACTTAGTCAATTCTGTTAATGGGGATTAGAAAACGTTAATGAGATCAAATGTTTAATCGATTAGAAAATTAGCAGAATATCGGAGAAAATCCGTATTCTACCATCGCCTCTGGGCTTCCTCACATCATCACCACACTTGTTTCTGGTGATTGGAATTGTCTACCAGATGCATCAGATTCATACATCCGGTGAAACATCTGGCACGTTGTTTTATCTGTAGGGACACCGTGTCCCTACTGGTGCCGCCCCCTCCTCCCGCCTGCTGTGTACCGGACTAGCTTGCTAGTTAGCACACAGTGTCCTCCGCTCCTGCCTGCCGTTAACACAACTGCAGGAAAACAGTGCCTGACAGACGGGAACGAAGAACACGGTCTACCGGTGTACGGTTAGCCAGCTACAGTTGTCGCCTCCAGCTCAGGGTTGCCAGGTGTAGCCAAAATTTCTAGACAATGACAACTCAAAACCTACTCCAAAAGCCCTTAAAACTAGCCCAAAAGAGACGAATTACCATATTTATAAAATAAAACCTTGTTCCATAACGTTATCGAGCCAATTAAGAAGGAATATCGTAGTAATTGTTAATGACATTAGAAACAAAATGAGTGTTTCCTCAAGATAATAATTATTGTTGAGATATGACATGACATAATAAAGGCATTTGAATATGCCGGAAGAGAAAATATAATTTGTCCTTATTAAACTCGACAGATCGTTTTTCATCAATGGATGTCGATTTAACTCGTCAAACTGCTATGATTAAGCAATAAGGCACAAGGGGGTGTGGTATATGGCCAATATACCACGACATTAGAAACAAAATTATATATGGCCAATATACCACGGCTAAGGGCTGTTCTTAAGCATGAGGCGACATGGTGTGCCTGGTTACATTCGTTAACAATGGTATATTGGCCATATACCACACATCCCCAGGGTGCCTTGTTGCTATTATAAAATGGTTACCAACCTAATTAGAACAGTAAAACGTATTATTTTGTTGTCATACCCATGGTATATGGGTCAGATATACCGCAGCCTTTAGCCAATCAGTATTCAGGGCTCGAACCAGGTTCATAATTGTAAATAAATCCCCTTTGCGCATCTGTTTAACTATAAATAAATAATGTCAATCAGACAGAAGAGTTGTACAGAGGAGCTCAACATCTCTGAGAAAGAGACGCTTGGATGAACACAACAAAATAAATAATAAATAAATAAATAAAACATTTTCTGGCAATTGTGCTGTTATTATATGCCAGATGTTAAGACTGCAAACCGTTATAAATGACCCATTTGAGAGATTGATTTGTCATTTCAATAGGCTACAGACTCAAATCTGGGTTTATGATTGCAATTCAATTTTGCCGTGGTTTGCTTGGATAAAGGAAGGTAGCCTATAGTCCCTGATTGGCTTACATATAATTTCAGATAGACTACAGGTAGACTAGACAAGATGTAGTCAAGATATAAACAGAACGATTTAGCAGCTCACTTAGTTCAAACAGACAAATGTATTCAACATGAATAGCGAGGGGATTTTGAGGTAAGAAATTGTTGTTTCCCCAATAGACTGCTTGAATAGGCTACTGAGGATGGGGTCATCATTTCAATCATTGAATGAAATATTAATAATGTGTATATATATTGAATATGCTTGTCAACAACAGGCAGTGTTTAGTGTTTTGAATTTGTTTCACCTGTAGCCTAATCTGACTGTCACCGTCAATCTAATTCGTTCTAACTGATCAGCAATTGCGATAGAGCTTAAATAACTTAAAATTAATTAATGAAACATGTCCATTAATAATTGCAAGGCTACAACAACAATAAACAGAAGTTATAGCCTATTTATTAAATTGGTTTGCCAGCTCCAGGTAGACTACACCAGTGGTACAGTTTATTACTTGCCTAGTTACTTTATGTAACTAGGCAAGTCAGTTAAGAACAAATTCTTATTTACAATGACTGTCCGCCAAAAGGCAAATACCTCCTGCAGGGACGGGGGCCTGGGATTAAAAATATAAATGTAGGACAAAACACACATCGCGACAAGAGAGACACCACAACACTGGATAGAGACACTACAACACTACATAAAGAGAGACAACACAACACTACATAAAGAGAGACATCACAACACTACATAAAGAGAGACACCACAACACTACATAGAGACACTACAACACTACATAGAGAGAGAGGCACCACAACACTACATAGAGACACTACAACACTACATAAAGAGAGACACCACAACACTACATAAAGAGAGACAACACAACACTACATAAAGAGAGACAACACAACACTACATACAGAGAGACCACAACACTACATAAAGAGAGACACCACAACACTACATAAAGAGAGACCACAACACTACATAGAGACACCACAACACTACATAAAGAGAGACCACAACACTACATAAAGAGAGACACCACAACACTACAGAAAAAGAGACCACAACAATACATAGAGACACCACAACACTACATAAAGAGAGACACCACAACACTACATAAAGAGAGACACCACAACACTAAATAAAGAGAGACCACAACACTACATAGAGACACTACAACACTACATAGAGAGAGACACCACAACACTACATAAAAAGAGACCACAACAATACATAGAGACACCACAACACTACATAAAGAGAGACACCATAACACTACATAAAGAGAGACAACACAACACTACATAAAGAGAGACAACACAACACTACATAAAGAGAGACACCACAACACTACATAGAGAGACACCACAACACTACATAAAGAGAGACACCACAACACTACATAGATACACTACAACACTACATAGAGAGAGACCACAACACTACATAAAGAGAGACACCACAACACTACATAAAGAGAGACACCACAACACTACATAAAGAGAGACCACAACACTACATAGAGAGAGACCACAACACTACATAGAGACACTACAACACTACATAGAGAGACACCACAACACTACATAAAGAGAGACACCACAACACTACATAAAGAGACACCACAACAATACATAGAGACACTACAACACTACATAGAGAGACACCACAACACTACATAAAGAGAGACACCACAACACTACATAAAGAGAGACACCACAACACTACATAAAAAGAGACAACACAACACTACATAAAGAGAGACACCACAACACTACATAGAGAGACACCACAACACTACATAAAGAGAGACACCACAACACTACATAGAGACACTACAACACTACATAGAGAGAGACCACAACACTACATAAAGAGAGACACCACAACACTACATAAAGAGAGACACCACAACACTACATAAAGAGAGACCACAACACTACATAGAGAGAGACCACAACACTACATAGAGACACTACAACACTACATAGAGAGACACCACAACACTACATAAAGAGAGACACCACAACACTACATAAAGAGACACCACAACAATACACAGAGACACTACAACACTACATAGAGAGACACCACAACACTACATAAAGAGAGACACCACAACACTACATAAAGAGAGACACCACAACACTACATAAAAAGAGACAACACAACACTACATAAAGAGAGACACCACAACACTACATAGAGAGACACCACAACACTACATAAAGAGAGACACCACAACACTACATAGAGACACTACAACACTACATAGAGAGAGACCACAACACTACATAAAGAGAGACACCACAACACTACATAAAGAGAGACCACAACACTACATAGAGAGAGACCACAACACTACATAGAGACACTACAACACTACATAGAGAGACACCACAACACTACATAAAGAGAGACACCACAACACTACATAAAGAGACACCACAACACTACATAGAGACACTACAACACTACATAGAGAGACACCACAACACTACATAAAGAGAGACACCACAACACTACATAAAGAGAGACACCACAACACTACATAAAAAGAGACCACAACACTACATAGAGACACCACAACACTACATAAAGAGAGACAACACAACACTACATAAAGAGAGACAACACAACACTACATAAAGAGAGACACCACAACACTACATAAAGAGAGACACTACAACACTACATAAAGAGAGACAACACAACACTACATAAAGAGAGACACCACAACACTACATAAAGAGAGACCACAACACTACATAGGGACACTACAACACTACATAGAGACACTACAACACTACATAAAGAGAGACACCACAACACTAAATAAAGAGAGACACCACAACACTACATAGAGACACTACAACACTACATAGAGACACTACAACACTACATAAAGAGAGACCACAACACTACATAAAGAAAGACACCACAACACTAAATAAAGAGAGACACCACAACACTACATAGAGACACTACAACACTACATAGAGACACTACAACACTACATAAAGAGACACCACAACACTACATAAAGAGAGACACCACAACACTACATAAAGAGAGAGACACCACAACACTACATAGAGACACTACAACACTACATAAAGAGAGACAACACAACACTACATAGAGACACCACAACACTACATAAAGAGAGACACCACAACACTACATAAAGAGAGACACCACAACACTACATAAAGAGAGACACCACAACACTACATAAAGAGAGACACCACAACACTACATAAAGAGAGACCACAACACTACATAAAGAGAGACAACACAACACTATATAAAGAGAGACCCCACACCACTACATAAAGAGAGACAACACAACACTACATAAAGAGAGACAACACTACATAAAGAGAGACACTACATAAAGAGAGACACTACAACACTACATAAAGAGAGACCACAACACTCCATAGAGACACTACAGCACTACATAAAGAGAGACAACACAACACTACATAAAGAGAGACACCACAACACTACATAAAGAGAGACAACACAACACTACATAAAGAGAGACCACAACACTACATAAAGAGACACCACAACACTACATAAAGAGAGACAACACTACATAAAGAGAGACACTACATAAAGAGAGACACCACAACACTACATAAAGAGAAACCACAACACTACATAAAGAGAGACACTACATAAAGAGAGACAACACAACACTACATAAAGAGACACCACAACACTACATAAAGAGAGACAACACAACACTACATAAAGAGAGACAACACAACACTACATAAAGAGAGACAACACAACACTACATAAAGAGAGACACTATAACACTACATAAAGAGAGACACTACATAAAGAGAGACACCACAACACTACATAAAGAGACACCACAACACTACATAAAGAGAGACAACACAACACTACATAAAGAGAGACACTACAACACTACATAAAGAGAGACACTACAACACTACATAAAGAGAGACCACAACACTACATAAAGAGACACCACAACACTACATAGAGAGAGACACCACAACACTACATAAAGAGAGACACCACAACACTACATAAAGAGAGACAACACAACACTACATAAAGAGAGACACCACAACACTACATAAAGAGAGACACCACAACACTACATAAAGAGAGACAACACAACACTACATAAAGAGAGACACCACAACACTACATAAAGAGAGACAACACAACACTACATAAAGAGAGACACCACAACACTACATAAAGAGAGACACCACAACACTACATAAAGAGAGACACCACAACACTACATAAAGAGAGACACCACAACACTACATAAAGAGAGACACCACAACACTACATAAAGAGAGACAACACAACACTACATAAAGAGAGACACCACAACACTACATAAAGAGAGACACCACAACACTACATAAAGAGAGACAACACAACACTACATAAAGAGAGACACCACAACACTACATAAAGAGAGACAACACAACACTACATAAAGAGAGACACTATAACACTACATAAAGAGAGACACTATAACACTACATAAAGAGAGACAACACAACACTACATAAAGAGAGACACCACAACACTACATAAAGAGAGACCTAAGACAACAACATAGCATGGCAGCAACACATGACAACACAGCATGGTAGCAACACAACATGGCAGCAAATGGTAGCCTACCATGGTATATATACTAATAGGCTACTTGATGGCCAACGGAGGCAAATGGATCATTGTCCACATTTAATATCCGTTTAATTGAGGACTTTCCCCCATAAAACGAACCACGCAAGGGAGTTCCATAACTTCTATGTTAAATGTCCACTCCGGCAGCCCCCCCCCCCTCCCCCCAGACCTAAGAGCTGAGCATGCATAAAACATATCGCTTGATACCGTTTTCTTTAAGCAAAGTCAACATTAGAATGTAGTTTAAACCACCTCCTAACGAATTTATGCAATGGGGCTCTAGTGCGCCCAAAGTCGTTTTCCAGTGCTTTGTCCCCATTATTTATTGATGTGCGGTTGAGGGGAGGGGTGATAGTGAACTACAAAAATCCATGTCAAATATTGGACCTGGAAGTACTGGAGAGGGTGGAGGGCCAGGATATAAGTATGGTAATGTGGTGTGGAGGGCCAGGATAGAAGTACGGTCTGGTGTGGAGGGCCAGGATAGAAGTAAGGTCTGGTGTGGAGGGCCAGGATAGAAGTAAGGTCTGGTGTGGAGGGCCAGGATAGAAGTAAGGTCATGTGGTGTGGAGGGCCAGGATAGAAGTAAGGTCTGGTGTGGAGGGCCAGGATAGAAGTACGGTCTGGTGTGGAGGGCCAGGATAGAAGTACGGTCTGGTGTGGAGGGCCAGGATAGAAGTAAGGTCTGGTGTGGAGGGCCAGGATAGAAGTACGGTCTGGTGTGGAGATTTTCATGCCCACAATTCGCTCTGGAGGGGGGACTGATGGATGGAAATGGCTAAGTGATGGAAAATCTGATAGAAGTTAAAGATCTGGTGTGCCTGAATGATGGCCGAGGGACCAGGACTGATGTTGCCACAGGGAGATAGTCTGCCTTGCACCTCACTCTGGTATCTAGTGTGATGACAGGAATCTGTGAGTGGGAGGTATGGGAGGAGTCGACAGTAGGGAGTGATCATTACTCCATAGTATGCACAGTAGGCCGGAGGAGAGGAGGAGGTGTCAATGGATGGAGTAGGCAGGTGGGTGTTCGGAAGGGGAAAGTGGGATCAGTTTCAGGAGCTGAGTGAGCAGGTGATGGGTGGATATGAGAGGGGATGTGGACAGTATGAATAACTGGGTGAGAACAGCTTTAGTGGGAGCAGCTACTGAGGCTATACCTAAGAGTTCAGGGAGGAGGAGGAAAGAAACCCTGTGGTGGATGAAGGAGTGAGGGGCAGCGGTGAGGAGTAGAAACAGGACATTTAGAGTACTGAAAAGGACACAGAACTTCCAACATCTGATTCAGTATCAGCAGGCCCTGGTGAGGAGAACTATCGCTCAGTCTGATTCAGTATAAACTGGCCCAGGCCCTGGTGAGGAGAACTATCCCTCAGTCTGATTCAGTATCAACAGGCCCTGGCCCTGGTGAGGAGAACTATCCCTCAGTCTGTTTCAGTATCAGCAGGCCCTGGTGAGGAGAACTATCCCTCAGTCTGATTCAGTATCAGCAGGCCCTGGTGAGGAGAACTATCCCTCAGTCTGTTTCAGTATCAGTAGGCCCTGGTGAGGAGAACTATCCCTCAGTCTGATTCAGTATCAGCAGGCCCTGGTGAGGAGAACTATCCCTCAGTCTGATTCAGTATCAGCAGGCCCTGGTGAGGAGAACTATCCCTCAGTCTGATTCAGTATCAGCAGGCCCAGGCCCTGGTGAGGAGAACTATCCCTCAGTCTGATTCAGTATCAGCAGGCCCTGGTGAGGAGAACTATCCCTCCGTCTGTTTCAGTATCAGTAGGCCCTGGTGAGGAGAACAATCCCTCAGTCTGATTCAGTATCAGCAGGCCCTGGTGAGGAGAACTATCCCTCAGTCTGATTCAGTATCAGCAGGCCCAGGCCTTGGTGAGGAGAACTATCCCTCAGTCTGATTCAGTATCAGCAGGCCCAGGCCCTGGTGAGGAGAACTATCCCTCAGTCTGTTTCAGTATCAGCAGGCCCTGGTGAGGAGAACAATCCCTCAGTCTGATTCAGTATCAGCAGGCCCAGGCCATGGTGAGGAGAACTATCCCTCAGTCTGATTCAGTATCAGCAGGCCCTGGTGAGGAGAACTATCCCTCAGTCTGATTCAGTATCAGCAGGCCCAGGCCCTGGTGAGGAGAACTATCCCTCAGTCTGATTCAGTATAAACAGGCCCTGGTGAGGATAACTATCCCTCAGTCTGATTCAGTATCAACAGGCCCAGGCCCTGGTGAGGAGAACTATCCCTCAGTCTGTTTCAGCATCAACAGGCCCTGGTGAGGAGAACTATCCCTCAGTCTGTTTCAGTATCAGCAGGCCCTGGTGAGGAGAACTATCCCTCAGTCTGATTCAGTATCAGCAGGCCCTGGTGAGGAGAACTATCCCTCAGTCTGATTCAGTATCAGCAGGCCCAGGCCCTGGTGAGGAGAACAATCCCTCAGTCTGATTCAGTATCAGCAGGCCCAGGCCATGGTGAGGAGAACTATCCCTCAGTCTGATTCAGTATCAGCAGGCCCTGGTGAGGAGAACTATCCCTCAGTCTGATTCAGTATCAACAGGCCCTGGTGAGGAGAACTATCCCTCAGTCTGATTCAGTATCAACAGGCCCAGGCCCTGGTGAGGAGAACTATCCCTCAGTCTGATTCAGTATCAGCAGGCCCTGGTGAGGAGAACTATCCCTCAGTCTGTTTCAGTATCAGTAGGCCCTGGTGAGGAGAACTATCCCTCAGTCTGTTTCAGTATCAGCAGGCCCTGGTGAGGAGAACTATCCCTCAGTCTGATTCAGTATCAGCAGGCCCTGGTGAGGAGAACTATCCCTCAGTCTGATTCAGTATCAACAGGCCCTGGTGAGGAGAACTATCCCTCAGTCTGTTTCAGTATCAGTAGGCCCTGGTGAGGAGAACAATCCCTCAGTCTGATTCAGTATCAACAGGCCCTGGTGAGGAGAACTATCCCTCAGTCTGATTCAGTATCAACAGGCCCTGGTGAGGAGAACTATCCCTCAGCCTGATTCAGTATCAGCAGGCCCAGGCCCTGGTGAGGAGAACTATCCCTCAGTCTGATTCAGTATCAGCAGGCCCAGGCCTTGGTGAGGAGAACTATCCCTCAGTCTGTTTCAGTATCAGCAGGCCCAGGCCCTGGTGAGGAGAACTATCCCTCAGTCTGATTCAGTATCAGCAGGCCCTGGTGAGGAGAACTATCCCTCAGTCTGATTCAGTATCAGCAGGCCCAGGCCCTGGTGAGGAGAACTATCCCTCAGTCTGATTCAGTATCAGTAGGCCCTGGTGAGGAGAACTATCCCTCAGTCTGTTTCAGTATCAGCAGGCCCTGGTGAGGAGAACTATCCCTCAGTCTGATTCAGTATCAGCAGGCCCTGGTGAGGAGAACTATCCCTCAGTCTGATTCAGTATCAGCAGGCCCTGGTGAGGAGAACTATCCCTCCGTCTGTTTCAGTATCAGTAGGCCCTGGTGAGGAGAACAATCCCTCAGTCTGATTCAGTATCAGCAGGCCCAGGCCCTGGTGAGGAGAACTATCCCTCAGTCTGATTCAGTATAAACAGGCCCTGGTGAGGATAACTATCCCTCAGTCTGATTCAGTATCAACAGGCCCAGGCCCTGGTGAGGAGAACTATCCCTCAGTCTGTTTCAGCATCAACAGGCCCTGGTGAGGAGAACTATCCCTCAGTCTGTTTCAGTATCAGCAGGCCCTGGTGAGGAGAACTATCCCTCAGTCTGATTCAGTATCAGCAGGCCCTGGTGAGGAGAACTATCCCTCAGTCTGATTCAGTATCAGCAGGCCCAGGCTCTGGTGAGGAGAACTATCCCTCAGTCTGATTCAGTATCAGCAGGCCCTGGTGAGGAGAACTATCCCTCAGTCTGTTTCAGTATCAGCAGGCCCTGGTGAGGAGAACTATCCCTCAGTCTGATTCAGTATCAGCAGGCCCTGGTGAGGAGAACTATCCCTCAGTCTGATTCAGTATCAACAGGCCCTGGTGAGGAGAACTATCCCTCAGTCTGTTTCAGTATCAGTAGGCCCTGGTGAGGAGAACAATCCCTCAGTCTGATTCAGTATCAACAGGCCCTGGTGAGGAGAACTATCCCTCAGCCTGATTCAGTATCAGCAGGCCCAGGCCCTGGTGAGGAGAACTATCCCTCAGTCTGATTCAGTATCAGCAGGCCCAGGCCTTGGTGAGGAGAACTATCCCTCAGTCTGTTTCAGTATCAGCAGGCCCAGGCCCTGGTGAGGAGAACTATCCCTCAGTCTGATTCAGTATCAGCAGGCCCTGGTGAGGAGAACTATCCCTCAGTCTGATTCAGTATCAGCAGGCCCAGGCCCTGGTGAGGAGAACTATCCCTCAGTCTGATTCAGTATCAGTAGGCCCTGGTGAGGAGAACTATCCCTCAGTCTGTTTCAGTATCAGCAGGCCCTGGTGAGGAGAACTATCCCTCAGTCTGATTCAGTATCAGCAGGCCCTGGTGAGGAGAACTATCCCTCAGTCTGATTCAGTATCAGCAGGCCCTGGTGAGGAGAACTATCCCTCCGTCTGTTTCAGTATCAGTAGGCCCTGGTGAGGAGAACAATCCCTCAGTCTGATTCAGTATCAGCAGGCCCAGGCCATGGTGAGGAGAACTATCCCTCAGTCTGATTCAGTATCAGCAGGCCCAGGCCCTGGTGAGGAGAACTATCCCTCAGTCTGTTTCAGTATCAGCAGGCCCTGGTGAGGAGAACAATCCCTCAGTCTGATTCAGTATCAGCAGGCCCAGGCCATGGTGAGGAGAACTATCCCTCAGTCTGATTCAGTATCAGCAGGCCCTGGTGAGGAGAACTATCCCTCAGTCTGATTCAGTATCAACAGGCCCTGGTGAGGAGAACTATCCCTCAGTCTGATTCAGTATCAACAGGCCCTGGTGAGGATAACTATCCCTCAGTCTGATTCAGTATCAACAGGCCCAGGCCCTGGTGAGGAGAACTATCCCTCCGTCTGTTTCAGTATCAGTAGGCCCTGGTGAGGAGAACAATCCCTCAGTCTGATTCAGTATCAGCAGGCCCTGGTGAGGAGAACTATCCCTCAGTCTGATTCAGTATCAGCAGGCCCAGGCCTTGGTGAGGAGAACTATCCCTCAGTCTGATTCAGTATCAGCAGGCCCAGGCCCTGGTGAGGAGAACTATCCCTCAGTCTGTTTCAGTATCAGCAGGCCCTGGTGAGGAGAACAATCCCTCAGTCTGATTCAGTATCAGCAGGCCCAGGCCATGGTGAGGAGAACTATCCCTCAGTCTGATTCAGTATCAGCAGGCCCTGGTGAGGAGAACTATCCCTCAGTCTGATTCAGTATCAGCAGGCCCAGGCCCTGGTGAGGAGAACTATCCCTCAGTCTGATTCAGTATAAACAGGCCCTGGTGAGGATAACTATCCCTCAGTCTGATTCAGTATCAACAGGCCCAGGCCCTGGTGAGGAGAACTATCCCTCAGTCTGTTTCAGCATCAACAGGCCCTGGTGAGGAGAACTATCCCTCAGTCTGTTTCAGTATCAGCAGGCCCTGGTGAGGAGAACTATCCCTCAGTCTGATTCAGTATCAGCAGGCCCTGGTGAGGAGAACTATCCCTCAGTCTGATTCAGTATCAGCAGGCCCAGGCCCTGGTGAGGAGAACAATCCCTCAGTCTGATTCAGTATCAGCAGGCCCAGGCCATGGTGAGGAGAACTATCCCTCAGTCTGATTCAGTATCAGCAGGCCCTGGTGAGGAGAACTATCCCTCAGTCTGATTCAGTATCAACAGGCCCTGGTGAGGAGAACTATCCCTCAGTCTGATTCAGTATCAACAGGCCCAGGCCCTGGTGAGGAGAACTATCCCTCAGTCTGATTCAGTATCAGCAGGCCCTGGTGAGGAGAACTATCCCTCAGTCTGTTTCAGTATCAGTAGGCCCTGGTGAGGAGAACTATCCCTCAGTCTGATTCAGTATCAGCAGGCCCAGGCCCTGGTGAGGAGAACTATCCCTCAGTCTGTTTCAGTATCAGCAGGCCCTGGTGAGGAGAACTATCCCTCAGTCTGATTCAGTATCAGCAGGCCCTGGTGAGGAGAACTATCCCTCAGTCTGATTCAGTATCAACAGGCCCTGGTGAGGAGAACTATCCCTCAGTCTGTTTCAGTATCAGTAGGCCCTGGTGAGGAGAACTATCCCTCAGTCTGATTCAGTATCAGCAGGCCCAGGCCCTGGTGAGGAGAACTATCCCTCAGTCTGATTCAGTATCAACAGGCCCTGGTGAGGAGAACTATCCCTCAGCCTGATTCAGTATCAGCAGGCCCAGGCCCTGGTGAGGAGAACTATCCCTCAGTCTGTTTCAGTATCATTAGGCCCTGGTGAGGAGAACTATCCCTCAGTCTGTTTCAGTATCAGCAGGCCCAGGCCCTGGTGAGGAGAACTATCCCTCAGTCTGATTCAGTATCAGCAGGCCCTGGTGAGGAGAACTATCCCTCAGTCTGATTCAGTATCAGCAGGCCCAGGACCTGGTGAGGAGAACTATCCCTCAGTCTGATTCAGTATCAACAGGCCCTGGTGAGGAGAACTATCCCTCAGTCTGTTTCAGTATCAGCAGGCCCAGGCCCTGGTGAGAAGAACTATCCCTCAGTCTGTTTCAGTATCAGTAGGCCCTGGTGAGGAGAACTATCCCTCAGTCTGATTCAGTATCAGCAGGCCCAGGCCCTGGTGAAGAGAACTATCCCTCAGTCTGATTCAGTATCAGCAGGCCCTGGTGAGGAGAACTATCCCTCAGTCTGATTCAGTATCAGCAGGCCCAGGCCCTGGTGAGGAGAACTATCCCTCAGTCTGATTCAGTATCAGTAGGCCCTGGTGAGGAGAACTATCCCTCAGTCTGATTCAGTATCAGCAGGCCCAGGCCCTGGTGAGGAGAACTATCCCTCAGTCTGATTCAGTATCAACAGGCCCTGGCCCTGGTGAGGAGAACTATCCCTCAGTCTGTTTCAGTATCAGCAGGCCCTGGTGAGGAGAACTATCCCTCAGTCTGATTCAGTATCAGCAGGCCCTGGTGAGGAGAACTATCCCTCAGTCTGATTCAGTATCAGCAGGCCCTGGTGAGGAGAACTATCCCTCAGTCTGATTCAGTATCAGCAGGCCCTGGTGAGGAGAACTATCCCTCCGTCTGTTTCAGTATCAGTAGGCCCTGGTGAGGAGAACAATCCCTCAGTCTGATTCAGTATCAGCAGGCCCAGGCCATGGTGAGGAGAACTATCCCTCAGTCTGATTCAGTATCAGCAGGCCCAGGCCCTGGTGAGGAGAACTATCCCTCAGTCTGTTTCAGTATCAGCAGGCCCTGGTGAGGAGAACAATCCCTCAGTCTGATTCAGTATCAGCAGGCCCAGGCCATGGTGAGGAGAACTATCCCTCAGTCTGATTCAGTATCAGCAGGCCCAGGCCCTGGTGAGGAGAACTATCCCTCAGTCTGATTCAGTATAAACAGGCCCTGGTGAGGATAACTATCCCTCAGTCTGATTCAGTATCAACAGGCCAAGGCCCTGGTGAGGAGAACTATCCCTCAGTCTGTTTCAGCATCAACAGGCCCTGGTGAGGAGAACTATCCCTCAGTCTGTTTCAGTATCAGCAGGCCCTGGTGAGGAGAACTATCCCTCAGTCTGATTCAGTATCAGCAGGCCCTGGTGAGGAGAACTATCCCTCAGTCTGATTCAGTATCAGCAGGCCCAGGCCCTGGTGAGGAGAACAATCCCTCAGTCTGATTCAGTATCAGCAGGCCCAGGCCATGGTGAGGAGAACTATCCCTCAGTCTGATTCAGTATCTGCAGGCCCTGGTGAGGAGAACTATCCCTCAGTCTGATTCAGTATCAACAGGCCCTGGTGAGGAGAACTATCCCTCATTCTGATTCAGTATCAACAGGCCCAGGCCCTGGTGAGGAGAACTATCCCTCAGTCTGATTCAGTATCAGCAGGCCCTGGTGAGGAGAACTATCCCTCAGTCTGTTTCAGTATCAGTAGGCCCTGGTGAGGAGAACTATCCCTCAGTCTGATTCAGTATCAGCAGGCCCAGGCCCTGGTGAGGAGAACTATCCCTCAGTCTGTTTCAGTATCAGCAGGCCCTGGTGAGGAGAACTATCCCTCAGTCTGATTCAGTATCAGCAGGCCCTGGTGAGGAGAACTATCCCTCAGTCTGATTCAGTATCAACAGGCCCTGGTGAGGAGAACTATCCCTCAGTCTGTTTCAGTATCAGTAGGCCCTGGTGAGGAGAACAATCCCTCAGTCTGATTCAGTATCAACAGGCCCTGGTGAGGAGAACTATCCCTCAGTCTGATTCAGTATCAACAGGCCCTGGTGAGGAGAACTATCCCTCAGCCTGATTCAGTATCAGCAGGCCCAGGCCCTGGTGAGGAGAACTATCCCTCAGTCTGATTCAGTATCAGCAGCCCCAGGCCTTGGTGAGGAGAACTATCCCTCAGTCTGTTTCAGTATCAGCAGGCCCAGGCCCTGGTGAGGAGAACTATCCCTCAGTCTGATTCAGTATCAGCAGGCCCTGGTGAGGAGAACTATCCCTCAGTCTGATTCAGTATCAGCAGGCCCAGGCCCTGGTGAGGAGAACTATCCCTCAGTCTGATTCAGTATCAGTAGGCCCTGGTGAGGAGAACTATCCCTCAGTCTGTTTCAGTATCAGCAGGCCCTGGTGAGGAGAACTATCCCTCAGTCTGATTCAGTATCAGCAGGCCCTGGTGAGGAGAACTATCCCTCAGTCTGATTCAGTATCAGCAGGCCCTGGTGAGGAGAACTATCCCTCCGTCTGTTTCAGTATCAGTAGGCCCTGGTGAGGAGAACAATCCCTCAGTCTGATTCAGTATCAGCAGGCCCAGGCCATGGTGAGGAGAACTATCCCTCAGTCTGATTCAGTATCAGCAGGCCCAGGCCCTGGTGAGGAGAACTATCCCTCAGTCTGTTTCAGTATCAGCAGGCCCTGGTGAGGAGAACAATCCCTCAGTCTGATTCAGTATCAGCAGGCCCAGGCCATGGTGAGGAGAACTATCCCTCAGTCTGATTCAGTATCAGCAGGCCCTGGTGAGGAGAACTATCCCTCAGTCTGATTCAGTATCAGCAGGCCCAGGCCCTGGTGAGGAGAACTATCCCTCAGTCTGATTCAGTATGAAAAGGCCCTGGTGAGGATAACTATCCCTCAGTCTGATTCAGTATCAGCAGGCCCTGGTGAGGAGAACTATCCCTCAGTCTGATTCAGTATCAGCAGGCCCAGGCCCTGGTGAGGAGAACTATCCCTCAGTCTGATTCAGTATCAGTAGGCCCTGGTGAGGAGAACTATCCCTCAGTCTGATTCAGTATCAGCAGGCCCAGGCCCTGGTGAGGAGAACTATCCCTCAGTCTGATTCAGTATCAACAGGCCCTGGCCCTGGTGAGGAGAACTATCCCTCAGTCTGTTTCAGTATCAGCAGGCCCTGGTGAGGAGAACTATCCCTCAGTCTGATTCAGTATCAGCAGGCCCTGGTGAGGAGAACTATCCCTCAGTCTGATTCAGTATCAGCAGGCCCTGGTGAGGAGAACTATCCCTCAGTCTGATTCAGTATCAGCAGGCCCTGGTGAGGAGAACTATCCCTCCGTCTGTTTCAGTATCAGTAGGCCCTGGTGAGGAGAACAATCCCTCAGTCTGATTCAGTATCAGCAGGCCCAGGCCATGGTGAGGAGAACTATCCCTCAGTCTGATTCAGTATCAGCAGGCCCAGGCCCTGGTGAGGAGAACTATCCCTCAGTCTGTTTCAGTATCAGCAGGCCCTGGTGAGGAGAACAATCCCTCAGTCTGATTCAGTATCAGCAGGCCCAGGCCATGGTGAGGAGAACT
The DNA here is from genome assembly GCF_045791955.1 of Oncorhynchus clarkii lewisi. Taxonomy (NCBI): domain Eukaryota; kingdom Metazoa; phylum Chordata; class Actinopteri; order Salmoniformes; family Salmonidae; genus Oncorhynchus; species Oncorhynchus clarkii. The sequence continues at coordinate 44,218,920 of NC_092170.1, forward strand.
ATCCCTCAGTCTGATTCAGTATCAGCAGGCCCAGGCCCTGGTGAGGAGAACTATCCCTCAGTCTGATTCAGTATAAACAGGCCCTGGTGAGGATAACTATCCCTCAGTCTGATTCAGTATCAACAGGCCCAGGCCCTGGTGAGGAGAACTATCCCTCAGTCTGTTTCAGCATCAACAGGCCCTGGTGAGGAGAACTATCCCTCAGTCTGTTTCAGTATCAGCAGGCCCTGGTGAGGAGAACTATCCCTCAGTCTGATTCAGTATCAGCAGGCCCTGGTGAGGAGAACTATCCCTCAGTCTGATTCAGTATCAGCAGGCCCAGGCCCTGGTGAGGAGAACAATCCCTCAGTCTGATTCAGTATCAGCAGGCCCAGGCCATGGTGAGGAGAACTATCCCTCAGTCTGTTTCAGTATCAGTAGGCCCTGGTGAGGAGAACTATCCCTCAGTCTGTTTCAGTATCAGCAGGCCCAGGCCCTGGTGAGGAGAACTATCCCTCAGTCTGATTCAGTATCAGCAGCCCCAGGCCTTGGTGAGGAGAACTATCCCTCAGTCTGTTTCAGTATCAGCAGGCCCAGGCCCTGGTGAGGAGAACTATCCCTCAGTCTGATTCAGTATCAGCAGGCCCTGGTGAGGAGAACTATCCCTCAGTCTGATTCAGTATCAGCAGGCCCAGGCCCTGGTGAGGAGAACTATCCCTCAGTCTGATTCAGTATCAGCAGGCCCTGGTGAGGAGAACTATCCCTCAGTCTGATTCAGTATCAGCAGGCCCTGGTGAGGAGAACTATCCCTCCGTCTGTTTCAGTATCAGTAGGCCCTGGTGAGGAGAACAATCCCTCAGTCTGATTCAGTATCAGCAGGCCCAGGCCATGGTGAGGAGAACTATCCCTCAGTCTGATTCAGTATCAGCAGGCCCAGGCCCTGGTGAGGAGAACTATCCCTCAGTCTGTTTCAGTATCAGCAGGCCCTGGTGAGGAGAACAATCCCTCAGTCTGATTCAGTATCAGCAGGCCCAGGCCATGGTGAGGAGAACTATCCCTCAGTCTGATTCAGTATCAGCAGGCCCTGGTGAGGAGAACTATCCCTCAGTCTGATTCAGTATCAGCAGGCCCAGGCCCTGGTGAGGAGAACTATCCCTCAGTCTGATTCAGTATGAAAAGGCCCTGGTGAGGATAACTATCCCTCAGTCTGATTCAGTATCAGCAGGCCCTGGTGAGGAGAACTATCCCTCAGTCTGATTCAGTATCAGCAGGCCCAGGCCCTGGTGAGGAGAACTATCCCTCAGTCTGATTCAGTATCAGTAGGCCCTGGTGAGGAGAACTATCCCTCAGTCTGATTCAGTATCAGCAGGCCCAGGCCCTGGTGAGGAGAACTATCCATCAGTCTGATTCAGTATCAACAGGCCCTGGCCCTGGTGAGGAGAACGATCCCTCAGTCTGTTTCAGTATCAGCAGGCCCTGGTGAGGAGAACTATCCCTCAGTCTGAGTCAGTATCAGCAGGCCCTGGTGAGGAGAACTATCCCTCAGTCTGATTCAGTATCAGCAGGCCCTGGTGAGGAGAACTATCCCTCAGTCTGATTCAGTATCAGCAGGCCCTGGTGAGGAGAACTATCCCTCCGTCTGTTTCAGTATCAGTAGGCCCTGGTGAGGAGAACAATCCCTCAGTCTGATTCAGTATCAGCAGGCCCAGGCCATGGTGAGGAGAACTATCCCTCAGTCTGATTCAGTATCAGCAGGCCCAGGCCCTGGTGAGGAGAACTATCCCTCAGTCTGTTTCAGTATCAGCAGGCCCTGGTGAGGAGAACAATCCCTCAGTCTGATTCAGTATCAGCAGGCCCAGGCCATGGTGAGGAGAACTATCCCTCAGTCTGATTCAGTATCAGCAGGCCCAGGCCCTGGTGAGGAGAACTATCCCTCAGTCTGATTCAGTATAAACAGGCCCTGGTGAGGATAACTATCCCTCAGTCTGATTCAGTATCAACAGGCCCAGGCCCTGGTGAGGAGAACTATCCCTCAGTCTGTTTCAGCATCAACAGGCCCTGGTGAGGAGAACTATCCCTCAGTCTGTTTCAGTATCAGCAGGCCCTGGTGAGGAGAACTATCCCTCAGTCTGATTCAGTATCAGCAGGCCCTGGTGAGGAGAACTATCCCTCAGTCTGATTCAGTATCAGCAGGCCCAGGCCCTGGTGAGGAGAACAATCCCTCAGTCTGATTCAGTATCAGCAGGCCCAGGCCATGGTGAGGAGAACTATCCCTCAGTCTGTTTCAGTATCAGTAGGCCCTGGTGAGGAGAACTATCCCTCAGTCTGTTTCAGTATCAGCAGGCCCAGGCCCTGGTGAGGAGAACTATCCCTCAGTCTGATTCAGTATCAGCAGGCCCAGGCCATGGTGAGGAGAACTATCCCTCAGTCTGATTCAGTATCAGCAGGCCCTGGTGAGGAGAACTATCCCTCAGTCTGATTCAGTATCAGCAGGCCCAGGCCCTGGTGAGGAGAACTATCCCTCAGTCTGATTCAGTATGAAAAGGCCCTGGTGAGGATAACTATCCCTCAGTCTGATTCAGTATCAGCAGGCCCTGGTGAGGAGAACTATCCCTCAGTCTGATTCAGTATCAGCAGGCCCAGGCCCTGGTGAGGAGAACTATCCCTCAGTCTGATTCAGTATCAGTAGGCCCTGGTGAGGAGAACTATCCCTCAGTCTGATTCAGTATCAGCAGGCCCAGGCCCTGGTGAGGAGAACTATCCCTCAGTCTGATTCAGTATCAACAGGCCCTGGCCCTGGTGAGGAGAACTATCCCTCAGTCTGTTTCAGTATCAGCAGGCCCTGGTGAGGAGAACTATCCCTCAGTCTGATTCAGTATCAGCAGGCCCTGGTGAGGAGAACTATCCCTCAGTCTGATTCAGTATCAGCAGGCCCTGGTGAGGAGAACTATCCCTCAGTCTGATTCAGTATCAGCAGGCCCTGGTGAGGAGAACTATCCCTCCGTCTGTTTCAGTATCAGTAGGCCCTGGTGAGGAGAACAATCCCTCAGTCTGATTCAGTATCAGCAGGCCCAGGCCATGGTGAGGAGAACTATCCCTCAGTCTGATTCAGTATCAGCAGGCCCAGGCCCTGGTGAGGAGAACTATCCCTCAGTCTGTTTCAGTATCAGCAGGCCCTGGTGAGGAGAACAATCCCTCAGTCTGATTCAGTATCAGCAGGCCCAGGCCATGGTGAGGAGAACTATCCCTCAGTCTGATTCAGTATCAGCAGGCCCAGGCCCTGGTGAGGAGAACTATCCCTCAGTCTGATTCAGTATAAACAGGCCCTGGTGAGGATAACTATCCCTCAGTCTGATTCAGTATCAACAGGCCCAGGCCCTGGTGAGGAGAACTATCCCTCAGTCTGTTTCAGCATCAACAGGCCCTGGTGAGGAGAACTATCCCTCAGTCTGTTTCAGTATCAGCAGGCCCTGGTGAGGAGAACTATCCCTCAGTCTGATTCAGTATCAGCAGGCCCTGGTGAGGAGAACTATCCCTCAGTCTGATTCAGTATCAGCAGGCCCAGGCCCTGGTGAGGAGAACAATCCCTCAGTCTGATTCAGTATCAGCAGGCCCAGGCCATGGTGAGGAGAACTATCCCTCAGTCTGTTTCAGTATCAGTAGGCCCTGGTGAGGAGAACTATCCCTCAGTCTGTTTCAGTATCAGCAGGCCCAGGCCCTGGTGAGGAGAACTATCCCTCAGTCTGATTCAGTATCAGCAGGCCCTGGTGAGGAGAACTATCCCTCAGTCTGATTCAGTATCAGCAGGCCCAGGCCCTGGTGAGGAGAACTATCCCTCAGTCTGATTCAGTATCAACAGGCCCTGGTGAGGAGAACTATCCCTCAGTCTGTTTCAGTATCAGCAGGCCCAGGCCCTGGTGAGAAGAACTATCCCTCAGTCTGTTTCAGTATCAGTAGGCCCTGGTGAGGAGAACTATCCCTCAGTCTGATTCAGTATCAGCAGGCCCAGGCCCTGGTGAGGAGAACTATCCCTCAGTCTGATTCAGTATCAGCAGGCCCTGGTGAGGAGAACTATCCCTCAGTCTGATTCAGTATCAGCAGGCCCAGGCCCTGGTGAGGAGAACTATCCCTCAGTCTGATTCAGTATCAGTAGGCCCTGGTGAGGAGAACTATCCCTCAGTCTGATTCAGTATCAGCAGGCCCAGGCCCTGGTGAGGAGAACTATCCCTCAGTCTGATTCAGTATCAGCAGGCCCTGGTGAGGAGAACTATCCCTCAGTCTGATTCAGTATCAGCAGGCCCTGGTGAGGAGAACTATCCCTCAGTCTGATTCAGTATCAGCAGGCCCTGGTGAGGAGAACTATCCCTCAGTCTGATTCAGTATCAGCAGGCCCTGGTGAGGAGAACTATCCCTCAGCCTGATTCAGTATCAGCAGGCCCTGGTGAGGAGAACTATCCCTCAGTCTGATTCAGTATCAGCAGGCCCTGGTGAGGAGAACTATCCCTCAGCCTGATTCAGTATAAGCAGGCCCAGGCCCTGGTGAGGAGAACTATCCCTCAGTCTGATTCAGTATCAGCAGGCCCTGGTGAGGAGAACTATCCCTTAGTCTGATTCAGTATCAGCAGGCCCTGGTGAGGAGAACTATCCCTCAGTCTGATTCAGTATCAGTAGGCCCAGGCCCTGGTGAGGAGAACTATCCCTCAGTCTGATTCAGTATCAACAGGCCCTGGTGAGGAGAACTATCCCTTAGTCTGATTCAGTATCAGCAGGCCCTGGTGAGGAGAACAATCCCTCAGTCTGATTCAGTATCAGCAGGCCCAGGCCCTGGTGAGGAGAACTATCCGTCAGGGAAAGAGGTCATGTTGGTGTCAGTTCTGTAACACCATTGGAAGGCCGCCACCTGTGGCCGACGATTAAGAGGATGAGAGGGGTCAGACGGGAGTGGGATTATCCAGTGTTGACGAGTGGGCAGGATGTGGCAGTAACAGATGAGGATAAGGCAGAGATGATGGCCAAAGCATTTGTCCATGTGCATAGCTCTGTAAATTTGTCAGAGGAGGTGCAGAGGGGGAGAGAGAGAGTGAGAGAGGAGCTTCCTGGAGTGTTGGATAGGAGGGAGGATGTAAATGATGTGTTGAATGCGTCATGGCTGAGGTCAAAGGGCAATAGGTACGGCTGGGTTAACTTCACCTGGGAAAGATGAGGTGTGCTATGTTATGTTGGCCCATCTTAGATAAGGTATTGGTGTTGTACAACAGAGTGGAGGAGGAGGGGAAACTACCAGACAGTAGTGGGACCAATCAACTACCAGACAGATGGAAGGAGCCGGTAGTGGGACCAATCAACTACCAGACAGATGGAAGGAGACAGTCGTGGGACCAATCAACTACCAGACAGATGGAAGGAGACAGTAGTGGTATCAATCAACTACCAGACAGATGGAAGGAGACAGTAGTGGTACCAATCAACTACCAGGCAGATGGAAGGAGACAGTAGTGGGACCAATCAACTACCAGGCAGATGGAAGGAGACAGTAGTGGGACCAATCAACTACCAGACAGATGGAAGGAGACAGTAGTGGTACCAATCAACTACCAGGCAGATGGAAGGAGACAGTAGTGGGACCAATCAACTACCAGACAGATGGAAGGAGACAGTAGTGGGACCAATCAACTACCAGACAGATGGAAGGAGACAGTAGTGGTACCAATCAACTACCAGGCAGATGGAAGGAGACAGTAGTGGGACCAATCAACTACCAGACAGATGGAAGGAGACAGTAGTGGGACCAATCAACTACCAGACAGATGGAAGGAGACAGTAGTGGTACCAATCCGGAAGCCAGGAAACGACCCAACGAGACCAACAAGCTATCGGCCAATAGCTTTAACATCACATGTATGTAAGATTATGGAACGTATGATTACGGAGAGGCTAACTTCCTGGAGAGCAGGGGGCTAGTATCGCCACATTAGAGTGGGTTCAGGAAGGGGAAGGAAACTATGGACCCAGTGCTCTGCTAGAAGCAGAGGTCAGGAAGGGGAACTATGGACCCAGTGCTCTGATTGGAAGCAGAGGTCAGGAAGGGGAACTATGGACCCAGTGCTCTGATTGGAAGCAGAGGTCAGGAAGGGGAACTATCGACCCAGTGCTCTGATTGGAAGCAGAGGTCAGGAAGGTGAACTATGCACCCAGTGCTCTGATTGGAAGCAGAGGTCAGGAAGGGGAACTATGGACCCAGTGCTCTGATTGGAAGCAGAGGTCAGGAAGGGGAACTATGGACCCAGTGCTCTGATTGGAAGCAGAGGTCAGGAAGGGGAACTATGGACTCAGTGCTCTGATTGGAAGCAGAGGTCAGGAAGGGGAACTATGGACCCAGTGCTCTGATTGGAAGAAGAGGTCAGGAAGGGAAACTATGGACCAAGTGCTCTGATTGGAAGCAGAGGTCAGGAAGGGGAACTATCGACCCAGTGCTCTGATTGGAAGCAGAGGTCAGGAAGGGGAACTATGGACCCAGTGCTCTGATTGGAAGCAGAGGTCAGGAAGGGGAACTATGGACCCAGTGCTCTGATTGGAAGGAGAGATCAGGAAGGCTCAGGTGAACAAGGAGACTGTTGTGGTTGTCTTTTTTTGATGTGGAGAAGGTGTATGATGTGGAAGGAGAGGTTGTTAAATCAAGCTTGATATTATGGGGGTAGGAGGAAGAACTGGATAAAGGACTTCCTGTTTGGAAGGTCTATCCAGGTGAGGGTGGGCAGCTAACAGGTAGATTATGGTACACCACAGGGCAGCGTGATCAGTCCTCTGTTGTTCTCAGTCATGATCAATGATGTTTACTCTCAGGTACCGCTGGATATTGGGAGGTGGTTATTTACAGATGATGGGGCCTCGTGGAAGAGGGGAAGACATGTGCCATACACAGTCAGGAAGGTACAGGAAGCAATTGATGAGGTAGAGCGGTGGGCATTAATGTGGGGATTCGGGTTCTCTGTAGAGAAAACTCAGTGTTATTTACCAGGAGGAAGGTGGGAGATGAGGTATGCTTGAGGTTATATGGGAGAAACTAGGGTGGGGGCTTTCAGGTTCTTTGGGGTGTACTTTGACCCTAGACTGACCTGGGCAGAACACATTGAGAGAGTGGTGGGAAAGTGTAAGAAGGTGATAAATGTGATGTGCTGTCTGACGGGGAAGGAGTGGGGGGGCTGGGCGTTCCTCATTGAGGACCATGTATGTTGCATTGATCCGGTCTGATGGGGAAGGAGTGGGGGGGGCTGGGCGTTCCTCATTGAGGACCATGTATGTTGCATTGATCCGGTCTGATGGGGAAGGAGTGGGGGGCTGGGCGTTCCTCATTGAGGACCATGTATGTTGCATTGATCCGGTCTGATGGGGAAGGAGTGGGGGGGGCTGGGCGTTCCTCATTGAGGACCATGTATGTTGCATTGATCCGGTCTGATGGGGAAGGAGTGGGGGGCTGGGCGTTCCTCATTGAGGACCATGTATGTTGCATTGATCCGGTCTGATGGGGAAGGAGTGGGGGGCTGGGCGTTCCTCATTGAGGACCATGTATGTTGCATTGATCCGGTCTGATGGGGAAGGAGTGGGGGGCTGGGCGTTCCTCATTGAGGACCATGTATGTTGCATTGATCCGGTCTGATGGGGAAGGAGTGGGGGGCTGGGCGTTCCTCATTGAGGACCATGTATGTTGCATTGATCCGGTCTGATGGGGAAGGAGTGGGGGGGCTGGGCGTTCCTCATTGAGGACCATGTATGTTGCATTGATCTGGTCTGACAGGGAAGGAGTGGGGGGGCTGGGCGTTCCTCATTGAGGACCATGTATGTTGCATTGATCCGGTCTGTAATAGACTATGGCAGTATAGCGTATGGTTCGGCAGCCCGGACCTCATCTGTAATAGACTATGGCAGTATAGCGTATGGTTCGGCAGCCCGGACATCATTGGAAAGGCTAGATGCCATACAGGAGCAAGGACTCAGAATATGTAGTGGGGCGTTTCGAACCTCCCCAGTGCCTGAACTACAGGTGGAGATAGGGGATACGCCATTACAGATTAAGAGACAGCAGCCGGCAATGAATTATTGGGTCAGCCTACTGCGAACATAAGCGAAGACAGAACACAAGCTTTGGGTGGGTAATACCCAGGCGAAGGAGATGGGACTGTATGGAAGGGAGTTTAGCCCAACGGTAGCGATTCCTGTAAATCCACCATGGCTGCTCTGTTGGAGAGACTAGGGGAAAAAATAGGGAGGGTGTTGATCCATCTGATTAGAGAGACTACAGAAAGATAGGGAGGGTGTTGATCCATCTGATTAGAGAGACTACAGAAAGATAGGGAGGGTGTTGATCCATCTGATTAGAGAGACTACAGAAAGATAGGGAGGGTGTTGATCCATCGGATTGGTTTAATAGACGTCTGGATACTGTGTATCAGGATGTTGTGTCCATTTACACAGATGTTTCAAAAGATCCAAGGACAGGAAGTACTGGTTCAGCGTTTTTCTAGTGCAGGAATGTGGGTAGAAGTCAGGAAACGTATAATAGATAATCTGTCTGTATCCACAACGGCGCCGATGGCCATACTGATTCATGTGCAGTGTTAATGAGTCTCTAGTCCTTTAGCTCACAAGGGCAACAATATATGTTTTTATAAGGTGCTACAAACCCATGGCAAGATTAGACACATGCTTCAAGAGGGCCACCATTGTTCCTGTTCCCAAGAAAGCTAAGGTAACTGAGCTAAACGACTACCGCCCCGTAGCACTCACTTCCGTCATCATGAAGTGCTTTGAGAGACTAGTCAAGGACCATATCACCTCCACCCTACCCGACACCCTAGACCCACTCCAATTTGCTTACCGCCCAAATAGGTCCACAGACGATGCAATCTCAACCACACTGCACACTGCCCTAACCCATCTGGACAAGAGGAATACCTATGTGAGAATGCTGTTCATCGACTACAGCTCGGCATTCAACACCATAGTACCCTCCAAGCTCGTCATCAAGCTCGAGACCCTGGGTCTCGACCCCGCCCTGTGCAACTGGGTACTGGACTTCCTGACGGGCCGCCCCCAGGTGGTGAGGGTAGGCAACAACATCTCCACCCCGCTGATCCTCAACACTGGGGCCAGCTTCTATCTCAAGGCCATCAGACTGTTAAACAGCCACCACTAACATTGAGTGGCTGCTGCCAACACACTGACACTGACACTGACTCAACTCCAGCCACTTTAATAATGGGAATTGATGGGAAATTATGTAAATATATCACTAGCCACTTTAAACAATGCTACCTTATATAATGTTACTTACCCTACATTATTCATCTCATATGCATACGTATATACTGTACTCTATATCATCGACTGCATCCTTATGTAATACACGTATCACTAGCCACTTTAACTATGCCACTTTGTTTACATACTCACCTCATGTATATACTGAACTCGATACCATCTACACATCCTGCCTATGCTGCTCTGTACCATCACTCATTCATATATCCTTATGTACATATTCTTTATCCCCTTACACTGTGTATAAGACAGTAGTTTTGGAATTGTTAGTTAGATTACTTGTTGGTTATTACTGCATTGTCGGAACTAGAAGCACAAGCATTTCGCTACACTCGCATTAACATCTGCTAACCATGTGTATGTGACAAATAAAATTTGATTTGATTTGATTTGACAAGATGTGTTACAGGTAAGATTGGCTTGGGTCCCAAAACCCGCAACCAATACATTTTCCTCCGTGACATCGTTTTCCAAGTAGTTCAATTTAAATAAAGGTTAAATAAATAAAAAATAAAATAATTTAGTCATAAAACCGCGAACATGACAACACTGCCCCGTCCCTTCTTCTGTAGGGTTTATCCGCGGAAGGCATCCAACGTCACTGCGCATTAACGCCACCTACCGCATTGGCGCACGTCCTGCCTTTCCTAGTTTAAAAATAGACAAACAGAAGTATAAAGAGGGATTTACTGCAAATGCAGGAACGCCCCGAATAGCACCCGTATCAAATAAACTACTGTATGTGGTTAATTCGATAAAAAACGTAGGTTAATTTTTATTGGGTAACTTTGATCCGTTATATATATTTTTATTTGGTCGAAATTCATTGAGCCTTGGTATGCATACATTTAATATAACTATTCGAGTGAACGTTGATTAAAATCTGCTACCCATCAATACCTTATATCAAGGCATTTCACTGTACTTGTGGATGTGACATTAAAACTTGAAACCTATATCAAGTAATTGTTGAAGTAAAAGTTTACATAAAAGGTTTCGCGAAATAGATACGTAAAGGTTTTTAATTTTGTCACTCAATAATATTCCACCAATCGCCACACAAGCCTCGGCGAGTTGCTAGGCAGAATATGGTAATACATGCAACGCAGCCACCTCTGCAGCTACCATTCTGAGGTAAGAACAACTTCCAACGTTTTTCATTAAATATATCAAAAACTCGGGGAGAATTTCAGCTTCATTCCAAAAGTTCAATGTCTAGATCATCTCCTTGTAAGTATCAATCAAAAAAAATCTAAAAATATCGCTCTTGGGTAACACATTTATATCGATAGAAATATACAGATTTTCATTTGGGGTCGCTTTCAAATGTGGTTGTTGTTGTTTTAGGTCCCATCCAAAATGGAGCCTCTTCTTCCTTGTTCTCCGGCAGCTCCAGGCTCGGCTCAACTAGAAGGGGGGACGGGTGGGTCCAGACCAAATATTTAAGGGCTCCGATAAATTATAGACCATTTACTAAATACAAAACAGTATTTAATAATGTTATGAATACGATTTATGATGTACATTTTTCAAGATCGGGTTATACATTAGCGTTAAATGTAATAATGTGGTGAGGCCGCGGTGCAGTAAATGCCCGGGTTTCTACAGCGCTGATTTTTGTGGTATGGTCCGGTTGGAACCGACAAAAAACCAGAGGGGTCAAAAGTAAAGGGGGGAAATACACAGAATATACACGATACGGGCGATATGTGTTATAAAACTAGAAAAATAACACCGTTTTATACATTTCGTGTTATCGTTGCATAATGATCCGGTTTTGACTCCATTGTCATTGCGCGCTCACCGGTGTGCTTTCCGCGGTGTTTCTGTCCTACCCCCGTAGAGTGGTTAGTTTGACTGCTCTTTGCGATAAAAACCCGGCATGCTGGTTTATTTTTGGGGGGGTACATTTTTTTTTGTTGCTTAGCCCTGTCAATGGAATGGTAGCTAGCAAGCTAACCATCCCAAATAATAATGTTACCCTCTTGATAGTTACATTGTTAGCAACAAAAGCTAAGCGAGCTAATAATATACGTTGACCCATTTGTACAAGGGCGCAGTCAACCAGCTGAAATACAAATCCCCATCCTCTCGCTAGACTATTCTACGTGTAATGGTCAGGTGCTATGATTATGCAATCAATGCCTGTTCAGAGATGAAACAGTAAGATACTTGTGTTACTCTGAATGCATTTCTGAAAGAGAGAACAACCTAATTCATACGTTTGTAACCACAGTAATATTTTACTGTAGCGAGTCAACAAACAGCATTACCAGACGGTTATAAACAATTTATTTGCATCCATGCATTTTGCAATATTTGTAAAAATTTGTAAAATTTGTAAAATAATATTACCATCTCATTTCCACATTAGAAATTGTCACTTTGTAAAAACAAAGAAAAAATATATCTCCCTCATTAACTTCCATCCCAGAGTTTTTAAACCAGTAACTCTCTGTTCTGTGGTTGTCAGGTGATCATCAGTACAGTCCAACTCTCTGTTCTGTGGTTGTCATGTGATCATCAGTACAGTCCAACTCTCTGTTCTGTGGTTGTCAGGTGATCATCAGTACAGTCTAACTCTCTGTTCTGTGGTTGTCATGTGATCATCAGTACAGTCTAACTCTCTGTTCTGTGGTTGTCAGGTGATCATCAGTACAGTCCAACTCTCTGTTCTGTGGTTGTCAGGTGATCATCAGTACAGTCTAACTCTCTGTTCTGTGGTTGTCATGTGATCATCAGTACAGTCTAACTCTCTGTTCTGTGGTTGTCATGTGATCATCAGTACAGTCCAACTCTCTGTTCTGTGGTTGTCATGTGATCATCAGTACAGTCTAACTCTCTGTTCTGTGGTTGTCATGTGATCATCAGTACAGTCTAACTCTCTGTTCTGTGGTTGTCAGGTGATCATCAGTACAGTCTAACTCTCTGTTCTGTGGTTGTCAGGTGATCATCAGTACAGTCCAACTCTCTGTTCTGTGGTTGTCATGTGATCATCAGTACAGTCTAACTCTCTGTTCTGTGGTTGTCATGTGATCATCAGTACAGTCTAACTCTCTGTTCTGTGGTTGTCATGTGATCATCAGTACAGTCTAACTCTCTGTTCTGTGGTTGTCATGTGATCATCAGTACAGTCTAACTCTCTGTTCTGTGGTTGTCATGTGATCATCAGTACAGTCTAACTCTCTGTTCTGTGGTTGTCATGTGATCATCAGTACAGTCTAACTCTCTGTTCTGTGGTTGTCAGGTGATCATCAGTACAGTCTTAACTAATCCTGGAGCTGCCAGCAGCTGCGTGAGGTTGGTGTGATCAGGTGGTGACTGGTTCCGGGCTACAGCCATGGAGACCAAGCAGGAAACATCCCCTGTGTGGAACCAGGCAGGGAACAGCGAATCAGGGAACACCACTCAGGTGACTTTTACTGTACTCCACACGTGTCCAACTCATTCCACGTAGGGCAGAGTGTCTGTGGGTTTTCCCTCCACCCTTTGCACCTTATTGATGACTTAAGGTCACTAATTAGTGAGGAACTCTCCTCACCTGCTTGTCTTAATAGAAAGGAAATACCTGCAGACACTCCTGCCATCCGTGGAATGAGTTTCACACCCCTTCCGTACTCACTCATGTCTTACAAGTAGGGGGAAGTTGCCCCGAGATGCTGATCTTGGGTCAGTTTTGCATTTCCCTCACTAAATGGTTAAAGGGCCTCATCTGACTCTGGGTCAGTAGATAAAGGGCCTCATCTGACTCTGGGTCAGTAGATAAAGGGCTTCATCTGACTCTGGGTCAGTAGATAAAGGGCTTCATCTGACTCTGGGTCAGTAGATAAAGGGCTTCATCTGACTCTGGGTCAGTAGATAAAGGGCCTCATCTGACTCTGGCTCAGTAGATAAAGGAGATCATCTGACTCTGGGTCAGTAGATAAAGGGCCTCATCTGACTCTGGGTCAGTAGATAAAGAACCTCATCTGACTCTGGGTCAGTAGATAAAGGGCCTCATCTGACTCTGGGTCAGTAGATAACTCTGGGTCAGTAGATAAAGGGTCTCATCTGACTATATCCCTATAAGGTTAGGATTGGGGCAGCAGAAGCTGATCCTACACCTGTATCTAGGTGTAACTTCACCCTGAAGCTTAGGTCTATCAATGTTAGGCGGATCCATTTAGTTTAATTCAGGATCTTCGTCAAAATGCATTCAAACAACGGGACATTTTAAAGTCACAAAAACCCTAGAGTGTTTCTCTGTCTCTCTCTCTCTTTCTGTCTCTGTCTCTCTGTCTGTCTCTCTGTCTCTCTCTCTGTCTCTGTCTTTCTCTCTCTCTCCGTCTCTACCTCTCTCTCTGTCTCTGTCTCTCTGTCTCTGTCTCTGTCTCTCTGTCTCTCTGTCTCTGTCTCTCTCTGTCTCTCTGTCTCTGTCTCTCTGTCTCTCTGTCTCTCTGTCTCTGTCTCTCTGTCTCTCTCTCTCTGTCTCTCTCTCTCTCTCTCTCTCTGTTTCTCTGTCTCTCTGTGTGTTGCAGGTGCATTTTGAGGGCGGTACAGTAGCCCAGATAGTGTACAGTGGAGACCAGCAGGACAGAGGACAGCAGCAGCAGGTGGTCTACACAGCAGACGGTAATTCCTACACCTCCGTGGAGTCGGCAGAACACACCCTAGTCTACATCCACCCGGCCGACGGCTCAGGGGTGAGAAACAGGACATTACCATTTCTACAGGACATTACCATTCGACTTTATTCCCCCACATACTTTTAGAAGAACTGTTTTGTTTTATGGACCTGTGGTTTCCAGGGTGTGTTTTCTGACCAGCCGCAGGTGGCCTACATTCAGCAGGATGGAACGACTCAACAGGTACATTTCTATTGACACTTCTTTTTCCATGGATTTGTATTCTAATAACAAGAATGACTTTGAATGCAAATGGCCAATGCAAGTTTTCTCATATTGTATCGTACATATCTCTGGTACGTTCTATATCAAGTCAAGCAGAACTCTAGGTCTTTTAAGTGGAAATGTCGTGTGTTATTCTCTCTCTCTCGCCACCAGGTGACAGTGTTGTTGCCCAGTGGTCAGAACATGAACGCAGCCAACCTTCATGTCCTCAGTAACGTGGCCGAGGCTCCTCAGGCCCTCCTGGAGCCGGTAACACAGGTGAGGAGTCTGCTGAGCGATTAGTCCATTTTTATTGAGTAATAATAAATATATCATTAAAAAAACATGAATTGCATTGTGGGTTAAATGCTGTAACACATAATAAAACAATGAAAGTCCCATGATGGCAGTAACTGTCCAATACTGTTTATCATTTATCAACCATCATTTATTCACTCTACTTTAATAATACATTTCAGTTGTTGTGTATATTACACAAGTTTTATATATATATATATTACATTAGTTATATACTATATATATAGTTTTATTTGATGACTTTATTATTTAATTCCAAGTCATCATCTCATCTCTATAGAGCTGCTGTCTTCTGTCTGACAACATCACCATTTGACTATTTGTTCAAAGTAAATAAGGCTTTATAACTGCTGAATACCAACTATCAATCACTTAGATCACGTATTTTCAGGTAGAGATACCTAGTGAAGCAACTGCCCTCATTCTTCTGCCTCTCTCTATCTCTGTGTCCCCACACAGCCCGGACAGGGAGGGGCATATAGGCGGTATATAAAGTGCATTTGGAAACTATTCAGACCCCTAGACTTTTTCCACATTTTGAATGTTACAGCCTTATTCTAAAATTGATAAGGGAAAAAACTATTTAAATCAATCTACACACAATACCCCACAATGACATCACAATACCCCACAATGACATCACAATACCCCACAATGACATCACAATACCCCACAATGACATCACAATACCCCACAATGACATCACAATACCCAACAATGACATCACAATACCCCACAATGACATCACAATACCCAACAATGACATCACAATACCCCACAATGACATCACAATGACAAAACGAAAACAGGTTTTTAGAAAGTTTAGCAAATGTATTCAAAATAATAAACAGAAATACCTTATTTACATAAGTATTCAGACCCTTTGCTATGAGACTCTAAATTGAGCTCAGGTGCTTCCTGTTTCCATTGATCAAACTTGAGATGTTTCTACAACTTGATTGGGGTCCACCTGTGGTAAATTCAATTGATTGGACATGATTTGGAAAGGCACACACCTGTCTATATAATGTCCCACAGTTGACAGTGCATGTCAGAGCAAAAACCAAGCCATGAGGTTGAAGGAATTGTCTGTAGAGCTCCGAGACAGGATTGAGACGAGGTACAGATCTGGGGAATGGTACTAAAAAATGTCTGTAGCATTGAAGGTCCCCAAAAACACAAACACAGTTTGGAACCACCAAGACTCTTCCCAGAGCTGGCCGCCAGGCCAAACTGAGCAATTGGGGTAGAAGGGCCTTGGTCAGGGTGACCAAGAACCCGATGGTCACTCGGACAGAGATCTAGAGTTACTCTGTGGAGATGGGAGAACCTTCCAGAAGGACAACCATCTCTGCATCACTCCACCAATCAGGCCATTATGGTAGAGTGGCCAGACGGAAGCCACTCCCCAGTAAAAGGCACGACAGCCCGCTTGGGATTTGCCCAAAGACACCCGAAGGACTCTCTGACCATGAGAAACAAGATTCTCTGGTCTGATGAAACCAACATTGAACTCTTTGGTCTGAATGCCAAGCCTCACGTCTGGAGGAAACCTGGCATCCATACGGTGAAGCATGGTGAAGCACGGTGAAGCATGGTGAAGCACGGTGAAGCACGGTGAAGCATGGTGAAGCATGGGGCGGCAGATAGCCTAATGGTTAGAGCATTGGACTAGTAACCGAAAAGTCACAAGATTGAATCCCCAAGCTGACAAGGTAAAATTCTGTCACTCTGCCCCTGAACAAGGCAGTTAACCCACTGTTCCCCTGAACAAGGCAGTTAACCCACTGTTCCCCTGAACAAGGCAGTTAACCCACTGTTCCCCTGAACAAGGCAGTTAACCCACTGTTCTCCTGAACAAGGCAGTTAACCCACTGTTCCCCTGAACAAGGCAGTTAACCCACTGTTCCCCTGAACAAGGCAGTTAACCCACTGTTCCCCTGAACAAGGCAGTTAACCCACTGTTCCCCTGAACAAGGCAGTTAACCCACTGTTCCCCTGAACAAGGCAGTTAACCCACTGTTCCCCTGAACAAGGCAGTTAACCCACTGTTCCCCTGAACAAGGCAGTTAACCCACTGTTCTCCTGAACAAGGCAGTTAACCCACTGTTCCCCTGAACAAGGCAGTTAACCCACTGTTCCCCTGAACAAGGCAGTTAACCCACTGTTCCCCTGAACAAGGCAGTTAACCCACTGTTCCCCTGGACAAGGCAGTTAACCCACTGTTCTCCTGAACAAGGCAGTTAACCCACTGTTCCCCTGAACAAGGCGGTTAACCCACTGTTCTCCTGAACAAGGCAGTTAACCCACTGTTCTCCTGAATGAGGCAGTTAACCCACTGTTCCCCTGAACAAGGCAGTTAACCCACTGTTCCCCTGAACAAGGCAGTTAACCCACTGTTCCCCTGAACAAGGCAGTTAACCCACTGTTCATTGTTTGGAGGAAACCTGGCACCATCCCTACGGTGAAGCATGATGGTGGCAGCATCACACTGTGGGGATATTTATCAGAGACTGGGAGACTAGTCAGAATCGAGGCAAAGATGAATGACGGAATAAAAATATAGATATGAGTGAGGGGGGGGGGGGGGGGTTGTGCATTGATAGGTACACCAAAGACGGCATTTCGCTTAATCAGTCAGCACTAGGAGTCGGGCCATCAGAACAGAAAGGGTCATTTGCAGTTCAGACGACAACAAAAGCCGTCACCCCGACAGTGTTTTCAGGTAACCCGCTGAGGGATAAATGTAACCACTCTCAAATTCATAGACAAGAGTTATGGATGCAAGGACTAACCATACATGATATACCAATGATAGTTTTAACCATGTTTAAAGACTTTACAGTGTCTTGACATTTACATTGTTTACAAACACTGGACTAAAACAGTTCATAGTTTAAAACCTACAGGAGAAGGTAGATCTCCAGGAACAGGGTTGGAGTTAAAACCTACAGGAGGAGGTAGCTCTCCAGGAACAGGGTTGGAGTTAAAACCTCCAGGAGGAGGTAGCTCTCCAGGAACAG
>NC_092170.1:44238925-44271425 GCF_045791955.1 Oncorhynchus clarkii lewisi
TTTCTCTCTTCTTTCTCTCTCCCTCCTCTCTCTCTCTCTTCTCTCTCTCTCTCCCTCCCTCTCTCCTTCCCTCTTTCTCCCTCTCTCCTTCCCTCTTTCTCCCTCCCTCCTCTCTCTCCCTCCTCCTCTCTCTCCCTCCTCCTCTCTCTCCCTCCTCCTCTCTCTCCCTCCTCCTCCCTCCTCCTCTCTCTCCCTCCTCCTCCTCTCCCTCCTCCTCTCCCTCCTCCTCTCTCTCCCTCCTCCTCTCCCCCCTCCTCCTCTCTCTCCCTCCCTCTCTCCCTCCTCTCTCTCCCTCCTCCTCTCTCCCCTCTCTCTCTCTCTCCTCTCTTTCTCTCTCTCTCTCCCTCCCTCTTTCTCCCTCCTCCTCTCTCTCCCTCCTCCTCTCCCTCCTCCTCCTCTCCCTCCCTCTTTCTCCCTCCTCCTCTCTCTCCCTCCTCTCTCTCTCCCTCCTCTCTCTCCTCCCCTCCCTCCTCCTCCCCTCCCTCCTCCCCCCTCCTCCCCCCCTCCTCCCTCCTCCTATCTCTTCCTCCTCCTCTCCCTCCTCCTCTCTCTCCCTCCTCCTCTCCCTCCTCCTCTCCCTCCTCCTCCCTCCTCCTCTCTCTCCCTCCTCCTCTCCCTCCTCCTCTCTCTCCCTCCTCCTCTCTCTCCCTCCTCCTCTCCCCCCTCCTCCTCTCTCTCCCCCCTCCTCTCCCCCCTCCTCTCTCCTCCTCTCTCTCCCTCCTCCTCTCCCTCCTCCTCTCCCCCCTCCTCCCTCCTCCTCTCTCAGGGTGCGAGGAATGTAGCATCTCTAACACATCAGTGTGTGTGAAGCATGGTGCCCTCCACCCCATCCCTAACCGTCCAGTGGTGTCCCGGGCACGGGCCAGCCTCCCCCTCGTTCTCTACATAGACCGCTTCCTAGGGGGAGTCTTCTCCAAGAGACGCATCCCCAAGAGGACCCAGTTCGGCCCCGTGGAGGGACCCCTGGTCAGACAGGGACAACTTCACGACCACTACATCCACCTCAAGGTAAATTGACCTCTCTGTTTTCTACAAGAATTTAGAATCTCCTCTGCATTATCATTAACAGCAGACTTGTACATTTCCTCAGTGAAAACAATGTACTGAGAAAAGGTCAAATTGGCTTTTTACCAAATTAGCATATGACAGACCACGTATTCACCCTGCACACCCTAATTGACAACCAAACAGGATAGGGGGTCCTTCCTTTATTAGCAACACTGTAATGCGAGCTGTGTGCATTGAGTCTGGGAGAACTCCTTTTCTGCCACAATCCTCCAGCATTGGCATGAAGATAGGGCTGAGCTGGGGCCAAAAAGCTTTGTAGAACTCTCTGGGGAATCCTTCTGGGCCTGGGGACTTATTAGGTGGCATGGAGGTAATCGCCTCCAGGATCTCCTCAGGGGTGAAGGGGGAGTTGAGATCTTCTTGGTCGGTCTCTGATAGTTTAGGTAGCGAGATTCCCTCTAGGAAAGAGTGGAGTTCTGCCTCCGTGTGTTTTCTCTCAGAGGTGTATCGTCCTCTGCTGTTCGGATAGCCATGATTGTACGCTCTGACTGCTCCTTTTTTAATTGGTAAGCAAGCAATCTACTGGGCCTATTGCTATACTCATGGTATTTCTGTTTAGTAAAGAAAACTTTTTTTTTTTATATCTCCCGAGTGTAGTCCAAATTCAGTTTGGCTTTGGCTGCTTTAAGATGACTCCAGCAGGAGGTGCTGTCTGGGGATTGTTTATGTGCTTCTTCACAGCGTTCCAGCTCCCTCTCAAGATCCAGCCTGTGTGCTTCCATTGCTTTTCTCTTAGAGGAAGCATATGCAATTAGATGACCTCTTAGTGTGGCTTTAGCAGCGTCCCACATTGTGGCCGGAGAAACAGGAGACTCTTTATTGTCTTGTGTGTGTAGTTGTCTATCCATGTAGTTACCAATGTATTGAACACTTCGTTTGATAGCATGGAGGTGTTGCATTTCCAGCTCTTTGACCTCGGGATGTTTCTGCAGAGGTCAAAGCGGAGGTGTGATCTGAAAGTGCTATGGGTCCGATTGTACACGTGGCTGAATTTATGAAAACTCTTTGGGATAAAAATGTAATCTATACGGGAGTAGGTGTTATGGACATTAGAGTAGTATGTATAGGCCATAGATGAGCTATTAGTCTCTCTCTCCAGATATCTATCAGTCCCATCTCTTTAGTAAGAGAGTTCAACATCTTTGCAGATCTAGGATTTGTGGTGGGGACTTGAGATGATTTGTCTAGGGTTGGGTAAAGGGTACAATTAAAATCTCCGGCCACCACGCCAAAGGAGACACAATGCTCATTGAACAGGGCTATCATTTTTGACATGAAGGCAGGAGTATCTGTGTTAGGGGCGTATATGTTTAAGGTAGTAATTGGTTGACCATATAGTGACCCAGTCATCAAAATAAATCTCCCCTCCGGATCAGATATGTTTTTGTCAATTATGAATGGAAAATATTTATGGATAAGTATGGCTGTGCCTCTACTGTTTGATTTGAAAGATGAGAAATACACCTGTCCCACCCAAGCTCTGCGGAGTTTGGCATGTTCAGCATCACAGAGGTGTGTCTCTTGTAATAGCGCAATGTCTGCTTTTTCCATTTTTTTAGAGCACATAGTATCTTTTTTCGTTTTATTGCATGTCCTAGACCATGGCAGTTCCATGTCAGTAGATTTAAGGTACTAGTCATCGTCATCGAGCAGTAATCGAACTTTAGTGCAAGTCATCTCTGGGTAAAAGTGGATAGTAATTACAGCTGCGTTCACATAAAAGGAAAATAAATGGTGTACATAAAATAATAATCTCTGAACACCCCAGCCGAGATCCCAAACAACTCGACACATCCCGTTGGATCTATTACCCCCCCGCTCAGTCTCAATTCTGTGTTCCGAATAAACCAACAGTTAGCAATGCACAACGTCCCCCCCTCCCCACCAAAGAAATGCCTCATCCTCTCCACCCCGCATTGAGTAAATGACAACGTCTCCCCCTCCCCACCAAAGAAATGCCTCATCCTCTCCTCTCCACCCCACATTGAGTAAATGACAACGTCTCCCCCTCCCCACCAAAGAAATGCCTCATCCTCTCCACCCCACATTGAGTAAATGACAACGTCTCCCCCTCCCCACCAAAGAAATGCCTCATCCTCTCCACCCCGCATTGAGTAAATGACAACGTCTCCCCCTCCCCACCAAAGAAATGCCTCATCCTCTCCACCCCACATTGAGTAAATGACAACGTCTCCCCCTCCCCACCAAAGAAATGCCTCATCCTCTCCACCCCGCATTGAGTAAATGACAACGTCTCCCCCTCCCCACCAAAGAAATGCCTCATCCTCTCCACCCCGCATTGAGTAAATGACAACGTCTCCCCCTCCCCACCAAAGAAATGCCTCATCCTCTCCACCCCGCATTGAGTAAATGACAACGTCTCCCCCTCCCCACCAAAGAAATGCCTCATCCTCTCCACCCCGCATTGAGTAAATGACAACGTCTCCCCCTCCCCACCAAAGAAATGCCTCATCCTCTCCACCCCACATTGAGTAAATGACAACGTCTCCCCCTCCCCACCAAAGAAATGCCTCATCCTCTCCACCCCGCATTGAGTAAATGACAACGTCTCCCTCTCCCCACCAAAGAAATGCCTCATCCTCTCCACCCCGCATTGAGTAAATGACAACGTCTCCCCCTCCCCACCAAAGAAATGCCTCATCCTCTCCACCCCGCATTGAGTAAATGACAACGTCTCCCCCTCCCCACCAAAGAAATGCCTCATCCTCTCCACCCCGCATTGAGTAAATGACAACGTCTCCCCCTCCCCACCAAAGAAATGCCTCATCCTCTCCACCACGCATTGAGTAAATGACAACGTCTCCCCCTCCCCACCAAAGAAATGCCTCATCCTCTCCTCTCCACCCCGCATTGAGTAAATGACAACATCTCCCTCTCCCCACCAAAGAAATGCCTCATCCTCTCCGCCCCGCATTGAGTAAATGACAACGTCTCCCCCTCCCCACCAAAGAAATGCCTCATCCTCTCCTCCCCACCCCGCATTGAGTAAATGACACAGTAGCCCTCGTCCAGACCACACTAAAAGAGGGGAGAAAAATAAAATCAATAGCCCAGCTTACATATAAAGGAAAATAAATATAAATTGGACGGCTATAGTGACATTTAGCGGGTGGGTCTTTGGATATCGGCTATATGTCGTCTTATCTCCTTTTTCTTACTGAAGCTAAATGAGTTTTAACTTGGAGTGGAGGTAAGATTAGGAATTGGAAACGACTTGTGTGGAGCTCTTAGTTCATGCGGCCATCTTGTTCAAGGGTCACGTGACCCCCCCCCCCCATAGTGTATTTCTGTATTGGTTTAGTGATTCACCGTAGTGAAGGTGTTTGGTGGACCCAGGTTTTCTGGGTCTCTATGTTTTTGGTTGGACAGGTTTCATCAAACCATTTGTCGATGTTGTTCATTTTCTTCGGTTGCCTGCTGGACATTGTTAGATTTGATAGGGAAGCTGAGAGGTCAAATATACTGTTTAGATTTGATAGGGAAGCTGAGAGGTCAAATATACTGTTTAGATTTGATAGGGAAGCTGATAGGTCAAATATACTGTTTAGATTTGATAGGGAAGCTGAGAGGTCAAATATACTGTTTAGATTTGATAGGGAAGCTGAGAGGTCAAATATACTGTTTAGATTTGATAGGGAAGCTGAGAGGTCAAATATACTGTTTAGATTTGATAGGGAAGCTGATAGGTCAAATATACTGTTTAGATTTTCTACTGCCAAGTTGACACCTTCACTATTACAGTGGAACGTTTTGTCCAGGAAGTTGTTGTTGCAGGATGTGGCGTGGGGGGGGGGGTGTATTAGTGGAGGTTGGGCCTGTTGCAGGATGGGGCGTGGGGGGTTGTATTAGTGGGGGTTGGGCCTGTTGCAGGATGGGGCGTGGGGGGGGTGGTATATTAGTGGGGATTGCGCCTGTTGCTCAGCTTATGGCCTGGGCATATTTCCTGCTGTCATGTTGAGGTCTCTCTTCTCTCTCCGTAGCTGTGTATTGTCTCTAACTCATCCCTCTCTTCTCTCTCCGTAGCTGTGTATTGTCTCTAACTCATCCCTCTCTTCTCTCTCCGTAGCTGTGTATTGTCTCTAACTCATCCCTCTCTTCTCTCTCCGTAGCTGTGTATTGTCTCTAACTCATCCCTCTCTTCTCTCTCCGTAGCTGTGTATTGTCTCTAACTCATCCCTCTCTTCTTCTCTCTGTAGCTGTGCATGCTGGATGCAGACAAGGACATGGAGAAGTCAGATGACATGTGGGTGGACCTATCTGACGAGGACATCTGTAATTGGCTGATGTTTGTTCGGCCCGCCCAGAACCACCTGGAACAGAACCTGGTAGCCTATCAGTACGGCTCTGAAATTTTCTACACAACCATCAAGAACATCCAGCCCAAACAGGAGCTGAAGGTGGGTTGTCTGTGAGCATCGCCGACCGAGCTGCCTGATCTACACATCATAATCGGTAGTTGTTTCTGATGCGAGGGGATCAGTCAGCGATTGTAATGTCGTCCATCTGCAATATGCAAACTGTTCCTAATAAAAACACACATGGTTGACTGCTCTTCAGAGGGCTGCACTACGTAGCAGGTCTACACTACGTAGCAGGTCTATACTACGTAGCAGGTCTACACTACGTAGCAGGTCTACACTACGTAGCAGGTCTATACTACGTAGCAGGTCTATTCCAGAGGTCTACACTACGTAGCAGGTCTACACTACGTAGCAGGTCTACACTATGTAGCAGGTCTATACTACGTAGCAGGTCTACACTACGTAGCAGGTCTATACTACGTAGCAGGTCTATACTACGTAGCAGGTCTACACTACGTAGCAGGTCTACACTACGTAGCAGGTCTACACTACGTAGCAGGTCTACACTACGTAGCAGGTCTATACTACGTAGCAGGTCTATACTACGTAGCAGGTCTATTCCAGAGGTCTATACTACGTAGCAGGTCTACACTACGTAGCAGGTCTATTCCAGAGGTCTATACTACGTAGCAGGTCTATTCCAGAGGTCTATACTACGTAGCAGGTCTACACTACGTAGCAGGTCTATTCCAGAGGTCTATACTACGTAGCAGGTCTATTCCAGAGGTCTACACTACGTAGCAGGTCTACACTACGTAGCAGGTCTACACTACGTAGCAGGTCTATACTACGTAGCAGGTCTACACTACGTAGCAGGTCTACACTACGTAGCAGGTCTATACTACGTAGCAGGTCTACACTACGTAGCAGGTCTATACTACGTAGCAGGTCTACACTACGTAGCAGGTCTATACTACGTAGCAGGTCTACACTACGTAGCAGGTCTACACTACGTAGCAGGTCTACACTACGTAGCAGGTCTATACTATGTAGCAGGTCTATACTACGTAGCAGGTCTACACTATGTAGCAGGTCTACACTACGTAGCAGGTCTACACTACGTAGCAGGTCTAAGCGAGTAAGCGAGGTAACTTTGGTCAACTCTTGAGTTCATTTCGGGATAACCAGTCATACGAAAGTGGCTCACCTTCTAGCCAGGTACATTTCTATGGCAACGAATCCTTCAGAACTAACCCGCTCCAGGGCAGGCTAACTCACTGCTAACTCACTGCTAACTCACTGCTAACTCACTGCTAACTCCGCTTACCCTGAATGAAATGACTGAGATCAGATTCCCTCCCTCCCTCCTTCAGAACTAACCTGCTCCTGGGCAGGCTAACTCACTGCTAACTCACTGCTAACTCACTGCTAACTCACTGCTAACTCTGCTTACCCTGAATGAAATGACTGAGATCAGATTCCCTCCCTCCCTCCTTCAGAACTAACCTGCTCCTGGGCAGGCTAACTCACGGCTAACTCACGGCTAACTCACGGCTAACTCACTGCTAACTCACTGCTAACTCACTGCTAACTCTGCTAACCCTAAAGATCGTGTCATCATCACCTTCATTTGAGGAAGATGAATGATTTAAAAATATTTTATTTATGTTTTTTGGTGTCCAATTTTTTTTAATCTTCAAATGTTATAGTATTTAGACAGAATGCATTTGAAACTTCTCGAACAGTAAAACTTTTTGTATGACTTAAGCGAAGACGGCATTAACGATAAGTAATGAAATGAAGACCGAACACACATCTATTTCTCACCGTAGCCCATTGTCTCAATGAAGAGTTTGGCGTTCGACTAACCTCCGTGAAACACGCGCAGTTCCAACAGGGCTCTGAAGACCAGGAGTTTTATGTTGTCACGCAGGATGGGGCGTGGGGGGGGGTGTATTAGTGGGGGTTGGGCCTGTTGCAGGATGGGGCGTGGGGAGGGTGTATTAGTGGGGGTCTGCAGGATGATAAGAGTTGTTGTAGTGATAAGGCTTTATTTCAGAAAGAAGCGAGTGCAGATTCAATAGTGTCATTGTTGCACCATTACTAAAGCTAAAGCGGTTAACTGCCTGTTCAGGGGGCAGAATGACAGATTTGTACCTTGTCAGCCCAACTAGGTTAATATATCTTATTTTTTATTTGATGTTTTATTATAATTTTTTTGTTTAATAACCTTTATTTAACTAGGCAAGTCAGTTAAGAACAAAATCTTATTTACAATGACGGCGTACCAAAAAGCCTCCTGCTGGGATGGGGGGCCTGGGATATAAAATATAAATATAGGACAAAACACACATCACGACAAGAGACACCACAACACTACATAAAGAGAGACCTAAGACAACAACACAGCATGGTAGCAACACATGACAACACAACATGGTAGCAACACATGACAACACATGCTCCTAGATTTCACGCGGTGCTCCTAGATTTCACGCGGTGCTCCTAGATTTCACGCGGTGCTCCTAGATTTCACGCGGTGCTCCTAGATTTCACGCGGTGCTCCTAGATTTCACGCGGTGCTCCTAGATTTCACGCGGTGCTCCTAGATTTCACGCGGTGCTCCTAGATTTCACGCGGTGCTCCTAGATTTCACGCGGTGCTCCTAGATTTCACGCGGTGCTCCTGGAGTTCACGCGGTGCTCCTAGAGTTCACGCGGTGCTCCTGGAGTTCACGCGGTGCTCCTGGAGTTCACGCGGTGCTCCTGGAGTTCACGCGGTGCTCCTGGAGTTCACGCGGTGCTCCTGGATTTCACGCGGTGCTCCTAGAGTTCACGCGGTGCTCCTAGAGTTCACGCGGTGCTCCTACAGTTCACGCGGCGCTCCTAGAGTTCACGCGGCGCTCCTAGAGTTCACGCGGCGCTCCTAGAGTTCACGCGGCGCTCCTAGAGTTCACGCGGCGCTCCTGGAGTTCACGCGGCGCTCCTAGAGTTCACGCGGTGCTCCTAGAGTTCACGCGGTGCTCCTAGATTTCACGCGGTGCTCCTAGATTTCACGCGGTGCTCCTAGATTTCACGCGGCGCTCCTAACGTTTTTGAGTTGCGAGCACCCGTGCTACTGATTTTTGTTTTGTATTTTTTACTTAGAGGCCTGGTTACAAGCCTGCTAGAGTTAGCGGGCAGGCGAACGAGCGATGTTCACCGTCGTAGTACGGATGAAGCCTGGAAGCTGGAATGTGAAGCTAACTGAAGCTGGTTAGCTGTAGAAAACCCAGAGTCGATGTAGCTTTCTTTTGTAGGATACCCCTCCTTCATGAGATACCCCTCCTTCATGAGATACCCCTCCTTCATGAGATGCCCCTCCTTCATGAGATGCCCCTCCTTCATGAGATGCCCCTCCTTCATGAGATACCCCTCCTTTCATGAGATACCCCTCCTTTCATGAGATACCCCTCCTTTCATGAGATACCCCTCCTTTCATGAGATACCCCTCCTTTCATGAGATACCCCTCCTTTCATGAGATACCCCTCCTTTCATGAGATACCCCTCCTTTCATGAGATACCCCTCAAAGCACATTATTATTTGGGCGGCAGGGTAGCCTAGGGGTTAGAGCGTTGGAATAGTAACCGGAAGGTTGCAAGTTCGAACAGGCAATTAAACCCACTGTTCCTGGGCTGTCTTTGAAAATAAGAATTTGTTCTTAACTGACTTGCCTAGTTAAATAAAGGTAAAAATAAACGATAAAGAGTTTGACCTGTTTCTTCTTTTCCCCCAGGTGTGGTACGCAGCGTCATACGCCGAGTTTGTCAATCAGAAGGTCCACGATGTCACGGACGAGGAGAGGAAAGGTGGGTGTCCGTGCTTCGTTCAGACAACAACACTGTTGTGTAGCTTTGTCTATGATAGAAGTGATGGTGATGTTTATCCCTATGTTGTCTCTGCAGTGGGAGTATGTCATTACTGCAGCTTTAAAAACAAAATATTGTAACATTTATTTTCCGTGCTGTGGTCGTATGTCAGTACTACAGTGCCTTCCTGCTCCTTCCACCGTGTGTTGACACTATACCCATCACGACTAAGTGAAAATATGGTTTTGGACATTTCTACTGAAAATGAAAAACAGAAATGTCCGACTGACCAACCGGGCAAGAAGGACCTTGGACAGGATGGTGAACAAGAACCCAATGACCACTCTGACTGAACTACAGAGTTCCTTGGCTGAGATGGGAGAACCTGCCAGAAGGACCTTGGACAGGATGGTGAACAAGAACCCAATGACCACTCTGACTGAACTACAGAGTTCCTTGGCTGAGATGGGAGAACCTGCCAGAAGGACCTTGGACAGGATGGTGAACAAGAACCCAATGACCACTCTGACTGAACTACAGAGTTCCTTGGCTGAGATGGGAGAACCTGCCAGGAGGACAACAGTCTCTACAGCACGTCACCTGGGCTTTATGAGAGAGTGGCCAGACTGAAGCCACTACTGACAACAAGTTTACCTGGAGTTTGCATCAACAACAACAAAGAATGCATGTGAAAGACTCGGAGCACAAGGCAACAGATTCTGTGGTCTGATGAAACAAAAATGTAACTATTTTACCTGAATGCAAAGCACTATGTCTGTAGAAACCAGGCACAGCTCATCACTCATCTAACACCATCCCTACCGCAAAGCATGTTGGGAGATGCTTTAAAGCAGCAGGGACTGGGAGACTGGTAAGGACAGAGGGAACAATGGATGGAGACAAATACAGAGTACCTGCTTCAGAGTGCGAACAACCTTGGACTGAGGCGAAGATTTTACATTCCAACAGAGACAAAGACCCCAAGCATACAGCCAAAGCTTCAGAACAAGAATGGGAAACTTTAATCTCGTTGAAACTCTGTGGAAAGACTTGAAGATTGCTGTTCACCGCCGCTCCCCATCTCACTTAACAGAGCTTGAGAAATTCTGCAAATGCATATGGAAAAAGCTGAAACCGACATACCCAACGCTTTAATCGTCACCAAACGTGCTTATACAAAGTAAATGTATTGAATACAGTTGAAGTCAGAAGTTTACATACACCTCAGTTGGAGTCATTAAAACTTGTTTTTCAACCACTCCACAAACAAACAAACAAGTCGGTTAGGACATCTACTTTGTGACACAAGTATTTTTTCCAACAATTGTTTACAGACAGATTATTTCACTTATAATTTCACTGTATCACAATTCCAGTGGGTCAGAAGTTTACATACGCTAAGTTGACTGTGTCTTTAAACCGCTCTGAAAATTCCAGAAAATGATGTAATGGCTTTAGAAGATTCTGACATCATTTGAGTCAATTGGAGGTGTACCTGTGGATGTATTTCAAGGCCTACCTTCAAACTCAGTGCCACTTTGCTTGACATCATGGGAAAATCAGCCAAGACCTAAGAAAAACAATTGTAGACCTCCACAAGTCCGGTTCCTCCTTGGGAGCAATTTCCAAACGCCTGAAGGTACCACGTTCATCTGTACAAACAATAGTACGCAAGTGTAAACACTATGGGACCATACAGCCGTCATACCACTCAGGAAGGAGACCCGTTCTGTCTCCTAGAGATAAACGTACTTTGGTGGGAAAAGTGCAAATCAATCCCAGAACAACAGCAAAGGACCTTGTGAAGATGCTGGAGGAAACAGGTACAAAAGTATCTATATCCACAGTAAAACAAGTCTTATATCGACATAACCTGAAAGGTCGCTCAGCAAGGAAGAAGCTACTGCTCCAAAACCGCCATAAAACAGTCAGACTACGGTTTTCAACATCACATGGGGACAAAGATCTTACTTTTTGGAGAATGTCCTCTGGTCTGATGAAACAAAAATAGAACTGTTTGGCCATAATGACCATCGTTATGTTTGGAGGAAAAAGGGGGAGGCTTGCAAGCCGAAGAACACCATCCCAACCATGATGTGGGGGTGCTTTGCTGCAGAAGGGGCTGGTGCACTTTGCAAAACAGATGGCATCATGAGGGAGGAAAATTATGTGGCTATATTGAAGCAACATCTCAAGACATCAGTCAGGAAGTTAAAGCTTGGTCGCAAATGTCTGTTCCAAATGGACAACGACCCCAAGCATACTTCCAAAGTTGTGGTAAAATGGCTTAAGGTCAACAAAGTCAGGGTATTGGAGTGGCCATCACAAAGCCCTGACCTCAATCCTATAGAACATTTGTAGGCAGAACTGAAAAAGCGTGTGCAAGCAAGGAGGTCTACAAACCTGACTCAGTTACACCAGCTCTGTCACGAGGAATGGGCCAAAATTCACCTAACTTATTGTGGGAAGCTTGTGGAGGGCTACCCAAAATGTTTGACCCAAGTTAAACAATTTAAAGGCAATGCTGCCAAATACTAATTGAGTGTATGTAAACTCCTGACCCACTGGGAATGTGATGAGTCAGGTTTGTAGGCCTCCTTGCTCACACACGCTTTTTCAAAGAAATAAAAGCTGAAATAAATAATTCTCTCTACTACTATTCTGACATTTCACATTCTTAAAATAGTGGTGATATTAGCTGACCTAAGACAGGGAATTGTTACTAGGATTAAATGTCAGGACTGGTGATAAACAGAGTTTAAATGTATTTGGCTGAGGTGTATGTAAACTTCCGACTTCAACTGTATGTGTGTGTTTGTAGCCTTGTCTATGATAGCAGTGATGTTAAATACGAGAACACAAGGGAATGCTCATTTAAATACAAGAACACAGGGGCATGCTCATTTAGAAGATGGCTAGTCATTATAGACGGCTTGTTGTTATTACCCTGGTTCTGTAAGATGGCTAGTTGTTATTAGCCTGGTTCTGTAAGATGGCTAGTTGTTATTAGCCTGGTTCTGTAAGATGGCTAGTTGTTATTAGCCTGGTTCTGTAAGGACAGCAGGTACATTACGAATTCTAAAAGATATTATAAAACAATTGTTGCGACCAAATCATGTGCTGGTGCACCAGTGGAGAATTGAGTGTAACAGACCCATGACTGTGGTTGTGTTTTCAGTGTTACGCGAGCAGGAGAAGAACTGGCCCTGTTACGAGTGTAACAGACGCTTCATGAGTTCAGAACAGCTACAGCAGCACCTCAACATGCACGATGACAAACTGGACTGCGTCACCAGGTAACACACACAGTAGTCAACACTCCTCTCCTAGACCTGTAAAACACAGTTTTACAAAATGTGTTTAGTAAAAAGCCTGATTTAATTGAATGATCGAAGGGGATCGACTTTAACCTGTGTTTCTGCAGACCGAAGGGGCGTGCTCGTGGGCGTGGCAGGAAGAGGTTTGGGACAGGAAGGAGACCGGGCCGCCCCCCTAAATTCATCCGGTTGGACCCTTCGATCGCCACGGCAGGGGACAAGACACCGGTACGTACAACTGTGTAACAGTCATAGTTTACTTTGAGACACTGTCCCAAATTGTCTCCTATTCTCTACGCAGTGCACTACTGTTAACCAGGGGCCTGCAGTGCACTACTGTTAACCAGGGGCCTGTAATGCACTACTGTTAACCAGGGGCCTGCAGTGCACTACTATTAACCAGGGGCCTGCAGTGCACTACTATTAACCAGGGGCCTGCAGTGCACTACTGTTAACCAGGGGCCTGCAGTGCACTACTATTAACCAGGGGCCTGCAGTGCACTACTGTTAACCAGGGGCCTGCAGTGCACTACTGTTAACCAGGGGCCTGTAATGCACCACTGTTAACCAGGGGCCTGTAGTGCACCACTGTTAACCAGGAGCCTGTAATGCATTACTGTTAACCAGGGGCCTGCAGTGCACTACTGTTAACCAGGGGCCTGTAATGCACCACTGTTAACCAGGGGCCTGTAATGCACCACTGTTAACCAGGGGCCTGCAGTGCACTACTGTTAACCAGGGGCCTGCAGTGCATTACTGTTAACCAGGGGCCTGCAGTGCACTGCTGTTAACCAGGGGCCTGCAGTGCACTGCTGTTAACCAGGGGCCTGCAGTGCACTGCTGTTAACCAGGGGCCTGCAGTGCACTGCTGTTAACCAGGGGCCTGCAGTGCACTGCTGTTAACCAGGGGCCTGCAGTGCACTGCTGTTAACCAGGGGCCTGCAGTGCACTGCTGTTAACCAGGGGCCTGCAGTGCACTGCTGTTAACCAGGGGCCTGCAGTGCACTGCTGTTAACCAGGGGCCTGCAGTGCACTGCTGTTAACCAGGGGCCTGCAGTGCACTGCTGTTAACCAGGGGCCTGCAGTGCACTGCTGTTAACCAGGGGCCTGTAATGCATTACTGTTAACCAGGGGCCTGCAGTGTACTGCTGATAACCAGGGGCCTGCAGTGTACTGCTGATAACCAGGGGCCTGCAGTGCATTACTGTTAACCAGGGGCCTGCAGTGTACTGCTGTTAACCAGGGATAGACTGAATGTTTCCGGGCCTGATAGACCTGTATCTGAATGTCTCCGGGCCTGATAGACCTGTATCTGAATGTCTCCGGGCCTGATAGACCTGTATCTGAATGTCTCCGGGCCTGATAGACCTGTATCTGAATGTCTCCGGGCCTGATAGACCTGTATCTGAATGTCTCCGGGCCTGATAGACCTGTATCTGAATGTCTCCGGGCCTGATAGACCTGTATCTGAATGTCTCCGGGCCTGATAGACCTGTATCTGAATGTCTCCGGGCCTGATAGACCTGTATCTGAATGTTTCCCGGCCTGCAGGAAAACTTAAATCCATTGGACCTCATTTCTACCAGCATGTTACATGTGCAACCTGAGGAAAATCACCTCTAGACCACCATTACTCCACACACAGAGATGCATACAAAACTCTCCCTCGCCCTCCATTTGGTAAATCTGACCATAATTCTTCCTCCTGATTTCTGCTTACAAGAAAAAACTAAAGCAGGAAGTACCAGGGACTGGCTCAATACGGAAGATGACGCGGATGCTACGCTACAGGACTGTTTTGCTAGCACAGACTGGAATTTGTTCCCGGGATTCATCCAATGGCATTAAGGAGTATACCACCTGTCAACGTCTTCATCATTAAGTGCATCGACGACGTTGTCCCCATAGTGACCGTGCGTACATTTCCCAACCAGAAGCCATGGATTGCAGACAACATCTGCACCGAGCTAAAGGCTAGGAGATGATTGTGGACTACAGAAAAAGCAGGGTCGAGCACGCCCCCATTCTCATCGACAGGGCTGTAGTGGAGCAGGTTGAGAGCTTCAAGTTCGTTGGTGTCCACATCACCAACGAACTGTCATGGTCCAAACACACCAAGACCAACGCCTATTCACCCACAGGAGACAGGAAAATATTTGGCATGGGTCCTCAGATCCTCAAAATTCTACAGCTGCACCATCGAGAGCCTCCTGACTGGTTGCATCACCACCTGGTATGGTAACTGCTCAGCATCTGACCAGAAGTCACTACAGAGGGTAGTGCATATGGCCCAGTACATCACTGGGGCCAAGCTTCCTGCCATCCAGAACCTCTATACCAGACGGTGTCAGAGGAAAACTCCAGCCACCCTAGTCATAGATTGTTCTCTCTGCTATAGCACGGCAAGCGGTACCGGAGCGCCAAGTCTAGGTCCAAAAGGCTTTCTTAACAGCTTTTACCCCCAAGTCATAAGACTCCTGAACAACTAATCAAATGCCACCCTCCACCTTTGTTTTTACACTGCTGCTGTTTATTATCTATGTATAGTCACTTCACCCCTACCTAATGTACAAATTACCTCAACTAACCTGTACCCCCGCACATTGTACTGGTACCCCCTCTTTATATAGCCTCCACATTGACTCTGTACTGGTACCCCCTCTTTATATAGCCTCCACATTGACTCTGTACCAGTACCCCCTGTATATAGTCTCCACATTGACTCTGTACCGGTACCCCCTGTATATAGCCTCCACATTGACTCTGTACCGGTGCCCCCTGTATATAGCCTCCACATTGACTCTGTACCAGTACCCCCTGTATATAGCCTCCACATTGACTCTGTACCGTAATACCCTGTATATAGCCTCCACATTGGCTCTGTACCGGTACCCCCTGTATATAGTCTCCACATTGACTCTGTACCGGTGCCCCCTGTATATAGCCTCCACATTGACTCTGTACCGGTGCCCCCTGTATATAGCCTCCACATTGACTCTGTACCGTAATACCCTGTATATAGCCTCCACATTGACTCTGTACCGTAACACCCTGTATATAGCCTCCACATTGACTCTGTACCGTAACACCCTGTATATAGCCTCCACATTGACTCTGTACCGTAACACCCTGTATATAGCCTCCACATTGACTCTGTACCGTAACATCCTGTATATAGCCTCCACATTGACTCTGTACCGTAACATCCTGTATATAGCCTCCACATTGACTCTGTACCGTAACACCCTGTATATAGCCTCGTTTTTTGTGTTATTTATTTATTTTATTTTTTATTTAGTAAATATTTTCTTAACCAACAATGCAGTTCAATAAATAGAGTTAAGGGCTTGTTAAGTAAGCATTTCACAGTAAGGTCTACCTGCATACCGATAGACCTGTATCTGAATGTGTCTGTCTCCATACTGATAGACCTGTATCTGAATGTGTCTGTCTCCATACTGATAGACCTGTATCTGAATGTGTCTGTCTCCATACTGATAGACCTGTATCTGAATGTGTCTGTCTCCATACTGATAGACCTGTATCTGAATGCGTCACAGGAGCTGCTGGGGTTCACAGGGAAGCTGCCGTATGAGGAGAGAGCTGACAGTGCTCTGAATGGCTTCAAGGTGGTAGAGCTGGAGACAGACGGGGAGGGGGGTGGAGGGTTGGAGACAGAGGCACAACTAGACACCCCTGGAGGGGACCTGGCCCCCGACGCAGAAACAGACCCCCCACCCACCACCACCGACCCACCCCTACGCCCCATCAAAGATGACCCGTCCCAGAGCAACGCCCCTGCCCCGGCAGAACCTCACCTCAGCCTCACCCCCCAGGACATGCGTCGGGCTAAGAGGATACGGGTAAGACTGGGGAGCGGACGAGGCCCTGTGCTGTGTTCAGTAGCGAAATGGGAGACAACATTTTGAAATGTAAAAAAACTTTTAAAAAACACTTCAGGCTGTACAAAATATTTTCTCCTGTTTAGTGCCGACTGAACGCCACCCTGGTCTGTAGTGTCACCAGGAGTCATACAGCCCTGGTCTGTAGTGTCACCAGGAGTCATACAGCCCTCGTCTGTAGTGTCACCAGGAGTCATACAGCCCTGGTCTGTAGTGTTACCAGGAGTCATACAGTCCTGGTCTGTAGTGTTACCAGGAGTCATACAGCCCTGGTCTGTAGTGTCACCAGGAGTCATACAGCCCTGGTCTGTAGTGTTACCAGGAGTCATACAGTCCTGGTCTGTAGTGTTACCAGGAGTCATACAGCCCTGGTCTGTAGTGTTACCAGGAGTCATACAGTCCTGGTCTGTAGTGTTACCAGGAGTCATACAGTCCTGGTCTGTAGTGTTACCAGGAGTCATACAGTCCTGGTCTGTAGTGTTACCAGGAGTCATACAGCCCTGGTCTGTAGTGTTACCAGGAGTCATACAGCCCTGGTCTGTAGTGTTACCAGGAGTCATACAGTCCTGGTCTGTATTGTTACCAGGAGTCATACAGTCCTGGTCTGTAGTGTGTTACCAGGAGTCATACAGTCCTGGTCTGTAGTGTTACCAGGAGTCATACAGTCCTGGTCTGTAGTGTTACCAGGAGTCATACAGCCCTGGTCTGTAGTGTTTTACAGCCCTGGTCTGTAGTGTTACCAAGAGTCATACAGTCCTGGTCTGTAGTGTTACCAGGAGTCATACAGTCCTGGTCTGTAGTGTTACCAGGAGTCATACAGCCCTGGTCTGTAGTGTTACCAGGAGTCATACAGCCCTGGTGTGTAGTGTTACCAGTAGTCATACAGCCCTGGTCTGTAGTGTTACCAGGAGTCATACATCCCTGGTCTGTAGTGTTTTACAGCCCTGGTCTGTAGTGTTACCAGGAGTCATACAGCCCTGGTCTGTAGTGTTACCAGGTGTCATACAGCCCTGGTCTGTATTGTTACCAGGAGTCATACAGTCCCGGTCTGTATTGTTACCAGGAGTCATACAGTCCTGGTCTGTAGTGTTACCAGGAGTCATACAGCCCTGGTCTGTAGTGTTACCAGGAGTCATACAGCCCTGATCTGTAGTGTGTTACAGCCCTGGTCTGTAGTGTTACCAGGAGTCATACAGTCCTGGTCTGTAGTGTTACCAGGAGTCATACAGCCCTGGTCTGTAGTGTTACCAGGAGTCATACAGTCCTGGTCTGTAGTGTTACCAGGAGTCATACAGTCCTGGTCTGTAGTGTTACCAGGAGTCATACAGCCCTGGTCTGTAGTGTTACCAGGAGTCATACAGTCCTGGTCTGTAGTGTTACCAGTAGTCATACAGCCCTGGTCTGTAGTGTTACCAGGAGTCATACATCCCTGGTCTGTAGTGTTTTACAGCCCTGGTCTGTAGTGTTACCAGAAGTCATACAGTCCTGGTCTGTAGTGTTACCAGGAGTCATACAGCCCTGGTCTGTAGTGTTACCAGGAGTCATACAGTCCTGGTCTGTAGTGTTACCAGGAGTCATACAGCCCTGGTCTGTAGTGTTACCAGGAGTCATACAGTCCTGGTCTGTAGTGTTACCAGTAGTCATACAGCCCTGGTCTGTAGTGTTACCAGGAGTCATACAGCCCTGGTCTGTATTGTTACCAGGAGTCATACAGTCCTGGTCTGTATTGTTACCAGGAGTCATACAGTCCTGGTCTGTAGTGTTACCAGGAGTCATACAGCCCTGGTCTGTAGTGTTACCAGGAGTCATACAGCCCTCATCTGTAGTGTGTTACAGCCCTGGTCTGTAGTGTTACCAGGAGTCATACAGTCTTGGTCTGTAGTGTTACCAGGAGTCATACTGCCCTGGTCTGTAGTGTTACCAGGAGTCATACAGTCCTGGTCTGTAGTGTTACCAGGAGTCATACAGTCCTGGTCTGTAGTGTTACCAGGAGTCATACAGACCTGGTCTGTAGTGTTACCAGGAGTCATACAGCCCTGGTCTGTAGTGTTACCAGCAGTCATACAGACCTGGTCTGTAGTGTTACCAGGAGTCATACAGCCCTGGTCTGTAGTGTTACCAGGAGTCATACAGTCCTGGTCTGTAGTGTTACCAGTAGTCATACAGCCCTGGTCTGTAGTGTTACCAGGAGTCATACAGCCCTGATCTGTAGTGTGTTACAGCCCTGGTCTGTAGTGTTACCAGGAGTCATACAGTCCTGGTCTGTAGTGTTACCAGGAGTCACACAGTCCTGGTCTGTAGTGTTACCAGGAGTCATACAGTCCTGGTCTGTAGTGTTACCAGGAGTCATACAGCCCTGGTCTGTATTGTTACCAGGAGTCATACAGCCCTGGTCTGTAGTGTTTTACAGCCCTGGTCTGTAGTGTTACCAAGAGTCATACAGTCCTGGTCTGTAGTGTTACCAGGAGTCATACAGTCCTGGTCTGTAGTGTTACCAGGAGTCATACAGTCCTGGTCTGTAGTGTTACCAGGAGTCATACAGCCCTGGTCTGTAGTGTTACCAGGAGTCATACAGCCCTGGTGTGTAGTGTTACCAGTAGTCATACAGCCCTGGTCTGTAGTGTTACCAGGAGTCATACATCCCTGGTCTGTAGTGTTTTACAGCCCTGGTCTGTAGTGTTACCAGGAGTCATACAGCCCTGGTCTGTAGTGTTACCAGGTGTCATACAGCCCTGGTCTGTATTGTTACCAGGAGTCATACAGTCCCGGTCTGTATTGTTACCAGGAGTCATACAGTCCTGGTCTGTAGTGTTACCAGGAGTCATACAGCCCTGGTCTGTAGTGTTACCAGGAGTCATACAGCCCTGATCTGTAGTGTGTTACAGCCCTGGTCTGTAGTGTTACCAGGAGTCATACAGTCCTGGTCTGTAGTGTTACCAGGAGTCATACAGCCCTGGTCTGTAGTGTTACCAGGAGTCATACAGTCCTGGTCTGTAGTGTTACCAGGAGTCATACAGTCCTGGTCTGTAGTGTTACCAGGAGTCATACAGTCCTGGTCTGTAGTGTTACCAGGAGTCATACAGCCCTGGTCTGTAGTGTTACCAGGAGTCATACAGTCCTGGTCTGTAGTGTTACCAGTAGTCATACAGCCCTGGTCTGTAGTGTTACCAGGAGTCATACAGCCCTGGTCTGTATTGTTACCAGGAGTCATACAGTCCTGGTCTGTATTGTTACCAGGAGTCATACAGTCCTGGTCTGTAGTGTTACCAGGAGTCATACAGCCCTGGTCTGTAGTGTTACCAGGAGTCATACAGCCCTCATCTGTAGTGTGTTACAGCCCTGGTCTGTAGTGTTACCAGGAGTCATACAGTCTTGGTCTGTAGTGTTACCAGGAGTCATACTGCCCTGGTCTGTAGTGTTACCAGGAGTCATACAGTCCTGGTCTGTAGTGTTACCAGGAGTCATACAGTCCTGGTCTGTAGTGTTACCAGGAGTCATACAGACCTGGTCTGTAGTGTTACCAGGAGTCATACAGCCCTGGTCTGTAGTGTTACCAGCAGTCATACAGACCTGGTCTGTAGTGTTACCAGGAGTCATACAGCCCTGGTCTGTAGTGTTACCAGGAGTCATACAGTCCTGGTCTGTAGTGTTACCAGTAGTCATACAGCCCTGGTCTGTAGTGTTACCAGGAGTCATACAGCCCTGATCTGTAGTGTGTTACAGCCCTGGTCTGTAGTGTTACCAGGAGTCATACAGTCCTGGTCTGTAGTGTTACCAGGAGTCACACAGTCCTGGTCTGTAGTGTTACCAGGAGTCATACAGTCCTGGTCTGTAGTGTTACCAGGAGTCATACAGCCCTGGTCTGTATTGTTACCAGGAGTCATACAGCCCTGGTCTGTAGTGTTTTACAGCCCTGGTCTGTAGTTTTTTACCAGGAGTCATACAGCCCTGGTCTGTAGTGTTTTACAGTCCTGGTCTGTAGTGTTACCAGGAGTCATTTAGTCCTGGTCTGTAGTGTTACCAGGAGTCATACAGTCCAGGTCTGTAGTGTTACCAGGAGTCATACAGCCCTGGTCTGTAGTGTTTTACAGCCCTGGTCTGTAGTGTTTTACAGCCCTGGTCTGTAGTTTTTTACCAGGAGTCATACAGTGTGTAGAGGCCAAGTCTTGACAACAGTACATTTCTCTCTTTCGTCTTAATGCCCCGTAAAGATGGACGTGCAGGTAGGTCGGGCTTGGAGGATGGAAGGGTGGCTGTCATCTCCATGGTGTTTACGTGACATCTGAACCGTACGCCTCCTCCATCTCCTATCCATTACATCTGTCCAGTCCTTCCTGCTTCAGTGGAATGCTGTGTCTGTGCTGTGTTTTATGTAGAAACAAAGTTGTCTATTCAAAACGTTGTGTCCTCTCTCCTCTCTCTCTCTCCTCTCTTCCTCTCTCTCCTCTCCTCTCTCTCTCTCTCTCTCCTCCTCTTTTCTCTCTCTTCTCTCTCTCTCCTCCTCTCTTCTCTCTCCTCTCTCTCTCTCTCCTCTCTCTTCTCTCTCCTCTCTCTCTCCTCTCTTCCTCTCTCTCTCCTCTCTCTCTCCTCTCCTCTCTCTCTCCTCCCTTCTCTCTCCTCTCTCCGCTCTCTCTCTCTTCGCTCTCTCTCTCTCCGCTCTCTCTCTCTCCTCTCTCTCCTCTCTCTCTCTCTCCTCTCTCCACTCTCTCTCCTCTCATCTCTCTCTCTCCACTCTCTCCTCTCATCTCTCTCTCTCTCTCTCTCCTCTCTTCTCTCTCTTCTCTCTCTCTCCTCTCTCCTCTCTCTCCTCTCTTCCTCTCTCTCTCCTCTCCTCTCTCTCTCCTCCTCTCTTCTCTCCTCTCTCCGCTCTCTCTCTCTTCGCTCTCTCTCTCTCCGCTCTCTCTCTCTCCTCTCTCTCCTCTCTCTCTCTCTCTCTCTTTCCACTCTCTCTCTCTCTCCTCTCTCTCTCCTCTATCCACTCTCTCTCCTCTCTTCCTCTCCTCTCCCCTCTCTCTCTCTCTCTCTCTCCTCCTCTCTTTTCTCTCTCTCTCTCTCTCTCTCTCACCTCTCTCTCTAACTCTCCTCTCTCTCTACCTCCTCTCTCTCCTCTCCTCTCTTTCTCTCTCTCTCTCCCTCTCTCTCTCTCTCTCTCTCACTCCTCTCTCTCCTCTCTCTCACTATCTCTCTCCTCTCTCTCTCTCCTGTCTCTCTCTTCCTCTCTCTCCTCTCTCTCTCTCCTGTCTCTCTCTTCCTCTCTCTCCTCTCTCTCTCTCTCTCTCTCTCTCTCCTCTCTTCTCTCCTCTCTAACTCTCCTCTCCTCTCTAACTCTCCTCTCCTCTCCTCTCCTCTCTCCTCTCTCCTCTCTCCTAACTCTCTCTCTCTGTCACTCTTCTCTCTCTCCTCCTCCTCCAGAATGCGGCCCTGCAGCACCTGTTCATCAGGAAGTCGTTCCGGCCCTTTAAGTGTACCCACTGTGGTAAAGCCTTCAGAGACCAGGACAAGCTGGAGATCCACCTAAGAGTCCACGGCCGTGACGCCTACCTGTCCTGTCATCACTGCAGTAAGGGACCCCTTCCTGTTTTAAGCACTCTGTCCCCTGGACATATGGACACACTAGGTCCCCGTCCTCGTATCAAATAGAACCCTGGTCCCTGGATAGTGCGGCGCACTACGTTTTGACCAGGGACCCATAAGGGTGACCTAATAAGTGTTCTTGTTTGTCTTCTTCTGCTAAGATAAAGGTTTCCTGTCCCACGGTGCGTTGGAGGACCATCTCCTGCTTCACTCAGAACACCGGACCTACTCCTGCCTGTTCTGCACCGACACCTTCGATCGTCTGGACCTGCTCAAAGAACATGTGGGTGGCCATGCTGTAAACGGGCGCTTCACATGCCCTTCCTGCAAGAAGGTCTTCACGGACTTCATACAGGTTAGAGATGGAGATATCTCTGTTATCAACACACACACACACCTTCTACGAGGTGGTCTTCAGACTTCATACAGGTTAGAGACAGGTTAGGTCTACGCTGAGTCTACAAAACATTAAGAACACCTTCCTAATATTGAGTTGCATCCCCTTTTGCTCTCAGAACAGCCTCAAAACTTTGTGTCATGGACTCTTCAAGGTGTTGAAAACGTTCAAGGCCCATGTTAGCTCCAATGCTTCTCACAGTTGTGTCAAGTTGGCTGGATGTCCTTTTGGGCGCATGGCACCCACTACCTTACCCCCTTTCAAAGTCACCCACTACCATACCCCCTTTCAAAGTCACCCACTACCATACCCCCTTTCAAAGTCACCCACTACCATACCCCCTTTCAAAGTCATCTACTACCTTACCCCTGTTCAAAGGCATCTACTACCTTACCCCCGTTCAAAGTCATCTACTACCTTACCCCCATTCAAAGTCATCTACTACCTTACCCCTGTTCAAAGTCATCTACTACCTTACCCCTGTTCAAAGTCATCTACTACCTTACCCCTGTTCAAAGTCATCTACTACCTTACCCCCGTTCAAAGTCATCTACTACCTTACCCCTGTTCAAAGTCATCTACTACCTTACCCCCGTTCAAAGTCATCTACTACCTTACCCCCATCTACTACCTTACCCCTGTTCAAAGTCATCTACTACCTTACCCCTGTTCAAAGTCATCTACTACCTTACCCCCGTTC
This sequence comes from Oncorhynchus clarkii lewisi, assembly GCF_045791955.1. Lineage (NCBI taxonomy): Eukaryota > Metazoa > Chordata > Actinopteri > Salmoniformes > Salmonidae > Oncorhynchus > Oncorhynchus clarkii. Next base: position 44,262,055 of record NC_092170.1, read on the forward strand.
AAAGGCTGCTGCTACTACCTTACCCCCGTTCAAAGGCTGCTACTACCTTACCCCCGTTCAAAGGCTGCTACTACCTTACCCCCGTTCAAAGGCTGCTACTACCTTACCCCTGTTCAAAGTCATCTACTACCTTACCCCCGTTCAAAGGCTGCTACTACCTTACCCCCGTTCAAAGTCATCTACTACCTTACCCCCGTTCAAAGTCATCTACTACCTTACCCCTGTTCAAAGTCATCTACTACCTTACCCCCGTTCAAAGTCATCTACTACCTTACCCCCGTTCAAAGGCTGCTACTACCTTACCCCCGTTCAAAGGCTGCTACTACCTTACCCCCGTTCAAAGGCTGCTACTACCTTACCCCCGTTCAAAGGCTGCTACTACCTTACCCCTGTTCAAAGTCATCTACTACCTTACCCCCGTTCAAAGGCTGCTACTACCTTACCCCTGTTCAAAGTCATCTACTACCTTACCCCCGTTCAAAGGCTGCTACTACCTTACCCCTGTTCAAAGTCATCTACTACCTTACCCCTGTTCAAAGTCATCTACTACCTTACCCCTGTTCAAAGTCATCTACTACCTTACCCCTGTTCAAAGTCATCTACTACCTTACCCCTGTTCAAAGTCATCTACTACCTTACCCCTGTTCAAAGTCATCTACTACCTTACCCCCGTTCAAATGTGCTCAACCTTACCCCCGTTCAAAGTCATCTACTACCTTACCCCTGTTCAAAGTCATCTACTACCTTACCCCCGTACTACCTTACCCCTGTTCAAAGTCATCTACTACCTTACCCCTGTTCAAAGTCAAGTCATCTACTACCTTACCCCCGTTCAAAGTCATCTACTACCTTACCCCCGTTCTGTTCAAAGTCATCTACTACCTTACCCCTGTTCAAAGTCATCTACTACCTTACCCCCGTTCAAAGTCATCTACTACCTTACCCCCGTTCAAAGTCATCTACTACCTTACCCCCGTTCAAAGCCATCTACTACCTTACCCCCGTTCAAAGTCATCTACTACCTTACCCCCGTTCAAAGTCATCTACTACCTTACCCCCGTTCAAAGTCATCTACTACCTTACCCCCGTTCAAAGTCATCTACTACCTTACCCCCGTTCAAAGGCTGCTACTACCTTACCCCTGTTCAAAGTCATCTACTACCTTACCCCTGTTCAAAGGCATCTACTACCTTACCCCTGTTCAAAGTCATCTACTACCTTACCCCTGTTCAAAGTCATCTACTACCTTACCCCTGTTCAAAGTCATCTACTACCTTACCCCTGTTCAAAGTCATCTACTACCTTACCCCCGTTCAAAGTCATCTACTACCTTACCCCCGTTCAAAGTCATCTACTACCTTACCCCCGTTCAAAGTCACTAACATCTGTTGTCTTGCCTGTTCAACTTCTGAATGGGACATACACAATCCTTGTCTTATGGCTTAAAAATCCTTCTTCAACCTGTCTCCTCCTCTTCATCTAATCCTTCATTAACCTGTCTCCTCTTCATCTAATCCTTCTTCAACCTGTCTCCTCCTCTTCATCTAATCCTTATTTAACCTGTCTCCTCCTCTTCATCTAATCCTTATTTAACCTGTCTCCTCCTCTTCATCTAATCCTTATTTAACCTGTCTCCTCCTATTCATCTAATCCTTCATTAACCTGTCTCCTCCTCTTCATCTAATCCTTATTTAACCTGTCTCCTCCTCTTCATCTAATCCTTCTTTAACCTGTCATCCTCCTCTTCATCTACACTGATTGAAATGGATTTAACAGGTGAGATCAATAAGAGATCATTCACCTGGATTCACCTGGTCAGTCTGTGTCAGTGTTTTGTACATTCAGTGTATAACTGTCATACAAACTCATCTCCTCTGATCCCCTTGTAGATGACAATGTGTTTTCAGTCATCTTACCTGTTAAAATTATAGCCACTCTGTGCCAATCAATGAATCAATCAGTAGACCGTAGGACATGGATCTACTGCTCTAGTGGTGTCCCTAACTCTCTCCTGGTCTCCTGGTCTCCTGGTCTGGTCTCTCCGCCAGGTGAAGAAGCATGTCCGTAGCTTCCACTCTGAGAAGATCTTTCAGTGCTCAGACTGTGACAAGGCGTTTTGCAGACCTGACAAGCTACGGCTCCACATGCTGCGGCACAGCGACCGCAAGGACTTCCTCTGCTCCACCTGTGGAAAGCAGTTTAAGGTGAGATGTGTGTGTGTGTGTGTGACAGACAGACAGACGAAAGAAAAAGACCAATAACTGTAGAACCAAGAGCTTTCCTGACTTTCTGACCTTTCCAGGTAAAACTCCTGACCCTAAAGTATAGTACCTGACCTGACCAGTACAAGTGACTCGTCTGAGTGTAAAGTGCTTGCTCTGCAGACGGTTGTGTGTGTTTCAGTCTTGTCAGTCTCTCGCCCTCTCTTCTCCTCTCCTCTCTCTCTCTCTCTCTCTCTCTCTCTCTCTCTCTCTCTCTCTCTCTCTCTCTCTCTCTCTCTCTCTCTCTCTTCTCCTCTCCTCTCTCTCTCGCTCTCTCTCTCTCACCCTCTCTTCTCCTCTCTCTCTCTCTCTCGCTCTCTCTCCCTCACCTCTCCTCTCTCCCCCTCTCCCCTCATCCCTCTCCCCATCTCCTCTCATCCCTCTCTCCCTTCTCCTCTCTCCCCCACTCCTCCCTCCCCTTCAGCGTAAGGATAAACTGAGAGAGCACATGCAGCGGATGCACAACCCAGAGCGCGAGGCTAAGAAGGCAGACCGTATCCATCGCTCCAAGGCCCTGAAGCAGAAGGTTCCCACCACAGACTTGGAGAGCTTCATGTTTAAATGTCGCATGTGTATGATGGGTTTTAGACGCCGAGGTATGCTGGTGAGTAGTGACACTGGCTTCCTAGATTACACACACACCGTTCTGGGAGCTTGTGTGGTCTACCACTTCACAGCTGAGCCGTTGTTGCTCCTTTCCTAATAACAGCACTTCCAGTTGACCCGGGGGCAGCTCTAGCAGGGCATAACGTTGACAAACTGACTTGTTGGAAAGGTGGCATCCTATGACTGTGCCGTGTTGAAAGTCACTGAGCTCTTCAGTAAAGCCATTTTCACTGCCGATGTTTGTCTATGGAGATTGCATGGCGGTGAGCTCGATTTTTATACACCTGTCAGCAACGCTTGTGGCTGAACTAGCCACTCATTTGAAGGGGTGTCCACATACTTTTGCATATATAGTGGATGTCTTTGTGTGTGTGTGTGTGTGTGTGTGTGTGTGTGTGTGTTGTCTGTGTTTGTGTGTATATATATATATATAACAAAAGTCTATATACAGTGTGTGCAAATGAGGTAAGATAAGAGAGGTAAGGCAATAAATAGGCCATGGTGGCAAAGTAATTACAATATAGCAATTAAACACTGGAATGGTAGATCTGCAGAAGATGAATGTGCAAGTAGAGATACTGGGGTGCAAACGAGCAAGATAAATAAATAAATACAGTATGGGGATGAGGTAGTTGGATGGGTTGTTTACAGACTGGCTATGTACAGGTGCAGTGATCTGTGTGCTGCTCTGACAGTTGGTGCTTAAAGCTAGTGAGGGAGATATGAGTCTCCAGCTTCAGAGATTTTTACAGTTTGTTCCAGTCATTGGCAGCAGAGAACTGGCAGGAAAGGCAGCCAAGGAGGAACTGGCTTTGGGGGTGACCAGTGAGATATACCTGCTGGAACACGTGCTACGGGTGGGTGCTGCTATGGTGACCAGTGAGCTGAGATAAGGCGGGACTTTACCTAGCAGAGACTTGGAGATGACCTGGAGCCAGTGGGTTTGGCGATGAGTATGAAGCGAGGGCCAGCCAACGAGAGCGTACAGGTTGCAGTGGTGGGTAGTATATGGGGCTTTGGTGACAAAACGGATGGCACTGTGAGAGACTGCATCCAATTTGTTGAGTAGGGTATTGGAGGCTATTTTATAAATGACATCGCCGAAGTCGGGGATCGGTAGGATGGTCAGTTTTACAAGGGTATGTTTGGCAGCATGAGTGAAGGATTCTTTGTAGCGAAATAGGAAGCCAATTCTAGATTTAATTTTGGATTGGTGATGTTTAATGTGAGTCTGGAAGGAGAGTTTACAGTCTAACCAGACACCCAGGTATTTATAGTTGTCCACGTATTCTAAGTCAGAACCGTCCAGAACAGTGTGCTGGACGGGCGGGCAGGTGCGGGCAGCGATCGGTTGAAGAGCATGCATTTAGTTTTACTTGCATTTAATAGCAGCTGGAGGCCACGGAAGGAGAGGTGTATGACATTGAAACTCGTTAACTGACTGGAGGTTAGTTAACACAGTGTCCAAAGGAGGGCCAGATGAATACAGAATTGTGTCGTCTGCGTAGAAGTGTATCAGAGAATCACCAGGAGCAAGAGCGACATTATTGATGTATACAGAGAAGAGAGTTGGCCCGTGAATTGAACCCTGTGGCACTCCCATAGAGACTGCCAGATGTCCGGACAACAGGCCCTCCGATTTGACACACTGAACTCTGTCTGAGAAGTAGTTGGTGAACCAGGCGAGGCAATCAGTTGAGAAACCAAGGCTGTTGAGTCTGCCAATAAGAATGTGGTGATTGACAGAGTCGAAAGCCTTGGCCAGGTCAATAAATATGGCTGCACAGTATTGTCTCTTATCGATGGCGGTTATGATATCGTTTAGGACCTTGAGCGTGGTTGAGGTGGACCCATAACCATAATTTTGCACGCCCAATTTTTCAGTTTTTGATTTGTTAAAAAAGTTTGAAATATCCAATAAATGTCGTTCCACTTCATGATTGTGTCCCACTTGTTGATTCTTCACAAAAAAAAACAGTTTTATATCTTTGTTTGAAGCCTGAAATGTGGCAAAAGGTCGCAAAGTTCAAGGGGGCCGAATACTTTCGCAAGGCACTGTAGGTCTAAAGCAGTTTGGATCAAGAGTGTCTCCCCCTTTGAAGAGGGGGATGTCCGCGACTGCTTTCCAATCTTTGGGAATATCAGACGATACAAAAGAGAAGTTGAACAGGCTAGAAATATGGGTTGCAACAATTTCGGCAGATCATTTTAGAAAGAAAGGGTCCAGATTGTCTAGCCCGGCTGAGTTGTAGGAATCCAGATTTTGCAGCTCCTTCAGAACATCAGCTATCTGGATTTGGGAGAAGGAGAAATGGGGAGGCTTGGGCGAGTTGCTGTGGGGGGTGCAGGGCTGTTGACCGGGGTAGGGGTAGCCAGGTGGAAAGCATGGCCAGCCGTAGAAAAATGCTTATTGAAATTCTCAATTATCGTGGATTTATCGGTGGTGACAGTGTATACTAGCCTCAGAGCAGTGGGCAGCTGGGAGGAGGTACTCTTATTCTCCGTGGACTTCACAGTGTCCCATACTTTTTTGAGTTGGTGCTACAGGATGCAAATTTCTGCTTGAAAAAGCTAGCCTTGTCTTTTCTAATTGCCTGTGTATATTGGTTCCTAACTTCCCTAATCAAGTTCATCATTTTAAAAGGCTAATTGATCATTAGAAAACCCTTCTTTTTTTTTATCACAGCTGAAAACTGTTGTCCTGATTAAAGAAGCAATAAAACGGGCCTTCTTTTTGCTCCGTTCATCTTTCCATTGATCCTGACTAGTCTCCCATCCCCTGAAAAACATCCCCACAGCATGATGCCGCCACCACCATTTTTTTTTTTACCTAGTCAAGTCAGTTAAGAACCAATTCTTATTTTCAATGAACACGTGATGCTGCCACCATCATGCTTCACCGTAGGGATGGTGCCAGGTTTCCTCCAAACAATGAACAGTGGGTTAACTGCCTTGTTCAGGGGCAGAATGACAGATTTTTACCTTGTCAGCTTGGGGATTCAATCTTGTGACTTTTCGGTTACTAGTCCAACGCTCTAACCACTAGGCTACCTGCCGCCCCGTACTTCACCGTAGGGATGGTGCCACCACCATGCTTCACCGTAGGGATGGTGCCAGGTTTCCTCCAGACGTGACGCTTGGCATTCAGGCCAAAGAATTCAATGTTGGTTTCATCAGACCAGAGAATCTTGTTTCTCATGGTATGAGAGTCTTTAGATGCCTTTTGGCAAACCCCAAGCGGGCTGTCGTGCCTTTTACTGAGGAGTAGCTTCTGTCTGGCCACTCTACCAAAAAGGCCTGATTGGTGGAGTGCTGCAGAGAGGGTTGTCCTTCTAGAAGGTTCTCCCGTCTCCACAGAAGAACTCTGGAGCTCTGTTAGAGTGACCATTGGGTTCTTGGTCACCTCCCTGACCAAGGCCTTTCTCCCCAGATTGCTCAGTTTGGCCAGGCAGCCAGCTCTAGGAAGAGTCTTGGTGGTTCCAAACGTCTTCCATTTCAGAATGATGGAGGCCACTGTGTTTTTGGGGACCTTCAATGGTCCAGAAATGTTTTGGTACCCTTCCCCAGATCTGTACCTCGACACAATCCTGTCTCAGAGCTCTACTCTACTCTAATACTTACAGTATGTAAATCAGGTATTTCTGAGGTATACCCCCAAGACATGCTAACCTCTTACCATTACAATAACAGGGGAGGTTAGCATTTTATATCATAACCCCAAGACATGCTAACCTCTCATCATTACAATAACAGGGGAGGTTAGCATTTTATATCATCTTTCAAGACATGCTAACCTCTCACCATTACAATAACAGGGAAGGTTAGCATTTTATATCATAACCCCAAGACATGCTAACCTCTCATCATTACAATAACAGGGGAGGTTAGCATTTTATATCATCTTTCAAGACATGCTAACCTCTCACCATTACAATAACAGGGAAGGTTAGCATTTTATATCATAACCCCAAGACATGCTAACCTCTCATCATTACAATAACAGGGGAGGTTAGCATTTTATATCATCTTTCAAGACATGCTAACCTCTCACCATTACAATAACAGGGGAGGTTAGCATTTTATATCATACCCCCAAGACATGCTAACCTCCCCTGTTATTGTAATGGTATTTATGCGTCTTAACTTTTTCAGAAATGAAAAAAAAAAAAAAAATGCTTCACTCTGCCAATAATTGAGCTGTATGTCGGTCTGTGTGTTTTATACCGACCCTACTCCCTCGCTCTATCCTAGGTGAACCATCTATCTAAGCGCCACCCTGAGATGAGCTGTATGTCGGTCTGTGTGTTTTATACCGACCCTACTCCCTCGCTCTATCCTAGGTGAACCATCTATCTAAGCGCCACCCTGAGATGAGCTGTATGTCGGTCTGTGTGTTTTATACCGACCCTACTCCCTCTCTCTATCCTAGGTGAACCATCTATCTAAGCGCCACCCTGAGATGAGCTGTATGTCGGTCTGTGTGTTTTATACCGACCCTACTCCCTCTCTCTATCCTAGGTGAACCATCTATCTAAGCGCCACCCTGAGATGAGCTGTATGTCGGTCTGTGTGTTTTATACCGACCCTACTCCCTCGCTCTATCCTAGGTGAACCATCTATCTAAGCGCCACCCTGAGATGAGCTGTATGTCGGTCTGTGTGTTTTATACCGACCCTACTCCCTCTCTCTATCCTAGGTGAACCATCTATCTAAGCGCCACCCTGAGATGAGCTGTATGTCGGTCTGTGTGTTTTATACCGACCCTACTCCCTCTCTCTATCCTAGGTGAACCATCTATCTAAGCGCCACCCTGAGATGAGCTGTATGTCGGTCTGTGTGTTTTATACCGACCCTACTCCCTCGCTCTATCCTAGGTGAACCATCTATCTAAGCGCCACCCTGAGATGAGCTGTATGTCGGTCTGTGTGTTTTATACCGACCCTACTCCCTCTCTCTATCCTAGGTGAACCATCTATCGAAGCGCCACCCTGAGATGAGCTGTATGTCGGTCTGTGTGTTTTATACCGACCCTACTCCCTCTCTCTATCCTAGGTGAACCATCTATCTAAGCGCCACCCTGAGATGAGCTGTATGTCGGTCTGTGTGTTTTATACCGACCCTACTCCCTCTCTCTATCCTAGGTGAACCATCTATCTAAGCGCCACCCTGAGATGAGCTGTATGTCGGTCTGTGTGTTTTATACCGACCCTACTCCCTCTCTCTATCCTAGGTGAACCATCTATCTAAGCGCCACCCTGAGATGAGCTGTATGTCGGTCTGTGTGTTTTATACCGACCCTACTCCCTCTCTCTATCCTAGGTGAACCATCTATCTAAGCGCCACCCTGAGATGAGCTGTATGTCGGTCTGTGTGTTTTATACCGACCCTACTCCCTCTCTCTATCCTAGGTGAACCATCTATCTAAGCGCCACCCTGAGATGAGCTGTATGTCGGTCTGTGTGTTTTATACCGACCCTACTCCCTCGCTCTATCCTAGGTGAACCATCTATCTAAGCGCCACCCTGAGATGAGCTGTATGTCGGTCTGTGTGTTTTATACCGACCCTACTCCCTCGCTCTATCCTAGGTGAACCATCTATCGAAGCGCCACCCTAAGATGAGCTGTATGTCGGTCTGTGTGTTTTATACCGACCCTACTCCCTCGCTCTATCCTAGGTGAACCTATCTAAGCGCCACCCTGAACTGTATGTCATCTGTGTGTTTTATCTATCCTAGGTGAACCATCTAAAGCGCCACCCTGAGATGAGCTGTATGTCGGTCTGTGTGTTTTATACCGACCCCTACTCCCTCGCTCTATCCTAGGTGAACTATCTATCTAAGCGCCACCCTGAGATGAGCTGTATGTCGGTCTGTGTGTTTTATACCGACCCCTACTCCCTCTCTCTATCCTAGGTGAACCATCTATCTAAGCGCCACCCTGAGATGCGTATAGAGGAAGTTCCTGAGCTCACTCTTCCCATCATCAAACCCAACAGAGACTACTTCTGTCAGTACTGTGACAAGGTACAGATGTCTGTCTGAAACAGTTCTCTTTTTTTAGTTAATGAAACAGGCTGCAATTTAATTTAATTATTTTTAGTTTATGAAACAGGTTGCAATTTAATTATATAATTTTTTAGTTAATGAAACAGGTTGCAATTTAATTATATAATTTTTAGTTAATGAAACAGGTTGCAATTTAATTATATAATTTTTAGTTCATGAAACAGCATTGTTGATTTTGCTCAGGTAAAGCTCTGCCCTTTTCAATGTTTTCCCGTGTTTAAGATGCATCTTCCCAGGTCAAAACCCAAAACCACCTGAGAGACTAATGGAAGTTTTAAAGTTGGAGTATAAAGAACCACCCTGTCTCTCTGTCTTGTCTATCTTCACAACATGCCAACATACACTGTAAATAACCCCTCCCCCAGGTGTATAAGTCGGCCAGTAAGCGCAAGGCCCACATCCTGAAGAACCACCCGGGGGCGGAACTACCCCCCAGCAT
>NC_092170.1:44273925-44311425 GCF_045791955.1 Oncorhynchus clarkii lewisi
GTTCTATAGGGGTTCTAACACCTTACTAGGGGTTCTAACACCTTACTAGGGGTTCTATAGGGGTTCTAACACCTTACTAGGGGTTATATAGGGGTTCTAACACCTTACTAGGGGTTCTAACACCTTACTAGGGGTTCTATAGGGGTTCTAACACCTTACTAGGGGTTCTATAGAGGTTCTAACGCCTTACTAGGGGTTATATAGGGGTTCTAACGCCTAACTAGGGGTTCTAACACCTTACTAGGGGTTCTATAGGGGTCCTAACAACTTACTAGGGGTTCTAACACCTTACTAGGGGTTCTGTAGGGGTTCTAACGCCTAACTAGGGGTTCTATAGGGGTTCTAACACCTTACTAGGGGCTCTAACACCTTACTAGGGGTTCTATAGGGGTTCTAACGCCTAACTAGGGGTTCTATAGGGGTTCTAACGCCTTACTAGGGGTTCTATAGGGGTTCTAACTCCTTACTGGACCCTAAACCCTTGACCCTAGACCCTAACCCCTAGACCCTAACCCCTAGACCCTGACCTATAGGGGATCTAACACCTTACTAGGGGTTCTATAGGGGTTCTAACGCCTTACTAGGGGTTCTATAGGGGTTCTAACACCTTACTAGGGGTTCTATAGGGGTTCTAACACCTAACTAGGGGTTCTATAGGGGTTCTAACACCTTACTAGGGGTTCTATAGGGGTTCTAACACCTAACTAGGGGTTCTAACACCTTACTAGGGGTTCTATAGGGGTTCTAACACCTTACTAGGGGTTCTATAGGGGTTCTAACACCTTACTAGGGGTTCTATAGGGGTTCTAACACCTTACTAGGGGTTCTATAGGGGTTCTAACATCTTACTAGGGGTTCTATAGGGGCTCTAACACCTTACTAGGGGTTCTATAGGGGTTCTAACGCCTAACTAGGGGTTCTATAGGGGTTCTAACGCCTTACTAGGGGTTCTATAGGGGTTCTAACTCCTTACTGGACCCTAAACCCTTGACCCTAGACCCTAACCCCTAGACCCTAACCCCTAGACCCTGACCTATAGGGGATCTAACACCTTACTAGGGGTTCTATAGGGGTTCTAACGCCTTACTAGGGGTTCTATAGGGGTTCTAACACCTTACTAGGGGTTCTATAGGGGTTCTAACACCTAACTAGGGGTTCTATAGGGGTTCCAACACCTTACTAGGGGTTCTATAGGGGTTCTAACACCTAACTAGGGGTTCTAACACCTTACTAGGGGTTCTATAGGGTTCTAACACCTTACTAGGGGTTCTATAGGGGTTCTAACACCTTACTAGGGGTTCTATAGGGGTTCTAACACCTTACTAGGGGTTCTATAGGGGTTCTAACACCTTACTAGGGATTCTATAGGGGTTCTAACACCTTACTAGGGGTTCTATAGGAGCTCTAACACCTTACTAGGGGTTCTATAGGGGTTCTAACACCTTACTAGGGGTTCTATAGGGGTTCTAACACCTTACTAGGGGTTCTATAGGGGATCTAACACCTTACTAGGGGTTCTAACACCTTACTAGGGGTTCTATAGGGGTTCTAACACCTTACTAGGGGTTATATAGGGGTTCTAACACCTTACTAGGGGTTCTAACACCTTACTAGGGGTTCTATAGGGGTTCTAACACCTTACTAGGGGTTCTATAGAGGTTCTAACGCCTTACTAGGGGTTATATAGGGGTTCTAACGCCTAACTAGGGGTTCTAACACCTTACTAGGGGTTCTATAGGGGTCCTAACAACTTACTAGGGGTTCTAACACCTTACTAGGGGTTCTGTAGGGGTTCTAACGCCTAACTAGGGGTTCTATAGGGGTTCTAACACCTTACTAGGGGCTCTATAGGGGTTCTAACTCCTTACTGGACCCTAAACCCTTGACCCTAGACCCTAACCCCTAGACCCTAACCCCTAGACCCTGACCTATAGGGGATCTAACACCTTACTAGGGGTTCTATAGGGGTTCTAACGCCTTACTAGGGGTTCTATAGGGGTTCTAACACCTTACTAGGGGTTCTATAGGGGTTCTAACACCTAACTAGGGGTTCTATAGGGGTTCTAACACCTTACTAGGGGTTCTATAGGGGTTCTAACACCTAACTAGGGGTTCTAACACCTTACTAGGGGTTCTATAGGGGTTCTAACACCTTACTAGGGGTTCTATAGGGGTTCTAACACCTTACTAGGGGTTCTATAGGGGTTCTAACACCTTACTAGGGGTTCTATAGGGGTTCTAACATCTTACTAGGGGTTCTATAGGGGCTCTAACACCTTACTAGGGGTTCTATAGGGGTTCTAACGCCTAACTAGGGGTTCTATAGGGGTTCTAACGCCTTACTAGGGGTTCTATAGGGGTTCTAACTCCTTACTGGACCCTAAACCCTTGACCCTAGACCCTAACCCCTAGACCCTAACCCCTAGACCCTGACCTATAGGGGATCTAACACCTTACTAGGGGTTCTATAGGGGTTCTAACGCCTTACTAGGGGTTCTATAGGGGTTCTAACACCTTACTAGGGGTTCTATAGGGGTTCTAACACCTAACTAGGGGTTCTATAGGGGTTCCAACACCTTACTAGGGGTTCTATAGGGGTTCTAACACCTAACTAGGGGTTCTAACACCTTACTAGGGGTTCTATAGGGTTCTAACACCTTACTAGGGGTTCTATAGGGGTTCTAACACCTTACTAGGGGTTCTATAGGGGTTCTAACACCTTACTAGGGGTTCTATAGGGGTTCTAACATCTTACTAGGGATTCTATAGGGGTTCTAACACCTTACTAGGGGTTCTATAGGAGCTCTAACACCTTACTAGGGGTTCTATAGGGGTTCTAACACCTTACTAGGGGTTCTATAGGGGTTCTAACACCTTACTAGGGGTTCTATAGGGGATCTAACACCTTACTAGGGGTTCTATCGGGGTTCTAACGCCTAACTAGGGGTTCTAACACCTTACTAGGGGTTCTATAGGGGTTCTAACGCCTAACTAGGGGTTCTAACACCTTACTAGGGGTTCTATAGGGGTTCTAACACCTTACTAGGGGTTCTATAGGGGTTCTAACACCTTACTAGGGGTTCTATAGGGGTTCTAACACCTTACTAGGGGTTCTATAGGGGTTCTAACACCTTACTAGGGGTTCTATAGGGGATCTAACACCTTACTAGGGGTTCTATCGGGGTTCTAACGCCTAACTAGGGGTTCTAACACCTTACTAGGGGTTCTATAGGGGTTCTAACGCCTAACTAGGGGTTCTATAGGGTTTCTAACGCCTTACTAGGGATTCTATAGGGGTTCTAACGCCTTACTAGGGGTTCTAACTCCTTACTAGGGGTTCTATAGGGGTTCTAACACCTTACTAGGGGTTCTAACTCCTTACTAGGGGTTCTATAGGGGTTCTAACACCTTACTAGGGGTTCTAACTCATTACTAGGGATTCTAACGCCTTACTAGGGGATCTAACACCTTACTAGGGGTTCTAACGCCTTACTAGGGTTTCTAACGCCTTACTAGGGGATCTAACACCTTACTAGGGGTTCTAACTCCTTACTAGGGGTTCTATAGGGGTTCTAATGCCTTATTAGGGGTTCTAACTCCTTACTAGGGGATCTAACACCTTACTAGGGGTTCTTTAGGGGTTCTAACTCCTTTCTAGGGGTTCTATTGGGGTTCTAACTCCTTACTAGGGGTTCTATAGGGGTTCTAACTCCTTACTAGGGGTTCTAACTCCTTACTAGGGGATCTAACACCTTACTAGTGGTTCTATAGGGGTTCTAACTCCTTACTAGGGGTTCTATTGGGTTTCTAACTCCTTACTAGGGGTTCTATAGGGGTTCTAACTCCTTACTAGGGGTTCTAACTCCTTACTAGGGGATCTAACACCTTACTAGTGGTTCTATAGGGGTTCTAACTCCTTACTAGGGGTTATAACTCCTTACTAGGGGTTCTATAGGGGTTCTAATGCCTTACTAGGGGTTCTAACTCCTTACTAGAGGTTCTATAGGGGTTCTAACGCCTTACTAGGGGTTCTAACTCCTTACTAGGGGTTCTATAGGGGTTCTAACGCCTTACTAGGGGTTCTAACTCCTTACTAGGGGTTCTATAGGGGTTCTAACTCCTTACTAGGGGTTATAACTCCTTACTAGGGATACGAACTCCTTACTAGGGATACGAACTCCTTACTAGGGGTTCTAACTCCTTACTAGGGATACTAACTCCTTAATAGGTGTTCGATAGGGGTTTTAACTCCTTACTAGGGGTTCTAACTCCTTACTAGGGGTTCTAACTCCTTACTAGGGGTACTAACTCCTTACTAGGGGTTCTATAGGGGTTCTAACTCCTTACTAGGGGTACTAACTCCTTACTAGGGGTTCTATAGGGGTTCTAACTTCTTACTAGGGGTTCTAACCCCTTACTAGGGGTTCTAACTACTTACTAGGGGTTTTAACTCCTTACTAGGGATACTAACTCCTTACTAGGGGTACTAACTCCTTACTAGGGGTACTAACTCCTTACTAGGGGTACTAACTCCTTACTAGGGGTACTAACTCCTTACTAGGGGTACTAACTCCTTACTAGGGGTACTAACTCCTTACTAGGGGTACTAACTCCTTACTAGGGATACTAACTCCTTACTAGGGGTTCTAACTCCTTACTAGGGGTTCTAACTCCTTACTAGGGATACTAACTCCTTACTAGGGATACTAACTCCTTACTAGGGGTTCTATAGGGGTTCTAACACCTTACTAGGGGTTCTAACTCATTACTAGGGATTCTAACGCCTTACTAGGGGATCTAACACCTTACTAGGGTTTCTAACGCCTTACTAGGGTTTCTAACGCCTTACTAGGGGATCTAACACCTTACTAGGGGTTCTAACTCCTTACTAGGGGTTCTATAAGGGTTCTAATGCCTTACTAGGGTTTCTAACTCCTTACTAGGGGATCTAACACCTTACTAGGGGTTCTTTAGGGGTTCTAACTCCTTACTAGGGGTTCTATAGGGGTTCTAACTCCTTACTAGGGGTTCTAACTCCTTACTAGGGGATCTAACACCTTACTAGTGGTTCTATAGGGGTTCTAACTCCTTACTAGGGGTTATATTGGGGTTCTAACTCCTTACTAGGGGTTCTATAGGGGTTCTAACTCCTTACTAGGGGTTCTAACTCCTTACTAGGGGATCTAACACCTTACTAGTGGTTCTATAGGGGTTCTAACTCCTTACTAGGGGTTATAACTCCTTACTAGGGGTTCTATAGGGGTTCTAATGCCTTACTAGGGGTTCTAACTCCTTACTAGAGGTTCTATAGGGGTTCTAACGCCTTACTAGGGGTTCTAACTCCTTACTAGGGGTTCTATAGGGGTTCTAACGCCTTACTAGGGGTTCTATAGGGGTTCTAATGCCTTTCTAGGGGTTCTAACTCCTTACTAGAGGTTCTATAGGGGTACTAACTCCTTACTAGGGATACTAACTCCTTACTAGGGGTTCTAACTCCTTACTAGGGGTTCTAACTCCTTACTAGGGATACTAACTCCTTACTAGGGATACTAACTCCTTACTAGGGATACTAACTCCTTACTAGGGATACTAACTCCTTACTAGGGATACTAACTCCTTACTAGGGATACTAACTCCTTACTAGGGATACTAACTCCTTACTAGGGATACTAACTCCTTGCTAGGGGTTCTAACTCCTTACTAGGGATACTAACTCCTTACTAGGGATACTAACTCCTTGCTAGGGGTTCTAACTCCTTACTAGGGATACTAACTCCTTACTAGGGATACTAACTCCTTACTAGGGATACTAACTCCTTACTAGGGATACTAACTCCTTGCTAGGGGTTCTAACTCCTTACTAGGGATACTAACTCCTTACTAGGGATACTAACTCCTTACTAGGGATACTAACTCCTTACTAGGGGTTCTAACTCCTTACTAGGGATACTAACTCCTTACTAGGAGTTCTAACTCCTTGCAGTACCCTGAACCTGTGCTATGTTTTAAAGCAAATACTGAATTTACATTTGACATTTTGGTCATTCAGCAGATGCTCTTATCCAGAGCTACATAGTACCTTCAACATGGTCTGTATCAATCCAACAATCAACCATCAACCTCTGTTGTTCCTGCAGGGTCAGCCTTTAAGCCCTTCCTCCCAGGTGACCCAGGAGTTAAGCCCCGCCCAGCTGACCCCTGTGACCCTGGCCCAGAGTCACGCCCTCCAGACGTCATCCAATCAGCAGGGCTCTGTGCAGCACGCCTACATCCCCGGCAACTGGAACTACCGAGGATACCGTGAGTACCACTGCGTGGATTGGGCTGGGCTCTGCATGCACTAGATTTTTAAAACATACGATCTACAGTGTATTCGGAAAGTATTCAGACCCCTTGACTTTTTCCACATTTTGATACGTTACAACCATATTCTAAAATGTATTAAAACTTTTTTTCCCCCTCATCAATCTATAATACCCCATAATGACATCACAATACCCCATAATGACATCACAATACCCCATAATGACATCACAATACCCCATAATGACATCACAATACCCCATAATGACATCACAATACCCCATAATGACATCACAATACCCCATAATGACAAAGCAAAAACAGGTTATGGGCTTTTTGCAAATGTATATAAAAACCCCCAGAAATATCACATTTACAGAAGTATTCAGACCCTTTACTCAGTACATGTTTGATGTTTGATCTGGGTTCAAGTCCGGGCCCTGGCTGGGTCACTCAAGGACATTCAGAGACTTGTCCCGAAGCCACTCCCGCGTTGTCTTGGCTGTGTGCTTAGGGTCGTTGTCCTGTTGGAAGGTGATACATACCAGGCAGTGATGCAACCAGTCAGATGCTCTCGATGGTGCAGCTGTATAACCTTTTGAGGATCTGAGGACCCATGCCAAATCTTCTGAGGGGGAATAGGTTTTGTTGTGCCCTCTTCACGACTGTCTTGGTGTGCTTGGACCATGATAGTTTGTTGTTGATGTGGACACCGAGGAACTTAAAGCTCTCAACCTGCTCAGCTACATCCCCGTCGATGAGAATGGGGGCGTGGTCGGCCCTGCTTTTCCTGTAGTCCACAATCAGCTCCTTTGTCTTGATCACTTTGAGAGAGAGGTTGTTGTCCTGGCACCACACGACCAGGTCACTGACCTCCTCCCTGTAGACTGTCTCATCGTTGTTGGTGATCAGGCCTACCACTGTTGTTGTCCTGGCACCACACGACCAGGTCTCTGACCTCCTCCCTGTAGGCTGTCTCATCGTTGTTGGTGATCAGGCCTACCACTGTTGTGTCATCGGCAACCTTGATGATGGTGTTGGAGTCGTGCCTGGCCATGCTTTCATGAGTGAACAGGGAGTACAGGAGGGGACTGAGCGAGCACCCCAGAGGGGCCCCTGTGTTGAGGATCAACGGTGAGGATCATCAGTTCCCTACCCTTACCACATGGGGGCGGCCCGTCAGGAAGTCCAGGAACCAGTTGCAGAGGGGGGTGTTTAGTCCCAGGGTCCTTAGCTTAGTGATGAGCTTGGAGGGCACTATGGTGTTGAACGCTGAGCTATCGTCATGCATTCTCACATAGGTGTTCCTTTTGTCCAGGTGGGAACGGGCAGTGTTGAGTGCAATAGAGATTGCATCATCTGTGGATCTGTTTGGGCGGTATGCAAATTGGAGTGGGTCTAGGGTTTCTGGGATGATGGTGTTGATGTAACCCATGACCAGCCTTTCAAAGCACTTCGTGGCTATGGATGTGAGTGCTACGGGTCTGTAGTCATTTAGGCAGGTTACCTTAGTGGTCTTGGGCACAGGTACTATGGTGGTCTGCTTAAAACATGTTGGTATTACAGACTCTGCCAGGGAGAGGTTGAAAATGTCAGTGAAGACACTTGCCAGTTGGTCAGCGCATGCTCTGAGTACACGTCCTGGTAATTTGTCTGGCCCTGCGGCCAAGGATGATCAATGGAAACAGAATGCATCTGAGCTCAATTTTGAGTCCCATAGCAAAGGGTCTGAATACTTATGTAAATATAGTATCTGTTTATTTGTTATACATTTGAAAAAAATGTAAATAAACCTGTTTTTGCTTTGTCATTATGGGGTGTTGTGATGTCATTATGGGGTATTGTGATGTCATTATGGGGTATTGTGTGTAGATTGTTGAGGATTTGTATTGATTTAATTCGTTTTAGAACAAGGCTGTAACGTTACAAAATGTGGAAAAAGTCAAGGGGTCTGAATACTTTCCGAATGCACTGTAGGTACCTGATATGTAAAGTACCAGGCGTTTTAAGGTCTGGCATGCATCAGCAACACCTGGGCAGAGGAACACGTCCTTCATCTGTTTTTTCAATATAGTATTCCTCCCACTCAGGGATTTAAAAGCGTTGGATTGGTTCAGGGTTAAGAGGACGTTTACACAAGTTGAGCTGTAGGGAATATCCCAGCCTATTAAATCCAAGTTGAGCTCTAGGGCATATCCCAGCCTCCAAGTTGAGCTCTAGGGAATATCCCAGCCTATTAAATCCAAGTTGAGCTCTAGGGCATATCCCAGCCTAATAAATCCAAGTTGAGCTCTAGGGCATATCCCAGCCTAATAAATCCAAGTTGAGCTCTAGGGAATGTCCCAGCCTATTAAATCCAAGTTGATCTCTAGGGAATATCCCAGCCTATTAAATCCAAGTTGAGCTCTAGGGAATATCCCAGCCTATTAAATCAAAGTTGAGCTCTAGGGCATATCCCAGCCTAATAAATCCAAGTTGAGCTCTAGGGCATATCCCAGCCTAATAAATCCAAGTTGAGCTCTAGGGCATATCCCAGCCTATTAAATCCAAGTTGAGCTCTAGGGAATATCCCAGCCTATTAAATCCAAGTTGAGCTCTAGGGCATATCCCAGCCTAATAAATCCAAGTTGAGCTCTAGGGCATATCCCAGCCTATTAAATCCAAGTTGAGCTCTAGGGCATATCCCAGCCTATTAAATCCAAGTTGAGCTCTAGGGAATATCCCAGCCTATTAAATCCAAGTTGATCTCTAGGGCATATCCCAGCCTATTAAATCCAAGTTGAGCTCTAGGGAATATCCCAGCCTATTAAATCCAAGTTGAGCGATAGGGAATGTCCCTTCTTATTAAATGAGACGGAGTGAATGAGGGCACACATCGGGAGAGAAATGCTTAGAGATTCAGGCCATAGCTTAACAGTATGTTGAACCGACAGAGACATTATACTGACTGACTCACTCCTGTCTCTCTCTCTCCTGTCTCTCTCTCTCCTGTCTCACTCCTTCTCTCTCTCGCACTCTCTCCTGTCTCTCTCACTCCTCTCTCTCCTGTCTCCTGTCTCTCTCTCTCCTGTCTCTCTCTCTCTCACTCCTCTCTCTCCTCTCTCTCCTCCCTCTCCTGTCTCACTCCTTCTCTCTCTCTCTCTCTCACTCCTGTCTATCCTGTCTCTCTCACTCCTCTCTCTCCTGTCTCTCTCTCTCCTGTCTCTCTCACTCCTCTCTCTCCTCCCTCTCCTGTCTCACTCCTTCTTCCTTCTTCTTCTTCTTCTTCACTTCCTTGCTTCTCTCTCTCTCCTTGCCTCTCTCTCTCTCTCTCTCTCTCTCTCTCTCTCCTTGTCTCTCTCTCTCTCTCTCTCTCTCTCTCTCTCCTGTCTCTCTCTCTCTCCTGTCTCTCTCTCTCTCTCTTCTCGCTCTCCTTGCCTCTCTCTCTCTCCTTGCCTCTCTCTCTCTCTCCTTGCCTCTCTCTCTCTCTCCTTGCCTCTCTCTCTCTCTCTCTCCTTGCCTCTCTCTCGCTCCTGTCTCACGTCTTGCCTCTCTCTCACTCCTCTCTCTCCTCTCTCTCCTCCCTCTCCTGTCTCACTCCTTCTTTCTCTCTCTGTCTCTCTGTCTCTCTCTGTCTCTCTCCTCTCTCTCTCTCTCTCTCTCTCTCTCTCTCTAGCCTCTGAGATCCAGATGATGACGTTGCCGCATACCCAGTACGTGATCGCTGAGGCCAGCACTCCTGTCACAGGGGTCAACAGTGCTGGGGTCAAGACGGTGAGTTATGAGAGAGGGTCTAGCTACTTCTCTTGGTTATCAATAAACGGTGTGGTTCTCAGTGGGTTTACCTAGCTGTAGCTCACCTGGCCCAGTAGGGAGGTGTCTGCATGTTTAGGACCTTTCCAATTGTCCTAAAGAGGAACTCTGCTTAGTTGGCGCCAGACAAGCTAATTCAAATGCACCTTATGGTTACTCTAAGCTATAGTGAGCTCCAAGAAGTATTGGGAGAGGGATACCATTTTTTGTTGAAATGATATGATGATGACGAGGTTAAAGTGGGGCGGCAGGGTAGCCTAGTGGTTAGAGCGTTGGACTAGTAACCGGAAGGTTGCGAGTTCAAACCCCCGAGCTGACAAGGTACAAATCTGTCGTTCTGCCCCTGAACAGGCAGTTAACCCACTGTTCCCAGGCCGTCATTGAAAATAAGAATTTGTTCTTAACTGACTTGCCTGGTTAAATAAAGGTAAAATAAAAAAATAAAATAAAAAAAGTGCGGACGGTCAGCTTTAATTTCAGGGGTATTTTCATCCATATCGGGTGAACCGTTTAGAATGGTGTTTTCCCCCAGGTGTTCTGTTTAGAATGGTGTTTTCCCAGGTGTTCTGTTTTAGAATGGTGTTTTCCCAGGTGTTCTGTTTTAGAATGGTGTTTTCCCAGGTGTTCTGTTTTAGAATGGTGTTTTCCCAGGTGTTCTGTTTTAGAATGGTGTTTCCCCCCAGGTGTGCTGGTTAGAATGGTGTTTTCCCAGGTGTTCTGTTTAGAATGGTGTTTTCCCAGGTGTTCTGTTTAGAATGGTGTTTTCCCCAGGTGTTCTGTTTAGAATGGTGTTTTCCCAGGTGTTCTGTTTAGAATGGTGTTTTCCCAGGTGTTCTGTTTAGAATGGTGTTTTCCCCAGGTGTTCTGTTTAGAATGGTGTTTTCCCAGGTGTTCTGTTTAGAATGGTGTTTTCCCAGGTGATCTGTTTAGAATGGTGTTTCCCCAGGTGTGCTGTTTAGAATGGTGTTTCCCCAGGTGTTCTGTTTAGAATGGTGTTTTCCCAGGTGATCTGTTTAGAATGGTGTTTTCCCAGGTGATCTGTTTAGAATGGTGTTTCCCCAGGTGATCTGTTTAGAATGGTGTTTTCCCAGGTGTGCTGGTTAGAATGGTGTTTTCCCCCAGGTGTTCTGTTTAGAATGGTGTTTTCCCAGGTGTGCTGGTTAGAATGGTGTTTTCCCCCAGGTGTTCTGTTTAGAATGGTGTTTTCCCAGGTGTGCTGGTTAGAATGGTGTTTTCCCCCAGGTGTGCTGTTTAGAATGGTGTTTTCCCAGGTGTTCTGTTTAGAATGGTGTTTTCCCAGGTGATCTGTTTAGAATGGTGTTTTCCCAGGTGATCTGGTTAGAATGGTGTTTTCCCAGGTGATCTGTTTAGAATGGTGTTTTCCCGAGTGTGCTGGTTAGAATGGTGTTTTCCCAGGTGTTCTGTTTAGAATGGTGTTTTCCCAGGTGTTCTGTTTAGAATGGTGTTTTCCCAGGTGTGCTGGTTAGAATGGTGTTTTCCCCCAGGTGTGCTGTTTAGAATGGTGTTTTCCCAGGTGATCTGTTTAGAATGGTGTTTTCCCAGGTGATCTGTTTAGAATGGTGTTTTCCCGAGTGTGCTGGTTAGAATGGTGTTTTCCCGAGTGTGCTGGTTAGAATGTTGTTTCCCCAGGTGTTCTGTTTAGAATGGTGTTTTCCCAGGTGTGCTGGTTAGAATGGTGTTTCCCCAGGTGTTCTGTTTAGAATGGTGTTTCCCCAGGTGATCTGGTTAGAATGGTGTTTTCCCAGGTGTGCTGGTTAGAATGGTGTTTCCCCAGGTGTTCTGTTTAGAATGGTGTTTTCCCAGGTGTGCTGGTTAGAATGGTGTTTTCCCAGGTGATCTGTTCAGAATGGTGTTTCCCCCAGGTGAACCGTTTAGAATGGTGTTTTCCCAGGTGTTCTGTTTAGAATGGTGTTTTCTCAGGTGTGCTGGTTAGAATGGTGTTTCCCCAAGGTGATCTGTTTAGAATGATGTTTCCCCAGGTGTGCTGGTTAGAAAGGTGTTTTCCCAGGTGATCTGGTTAGAATGGTGTTTTCCCAGGTGTGCTGGTTAGAATGGTGTTTTCCCAGGTGTTCTGTTTAGAATGGTGTTTTCCCAGGTGATCTGGTTAGAATGGTGTTTTCCCAGGTGTACTGTTTAGAATGGTGTTTTCCCAGGTGTGCTGGTTAGAATGGTGTTTTCCCAGGTGATCTGTTTTGAATGGTGTTTTCCCAGGTGTTCTGTTTAGAATGGTGTTTTCCCAGGTGTGCTGTTTTAGAATGGTGTTTTCCCAGGTGATCTGTTTAGAATGGTGTTTTCCCAGGTGTTCTGTTTAGAATGGTGTTTTCCCAGGTGATCTGTTTAGAATGGTGTTTTCCCAGGTGATCTGTTTAGAATGGTGTTTCCCCCAGGTGTTCTGTTTAGAATGGTGTTTTCCCAGGTGATCTGGTTAGAATGGTGTTTTCCCAGGTGATCTGTTTAGAATGGTGTTTTCCCAGGTGATCTGGTTAGAATGGTGTTTTCCCAGGTGTGCTGTTTTATTGGCTGCTCCCTAACACTAGTTACCTGTTCTGTTAAGATTCATCACTATAATCTCAATATTCTGTTAATTAAGATTCATCACTATAATCTCAATATTCTGTTAAGAATCATTACCATAATCTCAATATTCATTACCCTATTCGCAATATTCTGTTAAGATTCATTACCCTAATCTCAATATTCTGTTAAGAATCATTACCATAATCTCAATATTCATTACCCTATTCGCAATAGTCTGTTAAGATTCATTACCCTAATCTCAATATTCTGTTAAGAATCATTACCATAATCTCAATATTCATTACCCTAATCTCAATATTATGTTAAGATTCATTACCCTAATCTCAATATTCTGCTAAGAATCATTACCATAATCTCAATATTCATTACCCTAATCTCAATATTCTGTTAAGATTCATTACCCTAATCTCAATATTCTGTTAAGAATCATTACCATAATCTCAATATTCTGTTAAAAACCATTACCATCATCTCAATATTCATTACCCTAATCTCAATATTCTGTTAAGAATCATTACCGTAATCTCAATATTCATTACCCTAATCTCAATATTCTGTTAAGATTCATTACCGTAATCTCAATATTCTGTTAAATGTCCTAATAAATTATGCACCCAAAACATGGGTCTGGTACATTTCCCAATGACCGGTCACGTTGTCCGGTGCAACGGAAACCCTGGTGTGGTGTATGTTGGTGTATAGTAGTGGTGTATAGTAGTGTATAGTGGTGGTGTATAGTAGCGGTGTATAGTAGCGGTGTATAGTAGTGGTGTATAGTAGTGGTGTATATTGGTGGTTTTGGTGGTGTATAGTGGTGGTGTATAGTGGTGTATAGTGATGTATAGTGGTGTATGGTGGTGTATAGTGATGTATGGTGGTGGTGTATAGTGGTGGATGATGGTGGTGGATGATGGTGGTGGTGTATGGTTGTGGTGGGGGTGTATGGTGGTGGTGTATGGTGGTGGTGGTGGTGTATAGTGGTGGATGATGGTGGTGGTGTATGGTGGTGTATGGTGGGGGTGTTTGATGGTGTTGTATGGTGGTGTATGGTGGTGGTGGTGTATGGTGGTGTGTGGTGGTGGTGTATGGTGGTGTATGGTGGTGGTGGTGTATGGTGTTGTATAGTGGTGATTTATGGTGGTGATGTATAGTGGTGTATGGTGGTGGTGGTGTATGGTGTTGTATAGTGGTGATGTATGGTGGTGTATGGTGGTGGTGGTGTATGGTGTTGTATAGTGGTGGTGTATGGTGGTGATGTATGGTGGTGTATGGTGGTGGTGTATAGTGGTGGATGATGGTGGTGGTGGTGGTGGTGTATAGTGGTGGTGTATGGTGGTGATGGTGGTGTATAGTGGTGGATGATGGTGGTGATGGTGTATGGTGGTGGTGTATGGTGGTGGTGTATGGTGGTGTATGGTGGGGGTGTATGATGGTGGTGTATGGTGGTGGTGGTGTATGGTGGTGGTGGTGTATGGTGGTGTATGGTGGTGGTGGTGTGTGGTGGTGTATAGTGGTGTATGGTGGTGGTGGTGGTGTATAGTGGTGTATGGTGGCGATGTATGGTGGTGTATGGTGGTGGTGGTGTATGGTGGGGGTGTTTGATGGTGTTGTATGGTGGTGTATGGTGGTGGTGGTGTGTGGTGGTGGTGTATGGTGGTGTATGGTGGTGGTGGTGTATGGTGTTGTATAGTGGTGATTTATGGTGTTGATGTATAGTGGTGTATGGTGGTGGTGGTGTATGGTGTTGTATAGTGGTGGTGTATGGTGGTGTATGGTGGTGGTGGTGTATGGTGGTGTATGGTGGTGGTGGTGTATGGTGGTGGTGTATGGTGGTGTATGGTGGTGGTGGTGTATGGTGGTGTATAGTGGTGGTGTATGGTGGTGGTGTTGTATAGTGGTGGTGTATGGTGGTGTATGGTGGTGGTGGTGTATGGTGGTGTATAGTGGTGGTGTATGGTGGTGGTGGTGTATGGTGGTGGTGTATGGTGGTGTATGGTGGTGATGTATGGTGGTGTATGGTGGTGGTGGTGTATGGTGGTGGTGGTGTATGGTGGTGTATAGTGGTGTATGGTGGTGTATGGTGGTGGTGTATGGTGTTGTATAGTGGTGGTGTATGGTGGTGTATGGTGGTGGTGTATGGTGGTGTATGGTGGTGGTGGTGTATGGTGGTGGTGTATGGTGGTGGTGTATGGTGGTGGTGGTGGTGTATGGTGGTGGTGTATGGTGGTGGTGGTGTATGGTGGTGGTGTATGGTGGTGGTGTATGGTGTTGTGGTGGTGGTGTATGGTGGTGGTGTATGGTGTTGTGGTGGTGGTGTGTGGTGGTGGTGGTGTATGGTGGTGGTGGTGTATGGTGGTGGTGTATGGTGGTGGTGTATGGTGTTGTGGGGGTGGTGTATGGTGGTGGTGTATGGTGTTGTGGTGGTGGTGTATGGTGGTGGTGGTGTATGGTGGTGGTGGTGGTGGTGTTGTATAGTGGTGGTGTATGGTGGTGGTGGTGTATGGTGGTGTATGGTGGTGTATGGTGGTGTATGGTGGTGGTGGTGGTGGTGTATGGTGGTGGTGTATGGTGGTGTATGGTGGTGGTGGTGGTGTATGGTGGTGGTGTATGGTGGTGTATGGTGGTGGTGGTGTATGGTGGTGGTGGTGGTGGTGTATGGTGGTGTATGGTGGTGTATGGTGGTGGTGGTGGTGATCTGTGTATTCTAACTGTTGTACCATCTTGTTCCAGACCCACTATGTGATTTCAGAGGGCCAGTCTGAGTTGGACCCTAAGCAGGCCAGCGGCCCCCAGAACTCGGCCCAGACCCATCTGGATGCCCAGACCTCCTCCCAGCAGCCCACCACACAGTACATCATCACCACCACCACCAACGGCACCGGGGCCAGCGAACTACACATCACCAAACCTTGACCTCTAGCAGCAGCTGTTACCTACTTCTCACAGCGCCAAACGACTGACCCAGGGACAGCTGTTTATCCAGGGAACTCACTTTGACATTGAGCCCTATATGAGGCTCAACTATCCTACAGATCTTGGTACTGATCTAGGAACAACTGTACATAGTTAAATTACTCTTTGGAGACGTAAGGACTGGTCACAGACCTGTCTGCATGCAGCCCCGCCCCACAGACACACACACACACACACCACACACACCCACCAACACACACACACACACACCCACCAACACACACATAAAGTTCACTCACAGACCTGGTTCTTAGCTCAGAGGAACAGGGTTTTTAGATCAGCACTACTTGTTGTGTGTCTGTTTCGGTTGAACTGAACGAGCTGAGAAGCTGCCAGAACTGTCCAGAAGAAAGGAGCAGCTCATTCAAGACGCGGAAAAGGAAATCTGGACTTTTTGGAGGAGAACATAGTATAAACACGGCCATACAGTTAGCTGTGTGTGTGTGTGTGTGTGTGTGTGTGTGTGTGTGTGTGTGTGTGTGTGTGTGTGTGTGTGTGTGTGTGTGTGTGTGTGTGTGTGTGTGTGTGTGTGTGTGTGTGTGTGTGTGTGTGTGTGTGTGTGTGTGTGTGTGTGTGTGTGTGTGTGTGTGTGTGTGTGAACTGAAACACACTGGAGAGCTTCGATAGCTCTGTTTCTGAGACCTTTTCAGTGACTGACACTTCAGATAGAAGACTTGGTCAGACCCCCCCACCCTTTAAGCCTGTCGCATGCTTCCCAGTCCAAACGGTCATATATTATGACAACAATTTGTGAAGTTTTAGTTTGTTTGTTGTTCGGCAGGGTTTTGTTCAGCTGTTCATGCACACACCCCCCTTTACCCCTCCATAACAACCCCCCCCCTCCCCCTTTACCCCTCCATAACACCCTCCTTTACCCCCCCCCTTACCCCTCCATAACAACCCCCCCTTACCCCTCCATAACACCCCCCCTTACCCCTCCATAACACCCCCTCCTTATCCCTCCATAACAACCCCCTTTACCCCTCCATAACACCCCCCCCCCCCCCCCTCACCCCTCCATAACACCCTCCCCCCCTTACCCCTCCATAACACTTACCCCCCCTCACCCCTGCATAACACCCCCCCCCCCCCCCTTCCCCTCCATAACAACCCCCCTCACCCCTCCATAACACCCCCCCTTACCCCTCCATAACACCCCCCCCCTTACCCCTCCATAACACCCCACCCTTACCCCCCCTCACCCCTGCGTAACACCCCCCCCCCCTTCCCCTCAATAACAACCCCCCTTACCTCTCCACAACACCCCCCATAACTCTCCTTACCCCCTCCTTACCTCTCCATAACACCCCCCCATAACTCTCCTTACCCCCTCCTTACCTCTCCATAACACCCCCCCCCCATGACTCTCCTTACCCCCCCTACCCCCCCTTACCCCCTCCTTACCTCTCCATAACCCAGGTAAGGGGGGGGTTATGGAGAGGTAAGGAGGGGGTAAGGGGGGGTAGGGGGGGTAAGGAGAGTCATGGGGGGGGGTGTTATGGAGAGGTAAGGAGGGGGTAAGGAGAGTTATGGGGGGGTGTTATGGAGAGGTAAGGAGGGGGTACCTCTCCATAACCCCCCATACCTCTCCTTACCCCCCCTTACCTCTCCATAACACCTTACCCCTCCATAACAACCCCCTTTCCCCTCCATAACAACCCCCTTACCCATCCATAACACCCTCCTTACCCCCCCTACCCCCCCTTACCCCCTCCTTACCTCTCCATAACCCCCCCTTACCTCTCCATAACCCCCCATACCTCTCCTTACCCCCCCTTACCTCTCCATAACACCTTACCCCTCCATAACAACCCCCTTTCCCCTCCATAACAACCCCCTTACCCATCCATAACACCCTCCTTACCCCCCATACCTCTCCTTACCCCCCCCTTACCCCTCCATAACACTTACCCCCCCCTCACCCCTGCATAACACCCCCCTTACCCCCCATACCTCTCCTTACCCCCCCCTTACCTCTCCATAACTCCCCCAGGTTACAGTATCTTTGACCACCTAACATGGTTCTCAGCACATTATTGTAGGTGTAGTTAATATATTGTTCCATTCCTGACATAATTCTCCAGTCTGTATTTTACTGATGTCTTCCTCCCTCCAGTTGAACAGTGCAAAACGCAGCATCGTGTGATGCTAAATGCATCAAACTGGCTGTATTTCTGTATTTTGAAAGTTCGATATCTTGAAAACTTGATTGCTGACATGCAAACACATTTTGGCACTATATCAACAGTGGACTAATGAAACAAGGGGTTTCTGGTTGGAGTTTTCCTTTAAATGGCACCCTATTCCCTAGACAGTGCACTACTATAGACCAGAGCCCTATTCCCTAGACAGTGCACTACTATAGACCAGAGCCCTATTTCCTAGACAGTGCACTACTATAGACCAGAGCCCTATTCCCTAGACAGTGCACTACTATAAACCAGAGCCCTATTCCCTAGACAGTGCACTACTATAGACCAGAGCCCTATTCCCTAGACAGTGCACTACTATAAACCAGAGCCCTATTCCCTAGACAGTGCACTACTATAGACCAGAGCCCTATTCCCTAGACAGTGCACTACTATAAACCAGAGCCCTATTCCCTAGACAGTGCACTACTATAAACCAGAGCCCTATTCCCTAGACAGTGCACTACTATAGACCAGAGCCCTATTCCCTAGACAGTGCACTACTATAAACCAGAGCCCTATTCCCTAGACAGTGCACTACTATAAACCAGAGCCCTATTCCCTAGACAGTGCACTACTATAAACCAGAGCCCTATTCCCTAGACAGTGCACTACTTTAGACCAGAGCCCTATTCCCTAGACAGTGCACTACTATAAACCAGGGCCCTATTCCCTAGACAGTGCACTACTATAAACCAGAGCCCTATTCCCTAGACAGTGCACTACTATAAACCAGAGCCCTATTCCCTAGACAGTGCACTACTATAGACCAGAGCCCTATTCCCTAGACAGTGCACTACTATAGACCAGAGCCCTATTCCCTAGACAGTGCACTACTATAAACCAGAGCCCTATTCCCTAGACAGTGCACTACTATAGACCAGAGCCCTATTCCCTAGACAGTGCACTACTATAGACCAGAGCCCTATTCCCTAGACAGTGCACTACTATAAACCAGGGCCCTATTCCCTAGACAGTGCACTACTATAAACCAGAGCCCTATTCCCTAGACAGTGCACTACTATAAACCAGAGCCCTATTCCCTAGACAGTGCACTACTATAGACCAGAGCCCTATTCCCTAGACAGTGCACTACTATAAACCAGAGCCCTATTCCCTAGACAGTGCACTACTATAGACCAGAGCCCTATTCCCTAGACAGTGCACTACTATAGACCAGAGCCCTATTCCCTAGACAGTGCACTACTATAGACCAGAGCACATTGGGAATAGGGTGCCAATACCTTCTGTCAGAATGGCAGGTTGATTACTCCATGCTTGATTGTTCATCTTGATCATAACATATTCTTTAATTGTATGCTTTAGCAATAAGGCCAGGGGAGGTGTGGTATATGGCCAATATACCACGGCTAAGGGCTGTTCTTAAGCATGACGCAACGCGGAGTGCCTGGATACAGACATTAAGCCGTGGTATATTGGCCATATACCACAAACCCCCCCAGGATGCCTTATTTCTATTGTAAACAAATTACCAATGTAAGTAGAACAGTACAAATATATTTTTTTGTTATACATTTGGTATACGGTCTGATATACCACGACTTTCAGCCAATCAGCATTCAGGGCTCAAACCACCCAGTTTATAATAAAGAGGAAATCCTCAAAACATATACAAGGGGACATGCTACTGTAGTGAAATGGAGTCTGGAATATGTATCAAAAGTTGGGTTGCATCAGTAACTGACGAGGCTTTAGTGTGTTCCAAATCCCACCCTATTTAGTGCACTACTTTTGACCAGGGTCCATATGTAACATTTGGGATGCAACCCCCAATATGAAGACAGAGCGATGTCTCTGTGAAGTTATTGCCATTTGAACAGGACATGGAATGGTGTTTGTTTACATTCCTAACCTGAACAAAGTTCCAGGATTCTCTTCTTTCTCTCTTCTAGAATATTCACGGGCTGTTCTAGAATCTTCAGTGGGTTCCAAAGGTTCCGCTGATCTAGAATCAGATTCTCCTGAATCACCCGAAGGACCAATTGGACCTGAAAGCATTGAGTGAATCATGTTGCGTTTCAGCCCACTGATAGAAGCAAAACTACATCATCTCAAACATTATGTCACTAATTTAATTTATTATGTGTTGATGTGAATATTAACAACAAGACTTGTCTCTCTGGAGCTTCTTACAGCCTGCCAATCCCAACACAACTGTGTCCTATTCATTAAGCACCAAATGTAAGAAAACTGTCTGAAACAGGGAGGGTTGTACCCGGACTTGTCCAATAAGAAATCCAAATTTGCAAAACGATTTGCTACATTTTTGAAAAAGGTGTGAACTAATGAATCTTACGACCCTGAACATTGGACCACTTCTCTCTGATGTCGTAATGCTGTCTGTTGACCAGGCGGGGGCGATGTCTCTCACCTCTTCAACACCCATAAAGGGATAGCACCTTTGTCTCGTTATTTCATTACATATATAAATGAATCAGCAGCATCAGTCTGTCTGGGAGGAAGATGGACTTGTACAATGTAAGATATGGCTGTAATATTGTAATAAAATATGGCTGTAATATTCCAGAGAATATAGTCACAACTCTTGTGTGTACGGTTATTGCTGTAATATTAAAGAGAATAGCCTCTGTTTAAAACCTCTTAGATGTAAATTCAGGAGTATGTCTCTGTTTGCCTGTATGAAGCAGGATGATGTGAAATATGACACCACTTGAAGCTGGGTTGTGACAGGTAGCACGTCCGGTGAACAGGTCAGGCAGAGTTCCATAGCCGCAGGCAGAACAGTTGAAACTGGAGCAGCAGCACGGCCAGGTGGACTGGGGACAGCAAGGAGTCATCAGGCCAGGTAGTCCTGAGGCATGGTCCTAGGGCTCAGGTCCTCTGAGAAAGAGGGAATTAGAGAGAGCATACTTAAATTCACACAGGACACTGGATAAGACAGGAGAAGTACTCCAGATATAACAAACTGACCCTAGCCTTTTTCCTATTTTGTTGCATTACAACCTGTAATTTAAATTGATTTTTATTTGGATTTCATATAATTGACACAAAAAAGTCCAAATTGTTGAAGTGAAATTAAATAACGTTTAAAAAAATACTGAAAAGTGGTGGGTGCATATGGATTCCCCCCCTTTGCTATGAAGCCCCTAAATGTTTACGTGGTCACACAGTCGTGTCTGAACAGGGAGTACAGAAGGGGACTAAGCACACACCTCCGTGTGGCACCTTATCTAAGCTTTTAAAAATAAACAAGGCATTGTCTGGATGAAGCCTGTGCATTATATTTTATTGGAAAAAAAGCCTTATTGATCAACATTTGAGCCTCAGAGAATCTGTCAAAGATAATATGTATACTGAGAGATAATATGTATACTGTAAATAATATAAAAACCACAACAAACCTGCCAAGAGAGGGCCGCCCACTAAAACTCACAGACCAGGCAAGGAGGGCATTAATCAGAGAGGGAACAAAGATACCAAAGATCACCCTGAAGGAGCTGCAAAGCTCCACAGCGGAGATTGGAGTATCTGTCCATAGGACCACTTTAAGCCGAACACTCCACAGAGTTTTATGGGAGAGTGGCCAGAAAAAAGCCATTGCTTAAAGAAAAAAATAAGCAAACATGTTTGGTGTGAAAAGGCCAAAAGGCATGTTGGAGACTCCACAAACATATGGAAGAAGGTACTCTGGTCAGATGAGACTAAAATGTATCTTTTTGGCCATCAAGGAAAACATGTCTGGCGCAAACCCAACACCTCTCATCACCCTGAGAACACCATCCCCACAGTGAAGCATGGTGATGGCAGCATCATGCTGTGGGGATGTTTTTCATCGGCAGGGACTTTGAAACTTGTCAGAATTGAAGGAATGATGGATGGCGCTAAATACAGGGAAATTCTTGAGGGAAACTTTGAGACTGGGACGGAGGTTCACCTTCGAGCAGGACAATAACCCTAAGCATACTGCTAAAGCAACACTCGAGTGGTTTAAGGGGAAACATTGAAATGTCTTGGACTGGCCTAGTCAAAGCCCAGACCTCAATCCAATTGAGGATCTGTGGTATGACTTAAAGATTGCTGTACACCAGCGGAACCCATCCAACTTGAAGGAACTGGAGCAGTTTTGTCTTGAAGAATGGACAAAAATCCCAGTGGCAAGATGTGCCAAGCTCATAGAGACATATCCCAAGAGACTTGTAGCTGTAATTGCTGCAGAAGGCGGCAGTACTAATGATATAGAACGGTAGATGTTCTAGAACAGTAATAATGATATATGTATTGTCCCCTAGCCCCTGTCCCCTAGCCCCTTCTCCGATAACTCTGTCCCCTAGCTCTGTCCCCTAGCCCCTTCTCAGATAACTCTGTCCCCTAGCCCCTGTCCCCTATTCCCTCTCTTCTTTCTCCCCCCTCTCCCCCTGTCTCTGTAGAGTCGAACTGCGTTTTAGAGTGGACTTTACTAAGCTGCCTTTAGAAAAAGCTGAATGAGTATAATTCATTTGGAAGGTCGTTTTTCCTCCACATAACTGCAAAAGGACAGCTACTGTGTCAACCTGGAGAATGACGCTGGAGATTTCACTTTAAACCACAAGGGGGCGACCTTCTACCAGTTATCTCCATTCTCCACAGCTCCACAGGGCCTGATAGCTGTGATATTAATAATGAATTCACACAGACTAGAGGGCTACAACTGTTTCCATGCCCACTCCAGTCAGTCAGGACACTGTCACGCCATATATAATATATTCACGCCATATATAATATATTCACGCCATATATAATATATTCACGCCATATATAATATATTCACGCCATATATAATTCAGTCATAGAATATATAATGCACACCAATATACACTACCGGTCAAAAGTTTTAGAACACCTACTCATTCAAGGGTTTTTCTTTATTTTTCTTATTTTCTACATTGTAGCATAATAGTGAAGACGTCAAAACTATGAAATAACACATATGGAATCACGTAGTAACCAAAAAAGTGTTTAATAAATCAACATATATTTTATATTTGAGATTATTCAGGTAGCCACCCTTTGCCTTGATGACAGCTTTGCACACTTTTGGCATTCTCTCAACCAGCTTCATGAGGTAGTCACCTGGAATGCATTTCAATTAACAGGTGTGCATTCTTAAAATGTAATTTGTGGAATTTCTTTCCTTCTTAATCCGTTTGAGCAAATCAGTTGTGTTGTGACAAGGTAGGGGTGGTATAGAGAAGATAGCCCTATTTGGTAAAACACCAAGTCCATATTATGGCATGAACAGCTCAAATAAGCAAAGAGAAACGACAGTCCATCATTACTTTAAGACATGAAGGTCAGTCAATACCGAACATTTCAAGAACTTTTAAAGTTTCTTCAAGTGCAGTTGCAAAAATCATCAAGCGCTGTGATGAAACTGGTTCTCATGAGGACCGCCACAGGAAAGGAAGACCCAGAGTTACCTCTGCTGCAGAGGATAAGTTCATTAGAGTTACCAGCCCCAGAAATTGCAGGCCAAATAAATGCTTCACAGAGTTCAAGTAACAGACACATCTCAACATCAATTGTTCAGAGGAGACTGTGTGAATCATGGAATTTAACGTTCGAACTGCTGAAAAGAAACCACTACTAAAGGACACCAATTATAAGAAGAGATTTGATTGGGCCAAGAAACACGAGCAATGGACATTAGACCGGTGGAAATCTGTCCTTTGGTCTGATGAGTCCAAATTTTATATTTTTGATTCCATTTGCTGTGTCTTTGTGAGGCATGGTGTGGGTGAACAGATGATCTCTGCATGTGTATTTCCCACCGTGAAGCATGGAGGAGGAGGTGTGATGGTGTGGGGGGTCCGTTGCTGGTGACACTGTCTGTGATTTATTTAGAATTCAAGGCACACTTAACCAGCATGGCTACCACAGCATTCTGCAGTGATAAGCCATCCCATCTGGTTTGCGCTTAGTGGGACTATCCTTTGTTTTCAACAGGACAATGACCCAAAACACAACTCCAGACTGTGTAAGGGCTATCTGACCAATGAGAGTGATGGAGTACTGCATCAGATGACCTGGCCTCCACAATCATCCGACCTCAACCTAATTGAGATGTTTTGGGATGAGTCAGACCGCAGATTGAAGGAAAAGCAGCCAACAAGTGCTCAGCATATGTGGGAACTCCTTCAAGACTGTTGGAAAAGCATTCCAGGTGAAGCTGTCAGTTATACAGTCACACCATATTTAAAACTGTCACGCCATGTATAACACATTCATACAATATATAACACAGTCACACCATATATAATACAGTCATTAAATATATAATACAGTCACACCATATATAATACAGTCACACCATGTATAATACAGTCATTAAATATATAATACAGTCACACCATATTTAATACAGTCATTAAATATATAATACAGTCACACCATATTTAATACAGTCACACCATTTATAATACAGTCACGCCATATATAACAGTCATATAATATATAATACAGTCACGCCATATATAATACAGTCACACCATTTATAATACAGTCACACCATTTATAATACAGTCACACCATTTATAATACAGTCACGCCATATACAATAGTCATACCATATATAATTCAGTCACACCATTTATAATACAGTCACACCATATATAATACAGTCACACCATATATAATACAGTCACATAATAAAGTCACGCCATAAATAATACAGTCACACCATATATAATACAGTCACACCATTTATAATACAGTCACACCATTTATAATACAGTCACACCATATATAATACAGTCACGCCATATACAATAGTCATACCATATATAATTCAGTCGGGTAATAAAGTCACGCCATAAATAATACAGTCACACCATATATAATACAGTCACACCATTTATAATACAGTCACACCATTTTTAATAAAGTCACGCCATAAATAATACAGTCACACCATAAATAATACAGTTACACCATATATAATACAGTCACATAATACAGTCACACCATATATAATACAGTCATTAAATATACAACACAGTCACACCATATATAATACAGTCATTAAATATATAATACAGTCACACCATATATAATGCAGTCACACCATATATAATACAGTCACACCATATATAATACAGTCACACCATATATAATACAGTCACACCATTTATAATACAGTCACATTGTATATAATACAGTCACACCATATATAATACAGTCATACCATATATAATACGTCACACCATATATAATACAGTCACACCATATATAATACAGTCACATAATACAGTCACACCTTATATAATACAGTCACACCATATATAATACAGTCACATAATACAGTCACACCATATATAATACAGTCATTAAATATACAACACAGTCACACCATATATAATACAGTCATTAAATATATAATACAGTCACACCATATATAATGCAGTCACACCATGTGTAATACAGTCACACCATATATAATACAGTCACACCATATATAATACAGTCATTAAATATATAATACAGTCACACCATATATAATGCAGTCACACCATATATAATACAGTCACACCACATATAATGCAGTCACACCATGTGTAATACAGTCACACCATATATAATACAGTCACACCATATATAATACAGTCATTAAATA
Organism: Oncorhynchus clarkii lewisi; assembly: GCF_045791955.1. Classification (NCBI taxonomy): domain Eukaryota; kingdom Metazoa; phylum Chordata; class Actinopteri; order Salmoniformes; family Salmonidae; genus Oncorhynchus; species Oncorhynchus clarkii. The sequence continues at coordinate 44,299,372 of NC_092170.1, forward strand.
TATAATACAGTCACACCATATATAATGCAGTCACACCATATATAATGCAGTCACACCATGTGTAATACAGTCACACCATATATAATACAGTCATTAAATATATAATACAGTCACACCATGTGTAATACAGTCACACCATATATAATACAGTCACACCATGTGTAATACAGTCACACCATATATAATACAGTCATTAAATATATAATACAGTCACACCATATATAATGCAGTCACACCATATATAATACAGTCACACCATATATAATACAGTCATTAAATATATAATACAGTCACACCATGTGTAATACAGTCACACCATATATAATACAGTCACACCATGTGTAATACAGTCACACCATATATAATACAGTCACACCATTAAATATATAATACAGTCACACCATATATAATGCAGTCACACCATATATAATACAGTCACACCATGTGTAATACAGTCACACCATATATAATACAGTCACACCATATATAATACAGTCACACCACATATAATGCAGTCACACCATATATAATACAGTCACACCATATATAATACAGTCACACCACATATAATGCAGTCACACCATGTGTAATACAGTCACACCATATATAATGCAGTCACACCATATGTAATACAGTCACACCATATATAATACAGTCACACCATATATAATACAGTCACACCATATATAATACAGTCACACCATATATAATGCAGTCACACCATATATAATACAGTCACACCATATGTAATACAGTCACACCATATATAATACAGTCACACCATATATAATACAGTCACACCATATATAATACAGTCACACCATGTATAATACAGTCACACCATATATAATACAGTCACACCACATATAATGCAGTCACACCATATACAATAGTCATACCATATATAATACAGTCATATCATAGATAATGTAGCGCTGTCTGACCCACGGGCCAGAGATAATACAGTCATATCATAGATAATGTAGCTCTGTCAGACCCACGGGCCAGAGATAATACAGTCATATCATAGATAATGTAGCGCTGTCTGACCCACGGGCCAGAGATAATACAGTCATATCATAGATAATGTAGCGCTGTCTGACCCACGGGCCAGAGATATAGGGAATAGGGTTCTGTAGGGCCCTGTCTAAAGTGGTGCACTATATGGGGAACAGTGTTCTATAGGGCCCTGTAAAAAGGAATGCACTACATAGGGAATAGGGCTCTGGTCTAAAGGAGTGCACTACATAGGGAATAGGGTTCTGGTCTATAGTAGTGCACTACATAGGGAATAGGGCTCTGGTCTATAGTAGTGCACTACATAGGGAATAGGGCTCTGGTCTAAAGGAGTGCACTACATAGGGAATAGGGCTCTGTTCTAAAGGAGTGCACTACATAGGGAATAGGGCTCTGGTCTATAGTAGTGCACTACATAGGGAATAGGGCTCTGGTCTATAGTAGTGCACTACATATGGAATAGGGCTCTGGTCTATAGTAGTGCACTACATAGGGAATAGGGCTCTGTTCTAAAGGAGTGCACTATATATGGAATAGGGCTCTGGTCTATAGTAGTGCACTACATAGGGAATAGGGCTCTGTTCTATAGTAGTGCACTACATAGGGAATAGGGCTCTGGTCTAAAGGAGTGCACTACATAGGGAATAGGGCTCTGGTCTATAGTAGTGCACTACATAGGGAATAGGGCTCTGGTCTATAGTAGAGTACTATATAGGGAATAGGGCTCTGGTCTAAAGGAGTGCACTACATAGGGAATAGGGCTCTGGTCTATAGTAGTGCACTACATAGGGGATAGGGCTCTGGTCTAAAGGAGTGCACTACATAGGGAATAGGGTTCTATTTGGGATTCAGCCTCGGACTAGAAATGTCTGAGATTAGCCACAACAGCTGTCATAATGTCCATGAAAGACAGACTGTATACAACGATACTGTGTTTTGACATATATTTTCATATCTGTTGTTGAGATTTTATGGAGTTTCAATGCACTTTTAAATGAAGTCTAATTCGATTTGATTTGTCGTGTGCCTTACATCCTCTTACTGCTGTTAAAAGCCTTGAACCAAGGCATAGAGTCACACCCATCTGTGTACCAGCACCTACCGTTTTCCACTGTTTGAGTTCCTGCACCTTTAATATAGAAAATTATCTCAAAAGTATTGCAGAGTTCCTGTTCACCTAAATATAAACAATACTGGCACACAAAATGAGTAACGGGCAGCACAGCATCTATTTCATTCCAAGTCAAGCACTGGTCATAATTACACTTGCCGACAATACAAAGTGTCCCCTTTTTAGGTTGGAGCCCACAAAGGTACTTTTTGTCTATGAGTTGATATTTCTGAAAATAAGAAGTACAAGGTCTTCCTCCTACTCGAGTTAGAGTACTCTATCCCTGTCAGCAGCAGTCAGTCTGAATCAGTCAGTCAGCTGTGGATGGATTGAAGTCAGTCAACCCCTGGAACCTTGGCCTTTCAGGTTGAGAGGGAAAAAGGGGGAAGGAGAGAGAGAGAGAGAAATAGAGAGAGAGAGTGAGGGGGCAGGGGGAGGTAAGGAAGCGTTTAGAGAGAGAGAGAGAGAGGGAGTGAGAGGGCAGGGAAGCGTTTATGTTATTACTAAAAACTGAGCAGCCCTCTCGACCTCTCAGAGAGATGAAAACCTGTGTACGTTGTACGATGACTGGAATGTTCTCAGAACGCTCCAGGATCTAAACTGTCAAAACACCTAAAACACAAACACCACGACTGACAGGAAGAGAGGAAGGGAGAGAGAGAGAGAGAGAGAGAGAGAGAGAGAGAGAGAGAGAGAGAGAGAGAAGAGAGAGGAAGAGAGAGAGAGAGAGAGGAAGGGAGAGAGAGAGAGAGAGAGAGAGATGAAGAGAGAGGAAGAGAGAGAGAGAGGAAGGGAGAGAGAGAGAGAGACAGAGAGAGGAAGAGAGAGAGAGAGAGAAAGAGAGAGAGAGAGAGAGGAAGGGAGAGAGAGGAAGGGAGAGAGAGAGAGAGAGAGAGAGAGAGAGAGAGAGAGAGAGAGAGGGAGAGGGAGAGAGAGAGAGAGGAAGGGAGAGAGAGAGAGAGAGAGAAAGAAAGAGGAAGAGAGAAAGAGAGGAAGACAGCTCCACTAGACCCCATCACAACACAGCACTGGCCACTACTCCAGAGTCGGACAGAACACTATCCTTCTGAGAAGTCCACCACATGATGCAGTCCACACCATGTATCATTCAGATCATCAGCCTATATATGCTGAGGTAAACTCTGGCAAAAGACACCTAGAACTATCAGAGATTGGAGAGGGGCGCCAACTACTGCATCTAATACACAGACTACTGGGCTAGACAGACCCTTTAATTCACACACACACACACACACACGCACACACACACGCGCACAGATTGCATTGTGAAATCTTATTCCATTCTTATTCATTTGTTTAAAACTATTCTTCATTTTATTGCCACTGGTAATAATAATATTAATTATATGTGTATGCACACATACAGTTGAAGTCGGAAGTTTACATACACCTTAGGCAAATACATTTAAACTCAGTTTTTCATAATTCCTGACATTTAATCCTGGTAAAAATTCCCTGTTTTAGGTCAGCTAGAACCACCACTTTATTTTAAGAATGTGAAATGTCAGAATAATAGTAGAGAGAATGATTTATTTCAGTTTGTATTTCTTTCATCACATTCCCAGTGGGTCAGAGGTTTACATACACTCAATTAGTATTTGGTAGCATTGCCTTTAAATGGTTTAACTTGGGTCAAACGTTTCAGGTAGCCTTCCACAAGCTTCCCACAATAAGTTTTGACCTATTCCTCCTGACAGAGCTGGTGTAACTGAGTAAGGTTTGTTTTCCTCCTGACCGTTGTCACGGCTGTTGAAAGAACTGGACCAAGACGCAGCGTGGTGAGCGTACATTTTCCTTTATTTAGAAAAGACGCCTAACAGAACAATAAACACTACAAAACAAACCGTGAAGCTAAAGGCTATGTGCCCTAAACAAAGTCAACTTCCCACAAAGACAGGTGGGAAAAGGGCTACCAAAATATGGTTCTCAATCAGAGACAACGATAGACAGAACCATACCAGGCCAAAACACAAAGAAATAGAAAACATAGAACATAGAACTCACGCCCTGACCCACCCCAAACTCACGCCCGGACTGGGCATGAGCTGGGGGACCCTGACTGGGCACCCTCGTTGCGGGCCCCGGACTGGGCACCCTCGCTGCGGGCCCCTGACTGGGCACCCTCGCTGCGGGCCCCTGACTGGGCACCCTCGCTGCGGGCCCCTGACTGGGCACCCTCGCTGCGGGCCCCGGACTGGGCACCCTCGCTGCGGGCCCCGGACTGGGCACCCTCGCTGCGGGACCCTGACTGGGCACCCTCGCTGCGGGCCCCTGACTGGGCACCCTCGCTGCGGGCCCCTGACTGGGCACCCTCGCTGCGGGCCCCTGACTGGGCACCCTCGCTGCGGGCCCCGGACTGGGCACCCTCGTTGCGGGCCCCTGACTGGTCACCCTCGTTGCGGGCCCCTGACTGGTCACCCTCGTTACGGGCCCCGGACTGGGCACCCTCGTTGGAGGCTATCAGCTCTTGGTATATCCAGGGCCCATATGCTTCACATTTTGGTTATAAAACAACACACCCAGAATTGATTAAAAACATCAAGGGACAGGACATCCTAATCCTACTGGAAACATGTGTCACATTTGGCTAAAACCTAACAAAGGTTCAATCTATTGTGACAATGATGTATCAATGATGTGCACCTTATGCTCCTCCTTCAGATTCATCATATTATGAGGATCAGTTTTTTGACGATCTCCATACAGAAATCATTACATTTACTGACCAGAAACAGGGGTTTCCTAATAGGGCAGTTAGCTATTGTTGTCTCTGATTGGGAATCATACTTAGGCAGCCTGTTTTGCCACCTTAGGTTGTGGGATGTTGTTTTTTGTTAGCTCTGTGTCAGAACGTGACGTTCGTTGTCCTTTTGTTGTTTTGTTTGGTGTTCAGATTAAATAAAGAATCATGAACACGTACCATGCTGCACCTTGGTCCACTTCTTCGGACGGGCAATACACGGTCCAGAAGGAATGAAGATGGCTGTAGCTCAAAAATAAGACAGCACTGAGAAAGAAAACCCAGACAGGGTCTCGGGGAACCGGGGAAGACTGTACCAACTCACCACTAAAAGGAAAAAATGTACCGGGAGATTGGGGTCTCTCAGGGATGGCAGACAGCCAATGAGTTAACTCCTTAATTAGCTCCATAGTAGCATTACACCCTTGGTCGTGGCGTTCTGTCAGAGAACGAAGCCCTTCCAGAAGGTCCTGTAACAGCTCCTCATGCCTCCCAATGGTGGCTCCCTGCAGGGAGACAGCGTGGCAAAGCTGGTCCAAGTTTGCTGGGTCTGTCATGGCCAGTTCCTACTATCAGGACACAAGGTGATACCTAGATGCAGACACAGGAGGCAGATGGTTGGAGTAATAGATGTTTGTTGATCCAAAAAGGAGTAGGCAGGAGAATGGTGGTGGACAGGCAAAAGATCAAAACCAGTTCAGAATCCAGGAGGTACAGAATGGTCAGGCAGGCACACTGGTCAGGCAGGCAGAATGGTCAGGCAGGCAGAATGGTCAGGCAGGCAGACTGGTCAGGCAGGCAGAATGGTCAGGCAGGCAGAATGGTCAGGCAGGCAGACTGGTCAGGCAGGCAGAATGGTCAGGCAGGCAGACTGGTCAGGCAGGCAGAATGGTCAGGCAGACAGACTGGTCAGGCAGGCAGAATGGTCAGGCAGGCAGAATGGTCAGGCAGGCAGAATGGTCAGGCAGGCAGAATGGTCAGGCAGACAGACTGGTCAGGCAGGCAGAATGGTCAGGCAGACAGACTGGTCAGGCAGGCAGAATGGTCAGGCAGACAGACTGGTCAGGCAGGCAGAATGGTCAGGCAGGCAGAATGGTCAGGCAGGCAGACTGGTCAGGCAGGCAGAATGGTCAGGCAGGCAGAATGGTCAGGCAGGCAGAATGGTCAGGCAGGCAGAGTGGTCAGGCAGGCAGAATGGTCAGGCAGTCAGACTGGTCAGGCAGGCAGAATGGTCAGGCAGGCAGAATGGTCAGGCAGACAGACTGGTCAGGCAGGCAGAATGGTCAGGCAGGCAGAATGGTCAGGCAGGCAGAATGGTCAGGCAGGCAGAATGGTCAGCCAGGCGGATACAGAAACAGGCAAGGGTCAAAACCGGGAGGACTAGCAGAAGAGAGAATAGCAAAAGCAGGAGCACGGGAAAAACACGCTGGTTGACTTGAACATACTAGACGAACTGGCACAGAGAGACAGGAAACACGGGGATAAATACACTGGTACAGAGAGACAGGAAACACAGGGATAAATACACTGGTACAGAGAGACAGGAAACACAGGGATAAATACACTGGTACAGAGAGACAGGAAACACGGGGATAAATACACTGGTACAGAGAGACAGGAAACACAGGGATAAATACACTGGGACAGAGAGACAGGAAACACAGGGATAAATACACTGGGACAGAGAGACAGGAAACACAGGGATAAATACACTGGTACAGAGAGACAGGAAACACAGGGATAAATACACTGGTACAGAGAGACAGGAAACACAGGGATAAATACACTGGGACAGAGAGACAGGAAACACAGGGATAAATACACTGGGGGTAATAAGCGACACCTGGATGGGGTGGAGACGATAACGAGGACAGGTGAAACAGATCAGGGTGTGACAATAACAATATCATACAATAGCGATTTCAAACTATGCCAATATCATAATACACACAATATCATACCATACTGTTATCATACTATACCAATATCATACTATACTGTTATCATACTACACCGATATCAAACTGTCCCAATAACATTCATTACCAATATCATGCTATACCAATATGACACTATACCAATGTCAAACTATATCACTATATCAGACTATACCAATATCATATTACACCAAATATCATACTGTACCAATATTGTACTATACCAATATCATACTATACCGATAGCATATTATACCAATATTATACTATACCAGTATACTACTATACCAACATCATACTATACCAATACCATACTATAACCGTATCATATCATACCAATAGTATACTATACCAATATCATACTGTACCAATATCATACTATACCAATATCATACTGTACCAATATCATACTGTACCAATATCATACTATACCAATTTCATACTATACCAATATCATACTGTACCAATATCATACTATACCAATATCATACTGTACCAATATCATACTATACCAATATCATATTACAACACAATATCATACTATACCAATAGTATACTATACCAAAATTATACTATACCCTCAACACTGGGGCTCCACAAGGGTGCGTGCTCAGCCCTCTCCTTTACTCCCTGTTCACTCACGGCTGCGTGGCCATGCACACCTCCAACTCAATCATCAAGTTTGCAGACGACACTAAAGTGGTAGGCTTGATGACCAACAACGACGAGACGGCCTACAGGGAGGAGGTGAGGGCACTCGGAGTGTGGTGTCAGGAAAGCAACCTCACACTCAACGTCAACAAAACAAAGGAGATGATCTTGGACTTCAGGAAACAGCAGAGGGAATACCCCCCTATCCACATCAACGGGAGACAGCAGTGGAGAAGGTGGAAAGTTTTAAGTTCCTCGGCGTACACATCACAGACAAACTGAAATGGTCCACTCACACAGACAGTGTGGCGAAGAAGGCGCAACAAACTAGCTGCCCTCCAGGACACCTAGAGCACCCGATGTCACAGGAAGGCCAAAAAGATCGTTAAGGACATCAACCACCCGAGCCACTGCCTGTTCAACCCGCTATCATCCAGAAGGCGAGGTCAGTACAGGTACATCAAAGCTGGGACCGAGAGACTGAATAACAACTTCTATCTCAAGGCCATCAGACTGTTAAACAGCCACCACTAACATCGAGGGAATAGCTACACTGTTTGTATTCGGTCATGTTTCCGGTCACCTTGCCCTGGTTAAAAGCAGTGGTTTCGTTATGCTGCCATCAATCCACGGTTTCTGGGTTGGGAATGTTTTAATAGTTGCTGTGGGTACGACATCGCCGATGCACTTTCTAATAAACTAACTCACTTGCTAATAAACTAACTCACTTGCTAATAAACTAACTCACTTGCTAATAAACTAACTCACTTGCTAATAAACTAACTCACTTGCTAATAAACTAACTCACTTGCTAATAAACTAACTCACTTGCTAATAAACTAACTCACTTGCTAATAAACTAACTCACTTGCTAATAAACTAACTCACTTGCTAATAAACTAACTCACTTGCTAATAAACTAACTCAAAACAATGACGCCTCTTTTTACGGTGTCGTTGTTTTGGTTCGCTGGCTGGGTTCCGATCCATTGTCCTGGGAGGTGGGCAAAACAGAGGTTCCGCTCCATTGTCCTGGGAGGTGGGCAAAACAGAGGCTCCGATCCATTGTCCTGGGTGGTGGGCAAAACAGAGGTTCCGCTCCATTGTCCTGGGAGGTGGGCAAAACAGAGGCTCCGATCCATTGTCCTGGGTGGTGGGCAAAACAGAGGTTCCGCTCCATTGTCCTGGGAGGTGGGCAAAACAGAGGCTCCGATCCATTGTCCTGGGAGGTGGGCAAAACAGAGGTTCCGCTCCATTGTCCTGGGAGGTGGGCAAAACAGAGGTTCCGATCCATTGTCCTGGGAGGTGGGCAAAACAGAGGTCCGCTCCATTGTCCTGGGAGGTGGGCAAAACAGAGGCTCCGATCCATTGTCCTGGGTGGTGGGCAAAACAGAGGATCCGATCCATTGTCCTGGGAGGTGGGCAAAACACAGGATCCGCTTCCGGAAAGTCATATTCTTGGTCGTACTGATGGTGAGTTGACGCTGCTCTTATGTTCAGTAGTTCTTCCCGACTGTATGTAATGAAACCTAAGATGACCTGGGGTACCAATGTAAGAAATAACACGTAAAAACACAAAAAACTGCATAGTTTCCTAGGAACGCGAAGCGAGGCGGCCATCTCTGTCGGCGCCGGACAGTATATACTGTATCTTATACCATCTATTTCACCTATGCTGCACGGCCATCGCTCATCCATATATTTACATGTACATATTCTCTACACTCACATTAACATCTGCTGAACATGTGACCAATAAAATTTGATTTGATTTGGATAATTAACGGGTATCGGCCTAATTCTGCTCTCATTTTTTGGTGTTTTACGTTTGTCCCCCTGTGTGCTGAGGGTGTCAGGTTCTTGTCCAGATCTGGCATTTAGGTCACCACAGGCTAGGACATGTCCCTGGGCCTGGAAATGAATGATTTCACCCTTGAGGATGGAGAAGATGTCTTCATTAAAGTATGAGGATTCTAGTGGGGGGGATATAGGTAGCACACAGGAGGACATTTTTCTCTGTTGAGATCATTTCCTTTTGAATTTCTAGCCAAATGTAAAATAGAGTGAGTTAGGTCTGCTCTATACAAAATGAACATGTCCCTTCCTTGTTTCACACCTGGTAGTTTGGTGGATGGGACTACCATCTCTCTGTAGCCTAGAGGGCAACCAGTGGGTCCATCTCCTCTATACCAGGTTTCTTGTCTGTATTCTTGTCTGTATTTTCGATTTCTTTGAAGTCTGGGTTCCTGCTCTTTAGGCCAAAGGCAGATGACCTCTGACCTTGGATATTCCAGGATGAGATAGTGAAGGCTTTGTGTTCCATAAAGTGTCCAGTGTTGTTAATCATGTGGTTTGGCCTCAGATCAGTCTGAGCAGAGCCTGCTGAGCATCTGGTACATGCCATTGGCTTGGGCTAGTGTAAGAGTGGGGGTTGGGCCTGTTTGCCTGCTCACGGCCTGGGCGTATGTGTGACTTCCATGTTGAGGCCCTCTTTGTCAGAGTGGGGCGCATGGGGTGGGCAGGAGGGGCATAGGTCTGATCTGAGGGGGCCTAAATGTGGTGTGGGCATGGTTGACATGAGGGGTGTTGATTGGTTGGACTGGGGGTGTGGATGAGGCTGGTGGTGTTGTGGTCTGGATGTAGGTCCTCTCGGGGGGGGGGGGTCCTCATGTGTAGTTGTAACAGTATAGCTTCCGTCCCTCTCCTCGTCCCTACCTGGGCTCGAACCAGAGACCCTCTGCACACATCGACAACAGCCTCCCACGAAGCATCGTTACCCATCGCTCCATAAAAGCCACGGAAGTAGGGGAACCACTACTTCAAGGTTTCAGAGCGAGTGATGTCACCGATTGAAACGCTATTAGTGCGCACCGCTAACTAGCTAGCTATTTCACATCGGTTACATAGGTCTGGGGGGAAGGGGGTTCCCGCTGGTCTGGGGGGGAGGGGGGTCCCGCTGGTCTGGGGGGAAGGGGGGTCCCGCTGGTCTGGGGGGGAGGGGGGTCCCGCTGGTCTGGGGGGAAGGGGGGTACCGCTGGTCTGGGGGGAAGGGGGGTTCCGCTGGTCTGGGGTGGAGGGGGGTCCCGCTGGTCTGGGGGGAAGGGGGGTCCCGCTGGTCTGGGGGGAAGGGGGGTCCCGCTGGTCTGGGGGGAAAGGGGGTCCCGCAGGTCTGGGCGGGGGGAAATATTTGTGTTTACCCACTGTATGGCAGACTTTTCGTTGGGTGGAGCCCTAGACTGGAGCATAACATAGCACAGCCCCTAGACTGGAGCATAACATAACACAGCCCCTAGACTGGAGCATAACACAGCCCCTAGACTGGAGCACAACACAGCCCCTAGACTGGAGCATAACATAACACAGCCCCTAGACTGGAGCATAACACAGCCCCTAGACTGGAGCATAACACAGCCCCTAGACTGGAGCATAACACAGCCCCTAGACTGGAGCATAACATAACACAGCCCCTAGACTGGAGCATAACACAGCCCCTAGACTGTAGCACAACACAGCCCCTAGACTGGAGCATAACATAACACAGCCCCTAGACTGGAGCATAACACAGCCCCTAGACTGGAGCATCACATAACACAGCCCCTAGACTGGAGCATAACACAGCCCCTAGACTGGAGCATAACACAGCCCCTAGACTGGAGCATAACATAACACAGCCCCTAGACTGGAGCATGACATAACACAGCCCCTAGACTGGAGCATAACACAGCCCCTAGACTGGAGCATAACACAGCCCCTAGACTGGAGCATAACACAGCCCCTAGACTGAAGCATGACATAACACAGCCCCTAGACTGGAGCATAACACAGCCCCTAGACTGTAGCACAACACAGCCCCTAGACTGGAGCATAACATAACACAGCCCCTAGACTGGAGCATAACACAGCCCCTAGACTGGAGCATCACATAACACAGCCCCTAGACTGGAGCATAACACAGCCCCTAGACTGGAGCATAACACAGCCCCTAGACTGGAGCATAACACAGCCCCTAGACTGGAGCATAACATAACACAGCCCCTAGACTGGAGCATAACACAGCCCCTAGACTGGAGCATAACATAACACAGCCCCTAGACTGGAGCATAACATAACACAGCCCCTAGACTGGAGCATAACACAGCCCCTAGACTGGAGCATAACACAGCCCCTAGACTGGAGCATGACATAACACAGCCCCTAGACTGGAGCATAACATAACACAGCCCCTAGACTGGAGCATAACACAGCCCCTAGACTGGAGCATAACATAACACAGCCCCTAGACTGGAGCATAACACAGCCCCTAGACTGGAGCATAACACAGCCCCTAGACTGGAGCATAACACAGCCCCTAGACTGGAACATAACACAGCCCCTAGACTGGAGCATAACATAACACAGCCCCTAGACTGGAGCATAACACAGCCCCTAGACTGGAGCATAACATAACACAGCCCCTAGACTGGAGCATAACACAGCCCCTAGACTGGAGCATAACATAGCACAGCCCCTAGACTGGAGCATAACATAACACAGCCCCTAGACTGGAGCATAACACAGCCCCTAGACTGGAGCATGACA
>NC_092170.1:44314323-44481823 GCF_045791955.1 Oncorhynchus clarkii lewisi
GGAGGCTATATACAGGGTATTACGGTACCGAGTCAATGTGGAGGCTATATACAGGGTGTTACGGTACAGAGTCAATGTGGAAGCTATATACAGGGGGTACCGGTACAGAGTCAATGTGGAGGCTATATACAGGGGGTACCGGTACAGAGTCAATGTGGAGGCTATATACAGGGTATTACGGTACAGAGTCAATGTGGAGGCTATATACAGGGTATTACGGTACAGAGTCAATGTGGAGGCTATATACAGGGGGTACCGGTACAGAGTCAATGTGGAGACTATATACAGGGGGCACCGGTACAGAGTCAATGTGGAGGCTATATACAGGGTGTTACGGTACAGAGTCAATGTGGAGGCTATATACAGGGTATTACAGTACAGAGTCAATGTGGAGGCTATATACAGGGTATTACGGTACAGAGTCAATGTGGAGGCTATATACAGGGTATTACGGTACAGAGTCAATGTGGAGGCTATATACAGGGGGTACCGGTACAGAGTCAATGTGGAGGCTATATACAGGGGGTAACCGGTACAGAGTCAATGTGGAGGCTATATACAGGGTATTACGGTACAGAGTCAATGTGGAGACTATATACAGGGGGCACCGGTACAGAGTCAATGTGGAGGCTATATACAGGGTGTTACGGTACAGAGTCAATGTGGAGGCTATATACAGGGTATTACGGTACAGAGTCAATGTGGAGGCTATATACAGGGTATTACGGTACAGAGTCAATGTGGAGGCTATATACAGGGTATTACGGTACAGAGTCAATGTGGAGGCTATATACAGGGTATTATGGTACAGAGTCAATGTGGAGGCTATATACAGGGTGTTACGGTACAGAGTCAATGTGGAGGCTATATACAGGGTATTACAGTACAGAGTCAATGTGGAGGCTATATACAGGGTATTACGGTACAGAGTCAATGTGGAGGCTATATACAGGGTATTACGGTACAGAGTCAATGTGGAGGCTATATACAGGGTATTACGGTACAGAGTCAATGTGGAGGCTATATACAGGGTGTTACGGTACAGAGTCAATGTGGAGGCTATATACAGGGTATTACGGTACAGAGTCAATGTGGAGGCTATATACAGGGTATTACGGTACAGAGTCAATGTGGAGGCTATATACAGGGGGTACCGGTACAGAGTCAATGTGGAGGCTATATACAGGGTATTACGGTACAGAGTCAATGTGGAGGCTATATACAGGGCATTACGGTACAGAGTCAATGTGGAGGCTATATACAGGGTATTACGGTACAGAGTCAATGTGGAGGCTATATACAGGGTATTACGGTACAGAGTCAATGTGGAGGCTATATACAGGGGGTACCGGTACAGAGTCAATGTGGAGGCTATATACAGGGTATTACGGTACAGAGTCAATGTGGGGGCTATATACAGGGTATTACGGTGCAGAGTCAATGTGGAGGCTATATACAGGGTATTACGGTACAGAGTCAATGTGGAGGCTATATACAGGGTATTACGGTACAGAGTCAATGTGGAGGCTATATACAGGGTATTACGGTACAGAGTCAATGTGGAGGCTATATACAGGGTATTACGGTACAGAGTCAATGTGGAGGCTATATACAGGGTATTACGGTACAGAGTCAATGTGGAGGCTATATACAGGGGGTACCGGTACAGAGTCAATGTGGAGGCTATATACAGGGTATTACGGTACAGAGTCAATGTGGAGGCTATATACAGGGTATTACGGTACAGAGTCAATGTGGAGGCTATATACAGGGTGTTACGGTACAGAGTCAATGTGGAGGCTATATACAGGGTATTACGGTACAGAGTCAATGTGGAGTCTATATACAGGGTATTACGGTACAGAGTCAATGTGGAGGCTATATACAGGGTATTACGGTACAGAGTCAATGTGGAGGCTATATACAGGGTATTACGGTACAGAGTCAATGTGGAGGCTATATACAGGGTATTACGGTACAGAGTCAATGTGGAGGCTATATACAGGGTATTACGGTACAGAGTCAATGTGGAGGCTATATACAGGGTGTTACGGTACAGAGTCAATGTGGAGGCTATATACAGGGTATTACGGTACAGAGTCAATGTGGAGGCTATATACAGGGGGTACCGGTACAGAGTCAATGTGGAGGCTATATACAGGGTATTACGGTACAGAGTCAATGTGGAGGCTATATACAGGGTATTACGGTACAGAGTCAATGTGGAGGCTATATACAGGGTGTTACGGTACAGAGTCAATGTGGAGGCTATATACAGGGTATTACGGTACAGAGTCAATGTGGAGGCTATATACAGGGGGTACCGGTACAGAGTCAATGTGGAGGCTATATACTGGGTATTACGGTACAGAGTCAATGTGGGGGCTATATACAGGGTATTACGGTGCAGAGTCAATGTGGAGGCTATATACAGGGTGTTACGGTACAGAGTCAATGTGGAGGCTATATACAGGGTGTTACGGTACAGAGTCAATGTGGAGGCTATATACAGGGTATTACGGTACAGAGTCAATGTGGAGGCTATATACAGGGTATTACGGTACAGAGTCAATGTGGAGGCTATATACAGGGTGTTACGGTACAGAGTCAATGTGGAGGCTATATACAGGGTATTACGGTACAGAGTCAATGTGGAGGCTATATACAGGGTATTACGGTACAGAGTCAATGTGGAGGCTATATACAGGGTATTACGGTACAGAGTCAATGTGGAGGCTATATACAGGGGGTACCGGTACAGAGTCAATGTGGAGGCTATATACAGGGTATTACGGTACAGAGTCAATGTGGAGGCTATATACAGGGTATTACGGTACAGAGTCAATGTGGAGGCTATATACAGGGTGTTACGGTACAGAGTCAATGTGGAGGCTATATACAGGGTATTACGGTACAGAGTCAATGTGGAGTCTATATACAGGGTATTACGGTACAGAGTCAATGTGGAGGCTATATACAGGGTATTACGGTACAGAGTCAATGTGGAGGCTATATACAGGGTATTACGGTACAGAGTCAATGTGGAGGCTATATACAGGGTATTACGGTACAGAGTCAATGTGGAGGCTATATACAGGGTATTACGGTACAGAGTCAATGTGGAGGCTATATACAGGGTGTTACGGTACAGAGTCAATGTGGAGGCTATATACAGGGTATTACGGTACAGAGTCAATGTGGAGGCTATATACAGGGGGTACCGGTACAGAGTCAATGTGGAGGCTATATACAGGGTATTACGGTACAGAGTCAATGTGGAGGCTATATACAGGGTATTACGGTACAGAGTCAATGTGGAGGCTATATACAGGGTGTTACGGTACAGAGTCAATGTGGAGGCTATATACAGGGTATTATGGTACAGAGTCAATGTGGAGGCTATATACAGGGTATTACGGTACAGAGTCAATGTGGAGGCTATATACAGGGTATTACGGTACAGAGTCAATGTGGGGGCTATATACAGGGTATTACGGTACAGAGTCAATGTGGAGGCTATATACAGGGTATTACGGTACAGAGTCAATGTGGAGGCTATATACAGGGTGTTACGGTACAGAGTCAATGTGGAGGCTATATACAGGGTGTTACGGTACAGAGTCAATGTGGAGGCTATATACAGGGTATTACGGTACAGAGTCAATGTGGAGGCTATATACAGGGTATTACGGTACAGAGTCAATGTGGAGGCTATATACAGGGTATTACGGTACAGAGTCAATGTGGAGTCTATATACAGGGTATTACGGTACAGAGTCAATGTGGAGTCTATATACAGGGTATTACGGTACAGAGTCAATGTGGAGGCTATATACAGGGTATTACGGTACAGAGTCAATGTGGAGGCTATATACAGGGTATTACGGTACAGAGTCAATGTGGAGGCTATATACAGGGTATTACGGTACAGAGTCAATGTGGAGGCTATATACAGGGGGTACCGGTACAGAGTCAATGTGGAGGCTATATACAGGGTATTACGGTACAGAGTCAATGTGGAGGCTATATACAGGGCATTACGGTACAGAGTCAATGTGGAGGCTATATACAGGGTATTACGGTACAGAGTCAATGTGGAGGCTATATACAGGGGGTACCGGTACAGAGTCAATGTGGAGGCTATATACAGGGTATTACGGTACAGAGTCAATGTGGAGGCTATATACAGGGTATTACGGTACAGAGTCAATGTGGAGGCTATATACAGGGTATTACGGTACAGAGTCAATGTGGAGGCTATATACAGGGTATTACGGTACAGAGTCAATGTGGAGGCTATATACAGGGCGTTACGGTACAGAGTCAATGTGGAGGCTATATACAGGGTATTACGGTACAGAGTCAATGTGGAGTCTATATACAGGGTATTACGGTACAGAGTCAATGTGGAGTCTATATACAGGGTATTACGGTACAGAGTCAATGTGGAGGCTATATACAGGGTATTACGGTACAGAGTCAATGTGGAGGCTATATACAGGGGGTACCGGTAGAGAGTCAATGTGGAGGCTATATACAGGGTATTACGGTACAGAGTCAATGTGGAGGCTATATACAGGGTATTACGGTACAGAGTCAATGTGGAGGCTATATACAGGGTATTACGGTACAGAGTCAATGTGGAGGCTATATACAGGGTGTTACGGTACAGAGTCAATGTGGAGGCTATATACAGGGTATTACGGTACAGAGTCAATGTGGAGTCTATATACAGGGTATTACGGTACAGAGTCAATGTGGAGGCTATATACAGGGCATTAGTCAATGTGGATGTGGGGCTATATACAGGGCATTACGGTACAGAGTCAATGTGGAGGCTATATACAGGGTATTACGGTACAGAGTCAATGTGGAGGCTATATACAGGGTATTACGGTACAGAGTCAATGTGGAGGCTATATACAGGGTATTACGGTACAGAGTCAATGTGGAGGCTATATACAGGGTATTACGGTACAGAGTCAATGTGGAGGCTATATACAGGGTGTTACGGTACAGAGTCAATGTGGAGGCTATATACAGGGTATTACGGTACAGAGTCAATGTGGAGGCTATATACAGGGGGTACCGGTACAGAGTCAATGTGGAGGCTATATACAGGGTATTACGGTACAGAGTCAATGTGGAGGCTATATACAGGGTATTACGGTACAGAGTCAATGTGGAGGCTATATACAGGGTGTTACGGTACAGAGTCAATGTGGAGGCTATATACAGGGTATTATGGTACAGAGTCAATGTGGAGGCTATATACAGGGTATTACGGTACAGAGTCAATGTGGAGGCTATATACAGGGTATTACGGTACAGAGTCAATGTGGGGGCTATATACAGGGTATTACGGTACAGAGTCAATGTGGAGGCTATATACAGGGTATTACGGTACAGAGTCAATGTGGAGGCTATATACAGGGTATTACGGTACAGAGTCAATGTGGAGTCTATATACAGGGTATTACGGTACAGAGTCAATGTGGAGTCTATATACAGGGTATTACGGTACAGAGTCAATGTGGAGGCTATATACAGGGTATTACGGTACAGAGTCAATGTGGAGGCTATATACAGGGTATTACGGTACAGAGTCAATGTGGAGGCTATATACAGGGTATTACGGTACAGAGTCAATGTGGAGGCTATATGCAGGGGGTACCGGTACAGAGTCAATGTGGAGGCTATATACAGGGTATTACGGTACAGAGTCAATGTGGAGGCTATATACAGGGTATTACGGTACAGAGTCAATGTGGAGGCTATATACAGGGTATTACGGTACAGAGTCAATGTGGAGGCTATATACAGGGTATTACGGTACAGAGTCAATGTGGAGGCTATATACAGGGGGTACCGGTACAGAGTCAATGTGGAGGCTATATACAGGGTATTACGGTACAGAGTCAATGTGGAGGCTATATACAGGGCATTACGGTACAGAGTCAATGTGGAGGCTATATACAGGGTATTACGGTACAGAGTCAATGTGGAGGCAATATACAGGGTATTACGGTACAGAGTCAATGTGGAGGCTATATACAGGGTATTACGGTACAGAGTCAATGTGGAGGCTATATACAGGGGGTACCGGTACAGAGTCAATGTGGAGGCTATATACAGGGTATTACGGTACAGAGTCAATGTGGAGGCTATATACAGGGCATTACGGTACAGAGTCAATGTGGAGGCTATATACAGGGTATTACGGTACAGAGTCAATGTGGAGGCTATATACAGGGTATTACGGTACAGAGTCAATGTGGGGGCTATATACAGGGTATTACGGTACAGAGTCAATGTGGAGGCTATATACAGGGTGTTACGGTACAGAGTCAATGTGGAGGCTATATACAGGGTGTTACGGTACAGAGTCAATGTGGAGGCTATATACAGGGTATTACGGTACAGAGTCAATGTGGAGGCTATATACAGGGTATTACGGTACAGAGTCAATGTGGAGGCTATATACAGGGCGTTACGGTACAGAGTCAATGTGGAGGCTATATACAGGGTATTACGGTACAGAGTCAATGTGGAGTCTATATACAGGGTATTACGGTACAGAGTCAATGTGGAGTCTATATACAGGGTATTACGGTACAGAGTCAATGTGGAGGCTATATACAGGGTATTACGGTACAGAGTCAATGTGGAGGCTATATACAGGGGGTACCGGTACAGAGTCAATGTGGAGGCTATATACAGGGTATTACGGTACAGAGTCAATGTGGAGGCTATATACAGGGTATTACGGTACAGAGTCAATGTGGAGGCTATATACAGGGTATTACGGTACAGAGTCAATGTGGAGGCTATATACAGGGTATTACGGTACAGAGTCAATGTGGAGGCTATATACAGGGTATTACGGTACAGAGTCAATGTGGAGGCTATATACAGGGTGTTACGGTACAGAGTCAATGTGGAGGCTATATACAGGGTATTACGGTACAGAGTCAATGTGGAGGCTATATACAGGGGGTACCGGTACAGAGACAATGTGGAGGCTATATACAGGGTATTACGGTACAGAGTCAATGTGGAGGCTATATACAGGGGGTACCGGTACAGAGTCAATGTGGAGGCTATATACAGGGTATTACGGTACAGAGTCAATGTGGAGGCTATATACAGGGTATTACGGTACAGAGTCAATGTGGAGGCTATATGCAGGGGGTACCGGTACAGAGTCAATGTGGAGGCTATATACAGGGTATTACGGTACAGAGTCAATGTGGAGGCTATATACAGGGTATTACGGTACAGAGTCAATGTGGAGGCTATATACAGGGTATTACGGTACAGAGTCAATGTGGAGGCTATATACAGGGTATTACGGTACAGAGTCAATGTGGAGGCTATATACAGGGGGTACCGGTACAGAGTCAATGTGGAGGCTATATACAGGGTATTACGGTACAGAGTCAATGTGGAGGCTATATACAGGGCATTACGGTACAGAGTCAATGTGGAGGCTATATACAGGGTATTACGGTACAGAGTCAATGTGGAGGCAATATACAGGGTATTACGGTACAGAGTCAATGTGGAGGCTATATACAGGGTATTACGGTACAGAGTCAATGTGGAGGCTATATACAGGGGGTACCGGTACAGAGTCAATGTGGAGGCTATATACAGGGTATTACGGTACAGAGTCAATGTGGAGGCTATATACAGGGCATTACGGTACAGAGTCAATGTGGAGGCTATATACAGGGTATTACGGTACAGAGTCAATGTGGAGGCTATATACAGGGTATTACGGTACAGAGTCAATGTGGGGGCTATATACAGGGTATTACGGTACAGAGTCAATGTGGAGGCTATATACAGGGTGTTACGGTACAGAGTCAATGTGGAGGCTATATACAGGGTGTTACGGTACAGAGTCAATGTGGAGGCTATATACAGGGTATTACGGTACAGAGTCAATGTGGAGGCTATATACAGGGTATTACGGTACAGAGTCAATGTGGAGGCTATATACAGGGTGTTACGGTACAGAGTCAATGTGGAGGCTATATACAGGGTATTACGGTACAGAGTCAATGTGGAGTCTATATACAGGGTATTACGGTACAGAGTCAATGTGGAGGCTATATACAGGGGGTACCGGTACAGAGTCAATGTGGAGGCTATATACAGGGTATTACGGTACAGAGTCAATGTGGAGGCTATATACAGGGCATTACGGTACAGAGTCAATGTGGAGGCTATATACAGGGTATTACGGTACAGAGTCAATGTGGAGGCTATATACAGGGGGTACCGGTACAGAGTCAATGTGGAGGCTATATACAGGGTATTACGGTACAGAGTCAATGTGGAGGCTATATACAGGGTATTACGGTACAGAGTCAATGTGGAGGCTATATACAGGGTATTACGGTACAGAGTCAATGTGGAGGCTATATACAGGGTATTACGGTACAGAGTCAATGTGGAGGCTATATACAGGGCGTTACGGTACAGAGTCAATGTGGCGGCTATATACAGGGTATTACGGTACAGAGTCAATGTGGAGTCTATATACAGGGTATTACGGTACAGAGTCAATGTGGAGTCTATATACAGGGTATTACGGTACAGAGTCAATGTGGAGGCTATATACAGGGTATTACGGTACAGAGTCAATGTGGAGGCTATATACAGGGGGTACCGGTACAGAGTCAATGTGGAGGCTATATACAGGGTATTACGGTACAGAGTCAATGTGGAGGCTATATACAGGGTATTACGGTACAGAGTCAATGTGGAGGCTATATACAGGGTATTACGGTACAGAGTCAATGTGGAGGCTATATACAGGGTATTACGGTACAGAGTCAATGTGGAGGCTATATACAGGGTATTACGGTACAGAGTCAATGTGGAGGCTATATACAGGGTGTTACGGTACAGAGTCAATGTGGAGGCTATATACAGGGTATTACGGTACAGAGTCAATGTGGAGGCTATATACAGGGGGTACCGGTACAGAGACAATGTGGAGGCTATATACAGGGTATTACGGTACAGAGTCAATGTGGAGGCTATATACAGGGGGTACCGGTACAGAGTCAATGTGGAGGCTATATACAGGGTATTACGGTACAGAGTCAATGTGGAGGCTATATACAGGGTATTACGGTACAGAGTCAATGTGGAGGCTATATACAGGGTATTACGGTACAGAGTCAATGTGGAGGCTATATACAGGGTATTACGGTACAGAGTCAATGTGGAGGCTATATACAGGGTGTTACGGTACAGAGTCAATGTGGAGGCTATATACAGGGTATTACGGTACAGAGTCAATGTGGAGTCTATATACAGGGTATTACGGTACAGAGTCAATGTGGAGGCTATATACAGGGCATTACGGTACAGAGTCAATGTGGAGGCTATATACAGGGTATTACGGTACAGAGTCAATGTGGAGGCTATATACAGGGTATTACGGTACAGAGTCAATGTGGAGGCTATATACAGGGTATTACGGTACAGAGTCAATGTGGAGGCTATATACAGGGTATTACGGTACAGAGTCAATGTGGAGGCTATATACAGGGTGTTACGGTACAGAGTCAATGTGGAGGCTATATACAGGGTATTACGGTACAGAGTCAATGTGGAGGCTATATACAGGGGGTACCGGTACAGAGTCAATGTGGAGGCTATATACAGGGTATTACGGTACAGAGTCAATGTGGAGGCTATATACAGGGTATTACGGTACAGAGTCAATGTGGAGGCTATATACAGGGTGTTACGGTACAGAGTCAATGTGGAGGCTATATACAGGGTATTATGGTACAGAGTCAATGTGGAGGCTATATACAGGGTATTACGGTACAGAGTCAATGTGGAGGCTATATACAGGGTATTACGGTACAGAGTCAATGTGGGGGCTATATACAGGGTATTACGGTACAGAGTCAATGTGGAGGCTATATACAGGGTATTACGGTACAGAGTCAATGTGGAGGCTATATACAGGGTATTACGGTACAGAGTCAATGTGGAGTCTATATACAGGGTATTACGGTACAGAGTCAATGTGGAGTCTATATACAGGGTATTACGGTACAGAGTCAATGTGGAGGCTATATACAGGGTATTACGGTACAGAGTCAATGTGGAGGCTATATACAGGGTATTACGGTACAGAGTCAATGTGGAGGCTATATACAGGGTATTACGGTACAGAGTCAATGTGGAGGCTATATGCAGGGGGTACCGGTACAGAGTCAATGTGGAGGCTATATACAGGGTATTACGGTACAGAGTCAATGTGGAGGCTATATACAGGGTATTACGGTACAGAGTCAATGTGGAGGCTATATACAGGGTATTACGGTACAGAGTCAATGTGGAGGCTATATACAGGGTATTACGGTACAGAGTCAATGTGGAGGCTATATACAGGGGGTACCGGTACAGAGTCAATGTGGAGGCTATATACAGGGTATTACGGTACAGAGTCAATGTGGAGGCTATATACAGGGCATTACGGTACAGAGTCAATGTGGAGGCTATATACAGGGTATTACGGTACAGAGTCAATGTGGAGGCAATATACAGGGTATTACGGTACAGAGTCAATGTGGAGGCTATATACAGGGTATTACGGTACAGAGTCAATGTGGAGGCTATATACAGGGGGTACCGGTACAGAGTCAATGTGGAGGCTATATACAGGGTATTACGGTACAGAGTCAATGTGGAGGCTATATACAGGGCATTACGGTACAGAGTCAATGTGGAGGCTATATACAGGGTATTACGGTACAGAGTCAATGTGGAGGCTATATACAGGGTATTACGGTACAGAGTCAATGTGGGGGCTATATACAGGGTATTACGGTACAGAGTCAATGTGGAGGCTATATACAGGGTGTTACGGTACAGAGTCAATGTGGAGGCTATATACAGGGTGTTACGGTACAGAGTCAATGTGGAGGCTATATACAGGGTATTACGGTACAGAGTCAATGTGGAGGCTATATACAGGGTATTACGGTACAGAGTCAATGTGGAGGCTATATACAGGGCGTTACGGTACAGAGTCAATGTGGAGGCTATATACAGGGTATTACGGTACAGAGTCAATGTGGAGTCTATATACAGGGTATTACGGTACAGAGTCAATGTGGAGTCTATATACAGGGTATTACGGTACAGAGTCAATGTGGAGGCTATATACAGGGTATTACGGTACAGAGTCAATGTGGAGGCTATATACAGGGGGTACCGGTACAGAGTCAATGTGGAGGCTATATACAGGGTATTACGGTACAGAGTCAATGTGGAGGCTATATACAGGGTATTACGGTACAGAGTCAATGTGGAGGCTATATACAGGGTATTACGGTACAGAGTCAATGTGGAGGCTATATACAGGGTATTACGGTACAGAGTCAATGTGGAGGCTATATACAGGGTATTACGGTACAGAGTCAATGTGGAGGCTATATACAGGGTGTTACGGTACAGAGTCAATGTGGAGGCTATATACAGGGTATTACGGTACAGAGTCAATGTGGAGGCTATATACAGGGCATTACGGTACAGAGTCAATGTGGAGGCTATATACAGGGTATTACGGTACAGAGTCAATGTGGAGGCTATATACAGGGTATTACGGTACAGAGTCAATGTGGAGGCTATATACAGGGGGTACCGGTACAGAGTCAATGTGGAGGCTATATACAGGGTATTACGGTACAGAGTCAATGTGGAGGCTATATACAGGGCATTACGGTACAGAGTCAATGTGGAGGCTATATACAGGGTATTACGGTACAGAGTCAATGTGGAGGCTATATACAGGGCATTACG
Organism: Oncorhynchus clarkii lewisi; assembly: GCF_045791955.1. Classification (NCBI taxonomy): domain Eukaryota; kingdom Metazoa; phylum Chordata; class Actinopteri; order Salmoniformes; family Salmonidae; genus Oncorhynchus; species Oncorhynchus clarkii. Next base: position 44,326,162 of record NC_092170.1, read on the forward strand.
GTACAGAGTCAATGTGGAGGCTATATACAGGGCATTACGGTACAGAGTCAATGTGGAGGCTATATACAGGGTATTACGGTACAGAGTCAATGTGGAGGCTATATACAGGGGGTACCGGTACAGAGTCAATGTGGAGGCTATATACAGGGTATTACGGTACAGAGTCAATGTGGAGGCTATATACAGGGTATTACGGTACAGAGTCAATGTGGAGGCTATATACAGGGTATTACGGTACAGAGTCAATGTGGAGGCTATATACAGGGTATTACGGTACAGAGTCAATGTGGAGGCTATATACAGGGTATTACGGTACAGAGTCAATGTGGAGGCTATATACAGGGGGTACCGGTACAGAGTCAATGTGGAGGCTATATACAGGGTATTACGGTACAGAGTCAATGTGGAGGCTATATACAGGGCATTACGGTACAGAGTCAATGTGGAGGCTATATACAGGGTATTACGGTACAGAGTCAATGTGGAGGCAATATACAGGGTATTACGGTACAGAGTCAATGCAGAGGCTATATACAGGGTATTACGGTACAGAGTCAATGTGGAGGCTATATACAGGGGGTACCGGTACAGAGTCAATGTGGAGGCTATATACAGGGTATTACGGTACAGAGTCAATGTGGAGGCTATATACAGGGCATTACGGTACAGAGTCAATGTGGAGGCTATATACAGGGTGTTACGGTACAGAGTCAATGTGGAGGCTATATACAGGGTATTACAGTACAGAGTCAATGTGGAGGCTATATACAGGGTATTACGGTACAGAGTCAATGTGGAGGCTATATACAGGGTATTACGGTACAGAGTCAATGTGGAGGCTATATACAGGGTATTACGGTACAGAGTCAATGTGGAGGCTATATACAGGGTGTTACGGTACAGAGTCAATGTGGAGGCTATATACAGGGTATTACGGTACAGAGTCAATGTGGAGGCTATATACAGGGTATTACGGTACAGAGTCAATGTGGAGGCTATATACAGGGGGTACCGGTACAGAGTCAATGTGGAGGCTATATACAGGGTATTACGGTACAGAGTCAATGTGGAGGCTATATACAGGGCATTACGGTACAGAGTCAATGTGGAGGCTATATACAGGGTATTACGGTACAGAGTCAATGTGGAGGCTATATACAGGGTATTACGGTACAGAGTCAATGTGGAGGCTATATACAGGGGGTACCGGTACAGAGTCAATGTGGAGGCTATATACAGGGTATTACGGTACAGAGTCAATGTGGGGGCTATATACAGGGTATTACGGTGCAGAGTCAATGTGGAGGCTATATACAGGGTATTACGGTACAGAGTCAATGTGGAGGCTATATACAGGGTATTACGGTACAGAGTCAATGTGGAGGCTATATACAGGGTATTACGGTACAGAGTCAATGTGGAGGCTATATACAGGGTATTACGGTACAGAGTCAATGTGGAGGCTATATACAGGGTATTACGGTACAGAGTCAATGTGGAGGCTATATACAGGGGGTACCGGTACAGAGTCAATGTGGAGGCTATATACAGGGTATTACGGTACAGAGTCAATGTGGAGGCTATATACAGGGTATTACGGTACAGAGTCAATGTGGAGGCTATATACAGGGTGTTACGGTACAGAGTCAATGTGCAGGCTATATACAGGGTATTACGGTACAGAGTCAATGTGGAGTCTATATACAGGGTATTACGGTACAGAGTCAATGTGGAGGCTATATACAGGGTATTACGGTACAGAGTCAATGTGGAGGCTATATACAGGGTATTACGGTACAGAGTCAATGTGGAGGCTATATACAGGGTATTACGGTACAGAGTCAATGTGGAGGCTATATACAGGGTATTACGGTACAGAGTCAATGTGGAGGCTATATACAGGGTGTTACGGTACAGAGTCAATGTGGAGGCTATATACAGGGTATTACGGTACAGAGTCAATGTGGAGGCTATATACAGGGGGTACCGGTACAGAGTCAATGTGGAGGCTATATACAGGGTATTACGGTACAGAGTCAATGTGGAGGCTATATACAGGGTATTACGGTACAGAGTCAATGTGGAGGCTATATACAGGGTGTTACGGTACAGAGTCAATGTGGAGGCTATATACAGGGTATTACGGTACAGAGTCAATGTGGAGGCTATATACAGGGGGTACCGGTACAGAGTCAATGTGGAGGCTATATACTGGGTATTACGGTACAGAGTCAATGTGGGGGCTATATACAGGGTATTACGGTGCAGAGTCAATGTGGAGGCTATATACAGGGTGTTACGGTACAGAGTCAATGTGGAGGCTATATACAGGGTGTTACGGTACAGAGTCAATGTGGAGGCTATATACAGGGTATTACGGTACAGAGTCAATGTGGAGGCTATATACAGGGTATTACGGTACAGAGTCAATGTGGAGGCTATATACAGGGGGTACCGGTACAGAGTCAATGTGGAGGCTATATACAGGGTATTACGGTACAGAGTCAATGTGGGGGCTATATACAGGGTATTACGGTGCAGAGTCAATGTGGAGGCTATATACAGCGTATTACGGTACAGAGTCAATGTGGAGGCTATATACAGGGTATTACGGTACAGAGTCAATGTGGAGGCTATATACAGGGTATTACGGTACAGAGTCAATGTGGAGGCTATATACAGGGTATTACGGTACAGAGTCAATGTGGAGGCTATATACAGGGTATTACGGTACAGAGTCAATGTGGAGGCTATATACAGGGGGTACCGGTACAGAGTCAATGTGGAGGCTATATACAGGGTATTACGGTACAGAGTCAATGTGGAGGCTATATACAGGGTATTACGGTACAGAGTCAATGTGGAGGCTATATACAGGGTATTACGGTACAGAGTCAATGTGGAGGCTATATACAGGGCATTACGGTACAGAGTCAATGTGGAGGCTATATACAGGGTATTACGGTACAGAGTCAATGTGGAGGCTATATACAGGGTATTACGGTACAGAGTCAATGTGGAGGCTATATACAGGGTATTACGGTACAGAGTCAATGTGGGGGCTATATACAGGGTATTACGGTACAGAGTCAATGTGGAGGCTATATACAGGGTGTTACGGTACAGAGTCAATGTGGAGGCTATATACAGGGTGTTACGGTACAGAGTCAATGTGGAGGCTATATACAGGGTATTACGGTACAGAGTCAATGTGGAGGCTATATACAGGGTATTACGGTACAGAGTCAATGTGGAGGCTATATACAGGGCGTTACGGTACAGAGTCAATGTGGAGGCTATATACAGGGTATTACGGTACAGAGTCAATGTGGAGTCTATATACAGGGTATTACGGTACAGAGTCAATGTGGAGTCTATATACAGGGTATTACGGTACAGAGTCAATGTGGAGGCTATATACAGGGTATTACGGTACAGAGTCAATGTGGAGGCTATATACAGGGGGTACCGGTACAGAGTCAATGTGGAGGCTATATACAGGGTATTACGGTACAGAGTCAATGTGGAGGCTATATACAGGGTATTACGGTACAGAGTCAATGTGGAGGCTATATACAGGGTATTACGGTACAGAGTCAATGTGGAGGCTATATACAGGGTATTACGGTACAGAGTCAATGTGGAGGCTATATACAGGGTATTACGGTACAGAGTCAATGTGGAGGCTATATACAGGGTGTTACGGTACAGAGTCAATGTGGAGGCTATATACAGGGTATTACGGTACAGAGTCAATGTGGAGGCTATATACAGGGGGTACCGGTACAGAGACAATGTGGAGGCTATATACAGGGTATTACGGTACAGAGTCAATGTGGAGGCTATATACAGGGGGTACCGGTACAGAGTCAATGTGGAGGCTATATACAGGGTATTACGGTACAGAGTCAATGTGGAGGCTATATACAGGGTATTACGGTACAGAGTCAATGTGGAGGCTCTATACAGGGGGTACCGGTACAGAGTCAATGTGGAGGCTATATACAGGGTATTACGGTACAGAGTCAATGTGGAGGCTATATACAGGGCATTACGGTACAGAGTCAATGTGGAGGCTATATACAGGGTATTACGGTACAGAGTCAATGTGGAGGCAATATACAGGGTATTACGGTACAGAGTCAATGTGGAGGCTATATACAGGGTATTACGGTACAGAGTCAATGTGGAGGCTATATACAGGGGGTACCGGTACAGAGTCAATGTGGAGGCTATATACAGGGTATTACGGTACAGAGTCAATGTGGAGGCTATATACAGGGCATTACGGTACAGAGTCAATGTGGAGGCTATATACAGGGTATTACGGTACAGAGTCAATGTGGAGGCTATATACAGGGTATTACGGTACAGAGTCAATGTGGGGGCTATATACAGGGTATTACGGTACAGAGTCAATGTGGAGGCTATATACAGGGTATTACGGTACAGAGTCAATGTGGAGGCTATATACAGGGTGTTACGGTACAGAGTCAATGTGGAGGCTATATACAGGGTGTTACGGTACAGAGTCAATGTGGAGGCTATATACAGGGTATTACGGTACAGAGTCAATGTGGAGGCTATATACAGGGTATTACGGTACAGAGTCAATGTGGAGGCTATATACAGGGTATTACGGTACAGAGTCAATGTGGAGGCTATATACAGGGGGTACCGGTACAGAGTCAATGTGGAGGCTATATACAGGGGGTACCGGTACAGAGTCAATGTGGAGGCTATATACAGGGTATTACGGTACAGAGTCAATGTGGAGGCTATATACAGGGCATTACGGTACAGAGTCAATGTGGAGGCTATATACAGGGTATTACGGTACAGAGTCAATGTGGAGGCTATATACAGGGTATTACGGTACAGAGTCAATGTGGAGGCTATATACAGGGGGTACCGGTACAGAGTCAATGTGGAGGCTATATACAGGGTATTACGGTACAGAGTCAATGTGGAGGCTATATACAGGGCATTACGGTACAGAGTCAATGTGGAGGCTATATACAGGGTATTACGGTACAGAGTCAATGTGGAGGCTATATACAGGGCATTACGGTACAGAGTCAATGTGGAGGCTATATACAGGGCATTACGGTACAGAGTCAATGTGGAGGCTATATACAGGGTATTACGGTACAGAGTCAATGTGGAGGCTATATACAGGGGGTACCGGTACAGAGTCAATGTGGAGGCTATATACAGGGTATTACGGTACAGAGTCAATGTGGAGGCTATATACAGGGTATTACGGTACAGAGTCAATGTGGAGGCTATATACAGGGTATTACGGTACAGAGTCAATGTGGAGGCTATATACAGGGTATTACGGTACAGAGTCAATGTGGAGGCTATATACAGGGTATTACGGTACAGAGTCAATGTGGAGGCTATATACAGGGGGTACCGGTACAGAGTCAATGTGGAGGCTATATACAGGGTATTACGGTACAGAGTCAATGTGGAGGCTATATACAGGGCATTACGGTACAGAGTCAATGTGGAGGCTATATACAGGGTATTACGGTACAGAGTCAATGTGGAGGCAATATACAGGGTATTACGGTACAGAGTCAATGCAGAGGCTATATACAGGGTATTACGGTACAGAGTCAATGTGGAGGCTATATACAGGGGGTACCGGTACAGAGTCAATGTGGAGGCTATATACAGGGTATTACGGTACAGAGTCAATGTGGAGGCTATATACAGGGCATTACGGTACAGAGTCAATGTGGAGGCTATATACAGGGTGTTACGGTACAGAGTCAATGTGGAGGCTATATACAGGGTATTACAGTACAGAGTCAATGTGGAGGCTATATACAGGGTATTACGGTACAGAGTCAATGTGGAGGCTATATACAGGGTATTACGGTACAGAGTCAATGTGGAGGCTATATACAGGGTATTACGGTACAGAGTCAATGTGGAGGCTATATACAGGGTGTTACGGTACAGAGTCAATGTGGAGGCTATATACAGGGTATTACGGTACAGAGTCAATGTGGAGGCTATATACAGGGTATTACGGTACAGAGTCAATGTGGAGGCTATATACAGGGGGTACCGGTACAGAGTCAATGTGGAGGCTATATACAGGGTATTACGGTACAGAGTCAATGTGGAGGCTATATACAGGGCATTACGGTACAGAGTCAATGTGGAGGCTATATACAGGGTATTACGGTACAGAGTCAATGTGGAGGCTATATACAGGGTATTACGGTACAGAGTCAATGTGGAGGCTATATACAGGGGGTACCGGTACAGAGTCAATGTGGAGGCTATATACAGGGTATTACGGTACAGAGTCAATGTGGGGGCTATATACAGGGTATTACGGTGCAGAGTCAATGTGGAGGCTATATACAGGGTATTACGGTACAGAGTCAATGTGGAGGCTATATACAGGGTATTACGGTACAGAGTCAATGTGGAGGCTATATACAGGGTATTACGGTACAGAGTCAATGTGGAGGCTATATACAGGGTATTACGGTACAGAGTCAATGTGGAGGCTATATACAGGGTATTACGGTACAGAGTCAATGTGGAGGCTATATACAGGGGGTACCGGTACAGAGTCAATGTGGAGGCTATATACAGGGTATTACGGTACAGAGTCAATGTGGAGGCTATATACAGGGTATTACGGTACAGAGTCAATGTGGAGGCTATATACAGGGTGTTACGGTACAGAGTCAATGTGCAGGCTATATACAGGGTATTACGGTACAGAGTCAATGTGGAGTCTATATACAGGGTATTACGGTACAGAGTCAATGTGGAGGCTATATACAGGGTATTACGGTACAGAGTCAATGTGGAGGCTATATACAGGGTATTACGGTACAGAGTCAATGTGGAGGCTATATACAGGGTATTACGGTACAGAGTCAATGTGGAGGCTATATACAGGGTATTACGGTACAGAGTCAATGTGGAGGCTATATACAGGGTGTTACGGTACAGAGTCAATGTGGAGGCTATATACAGGGTATTACGGTACAGAGTCAATGTGGAGGCTATATACAGGGGGTACCGGTACAGAGTCAATGTGGAGGCTATATACAGGGTATTACGGTACAGAGTCAATGTGGAGGCTATATACAGGGTATTACGGTACAGAGTCAATGTGGAGGCTATATACAGGGTGTTACGGTACAGAGTCAATGTGGAGGCTATATACAGGGTATTACGGTACAGAGTCAATGTGGAGGCTATATACAGGGGGTACCGGTACAGAGTCAATGTGGAGGCTATATACTGGGTATTACGGTACAGAGTCAATGTGGGGGCTATATACAGGGTATTACGGTGCAGAGTCAATGTGGAGGCTATATACAGGGTGTTACGGTACAGAGTCAATGTGGAGGCTATATACAGGGTGTTACGGTACAGAGTCAATGTGGAGGCTATATACAGGGTATTACGGTACAGAGTCAATGTGGAGGCTATATACAGGGTATTACGGTACAGAGTCAATGTGGAGGCTATATACAGGGGGTACCGGTACAGAGTCAATGTGGAGGCTATATACAGGGTATTACGGTACAGAGTCAATGTGGGGGCTATATACAGGGTATTACGGTGCAGAGTCAATGTGGAGGCTATATACAGGGTATTACGGTACAGAGTCAATGTGGAGGCTATATACAGGGTATTACGGTACAGAGTCAATGTGGAGGCTATATACAGGGTATTACGGTACAGAGTCAATGTGGAGGCTATATACAGGGTATTACGGTACAGAGTCAATGTGGAGGCTATATACAGGGTATTACGGTACAGAGTCAATGTGGAGGCTATATACAGGGGGTACCGGTACAGAGTCAATGTGGAGGCTATATACAGGGTATTACGGTACAGAGTCAATGTGGAGGCTATATACAGGGTATTACGGTACAGAGTCAATGTGGAGGCTATATACAGGGTGTTACGGTACAGAGTCAATGTGGAGGCTATATACAGGGTATTACGGTACAGAGTCAATGTGGAGTCTATATACAGGGTATTACGGTACAGAGTCAATGTGGAGGCTATATACAGGGTATTACGGTACAGAGTCAATGTGGAGGCTATATACAGGGTATTACGGTACAGAGTCAATGTGGAGGCTATATACAGGGTATTACGGTACAGAGTCAATGTGGAGGCTATATACAGGGTATTACGGTACAGAGTCAATGTGGAGGCTATATACAGGGTGTTACGGTACAGAGTCAATGTGGAGGCTATATACAGGGTATTACGGTACAGAGTCAATGTGGAGGCTATATACAGGGGGTACCGGTACAGAGTCAATGTGGAGGCTATATACAGGGTATTACGGTACAGAGTCAATGTGGAGGCTATATACAGGGTATTACGGTACAGAGTCAATGTGGAGGCTATATACAGGGTGTTACGGTACAGAGTCAATGTGGAGGCTATATACAGGGTATTACGGTACAGAGTCAATGTGGAGGCTATATACAGGGGGTACCGGTACAGAGTCAATGTGGAGGCTATATACTGGGTATTACGGTACAGAGTCAATGTGGGGGCTATATACAGGGTATTACGGTGCAGAGTCAATGTGGAGGCTATATACAGGGTGTTACGGTACAGAGTCAATGTGGAGGCTATATACAGGGTGTTACGGTACAGAGTCAATGTGGAGGCTATATACAGGGTATTACGGTACAGAGTCAATGTGGAGGCTATATACAGGGTATTACGGTACAGAGTCAATGTGGAGGCTATATACAGGGTATTACGGTACAGAGTCAATGTGGAGGCTATATACAGGGTATTACGGTACAGAGTCAATGTGGAGGCTATATACAGGGGGTACCGGTACAGAGTCAATGTGGAGGCTATATACAGGGTATTACGGTACAGAGTCAATGTGGAGGCTATATACAGGGTGTTACGGTACAGAGTCAATGTGGAGGCTATATACAGGGTATTACGGTACAGAGTCAATGTGGAGTCTATATACAGGGTATTACGGTACAGAGTCAATGTGGAGGCTATATACAGGGTATTACGGTACAGAGTCAATGTGGAGGCTATATACAGGGTATTACGGTACAGAGTCAATGTGGAGTCTATATACAGGGTATTACGGTACAGAGTCAATGTGGAGGCTATATACAGGGTATTACGGTACAGAGTCAATGTGGAGGCTATATACAGGGTGTTACGGTACAGAGTCAATGTGGAGGCTATATACAGGGTATTACGGTACAGAGTCAATGTGGAGGCTATATACAGGGGGTACCGGTACAGAGTCAATGTGGAGGCTATATACAGGGTATTACGGTACAGAGTCAATGTGGAGGCTATATACAGGGTATTACGGTACAGAGTCAATGTGGAGGCTATATACAGGGTGTTACGGTACAGAGTCAATGTGGAGGCTATATACAGGGTATTACGGTACAGAGTCAATGTGGAGGCTATATACAGGGGGTACCGGTACAGAGTCAATGTGGAGGCTATATACTGGGTATTACGGTACAGAGTCAATGTGGGGGCTATATACAGGGTATTACGGTGCAGAGTCAATGTGGAGGCTATATACAGGGTGTTACGGTACAGAGTCAATGTGGAGGCTATATACAGGGTGTTACGGTACAGAGTCAATGTGGAGGCTATATACAGGGTATTACGGTACAGAGTCAATGTGGAGGCTATATACAGGGTATTACGGTACAGAGTCAATGTGGAGGCTATATACAGGGTATTACGGTACAGAGTCAATGTGGAGGCTATATACAGGGTGTTACGGTACAGAGTCAATGTGGAGGCTATATACAGGGTATTACGGTACAGAGTCAATGTGGAGGCTATATACAGGGTATTACGGTACAGAGTCAATGTGGAGGCTATATACAGGGTATTACGGTACAGAGTCAATGTGGAGGCTATATACAGGGTATTACGGTACAGAGTCAATGTGGAGGCTATATACAGGGTATTACGGTACAGAGTCAATGTGGAGGCTATATACAGGGTATTACGGTACAGAGTCAATGTGGAGGCTATATACAGGGGGTACCGGTACAGAGTCAATGTGGAGGCTATATACAGGGTATTACGGTACAGAGTCAATGTGGAGGCTATATACAGGGTATTACGGTACAGAGTCAATGTGGAGGCTATATACAGGGTATTACGGTACAGAGTCAATGTGGAGGCTATATACAGGGTATTACGGTACAGAGTCAATGTGGAGGCTATATACAGGGTATTACGGTACAGAGTCAATGTGGAGGCTATATACAGGGTATTACGGTACAGAGTCAATGTGGAGGCTATATACAGGGTGTTACGGTACAGAGTCAATGTGGAGGCTATATACAGGGTATTACGGTACAGAGTCAATGTGGAGGCTATATACAGGGGGTACCGGTACAGAGTCAATGTGGAGGCTATATACAGGGTATTACGGTACAGAGTCAATGTGGAGGCTATATACAGGGTATTACGGTACAGAGTCAATGTGGAGGCTATATACAGGGTGTTACGGTACAGAGTCAATGTGGAGGCTATATACAGGGCATTATGGTACAGAGTCAATGTGGAGGCTATATACAGGGTATTACGGTACAGAGTCAATGTGGAGGCTATATACAGGGTATTACGGTACAGAGTCAATGTGGAGGCTATATACAGGGTATTACGGTACAGAGTCAATGTGGAGGCTATATACAGGGTATTACGGTACAGAGTCAATGTGGAGGCTATATACAGGGTGTTACGGTACAGAGTCAATGTGGAGGCTATATACAGGGTGTTACGGTACAGAGTCAATGTGGAGGCTATATACAGGGTATTACGGTACAGAGTCAATGTGGAGGCTATATACAGGGTATTACGGTACAGAGTCAATGTGGAGGCTATATACAGGGTATTACGGTACAGAGTCAATGTGGAGTCTATATACAGGGTATTACGGTACAGAGTCAATGTGGAGTCTATATACAGGGTATTACGGTACAGAGTCAATGTGGAGGCTATATACAGGGTATTACGGTACAGAGTCAATGTGGAGGCTATATACAGGGTATTACGGTACAGAGTCAATGTGGAGGCTATATACAGGGTATTACGGTACAGAGTCAATGTGGAGGCTATATACAGGGTATTACGGTACAGAGTCAATGTGGAGGCAATATACAGGGTATTACGGTACAGAGTCAATGTGGAGGCAATATACAGGGTATTACGGTACAGAGTCAATGTGGAGGCTATATACAGGGTATTACGGTACAGAGTCAATGTGGAGGCTATATACAGGGGGTACCGGTACAGAGTCAATGTGGAGGCTATATACAGGGTATTACGGTACAGAGTCAATGTGGAGGCTATATACAGGGCATTACGGTACAGAGTCAATGTGGAGGCTATATACAGGGTATTACGGTACAGAGTCAATGTGGAGGCTATATACAGGGGGTACCGGTACAGAGTCAATGTGGAGGCTATATACAGGGTATTACGGTACAGAGTCAATGTGGAGGCTATATACAGGGTATTACGGTACAGAGTCAATGTGGAGGCTATATACAGGGTATTACGGTACAGAGTCAATGTGGAGGCTATATACAGGGTATTACGGTACAGAGTCAATGTGGAGGCTATATACAGGGCGTTACGGTACAGAGTCAATGTGGAGGCTATATACAGGGTATTACGGTACAGAGTCAATGTGGAGTCTATATACAGGGTATTACGGTACAGAGTCAATGTGGAGTCTATATACAGGGTATTACGGTACAGAGTCAATGTGGAGGCTATATACAGGGTATTACGGTACAGAGTCAATGTGGAGGCTATATACAGGGGGTACCGGTACAGAGTCAATGTGGAGGCTATATACAGGGTATTACGGTACAGAGTCAATGTGGAGGCTATATACAGGGTATTACGGTACAGAGTCAATGTGGAGGCTATATACAGGGTATTACGGTACAGAGTCAATGTGGAGGCTATATACAGGGTATTACGGTACAGAGTCAATGTGGAGGCTATATACAGGGTATTACGGTACAGAGTCAATGTGGAGGCTATATACAGGGTGTTACGGTACAGAGTCAATGTGGAGGCTATATACAGGGTATTACGGTACAGAGTCAATGTGGAGGCTATATACAGGGGGTACCGGTACAGAGACAATGTGGAGGCTATATACAGGGTATTACGGTACAGAGTCAATGTGGAGGCTATATACAGGGGGTACCGGTACAGAGTCAATGTGGAGGCTATATACAGGGTATTACGGTACAGAGTCAATGTGGAGGCTATATACAGGGTATTACGGTACAGAGTCAATGTGGAGGCTATATACAGGGTATTACGGTACAGAGTCAATGTGGAGGCTATATACAGGGTATTACGGTACAGAGTCAATGTGGAGGCTATATACAGGGTGTTACGGTACAGAGTCAATGTGGAGGCTATATACAGGGTATTACGGTACAGAGTCAATGTGGAGTCTATATACAGGGTATTACGGTACAGAGTCAATGTGGAGGCTATATACAGGGCATTACGGTACAGAGTCAATGTGGAGGCTATATACAGGGTATTACGGTACAGAGTCAATGTGGAGGCTATATACAGGGTATTACGGTACAGAGTCAATGTGGAGGCTATATACAGGGTATTACGGTACAGAGTCAATGTGGAGGCTATATACAGGGTATTACGGTACAGAGTCAATGTGGAGGCTATATACAGGGTGTTACGGTACAGAGTCAATGTGGAGGCTATATACAGGGTATTACGGTACAGAGTCAATGTGGAGGCTATATACAGGGGGTACCGGTACAGAGTCAATGTGGAGGCTATATACAGGGTATTACGGTACAGAGTCAATGTGGAGGCTATATACAGGGTATTACGGTACAGAGTCAATGTGGAGGCTATATACAGGGTGTTACGGTACAGAGTCAATGTGGAGGCTATATACAGGGTATTACGGTACAGAGTCAATGTGGAGGCTATATACAGGGTGTTACGGTACAGAGTCAATGTGGAGGCTATATACAGGGTATTACGGTACAGAGTCAATGTGGAGGCTATATACAGGGTATTACGGTACAGAGTCAATGTGTGGAGGCTATATACAGGGTATTACGGTACAGAGTCAATGTGGAGGTTATATACAGGGTATTACGGTACAGAGTCAATGTGGAGGCTATATACAGGGTATTACGGTACAGAGTCAATGTGGAGGCTATATACAGGGTATTACGGTACAGAGTCAATGTGGAGTCTATATACAGGGTATTACGGTACAGAGTCAATGTGGAGTCTATATACAGGGTATTACGGTACAGAGTCAATGTGGAGGCTATATACAGGGTATTACGGTACAGAGTCAATGTGGAGGCTATATACAGGGTATTACGGTACAGAGTCAATGTGGAGGCTATATACAGGGTATTACGGTACAGAGTCAATGTGGAGGCTATATGCAGGGGGTACCGGTACAGAGTCAATGTGGAGGCTATATACAGGGTATTACGGTACAGAGTCAATGTGGAGGCTATACGGTACAGAGTCAATGTGGAGGCTATATACAGGGTATTACGGTACAGAGTCAATGTGGAGGCTATATACAGGGTATTACGGTACAGAGTCAATGTGGAGGCTATATACAGGGTATTACGGTACAGAGTCAATGTGGAGGCTATATACAGGGGGTACCGGTACAGAGTCAATGTGGAGGCTATATACAGGGTATTACGGTACAGAGTCAATGTGGAGGCTATATACAGGGCATTACGGTACAGAGTCAATGTGGAGGCTATATACAGGGTATTACGGTACAGAGTCAATGTGGAGGCAATATACAGGGTATTACGGTACAGAGTCAATGTGGAGGCTATATACAGGGTATTACGGTACAGAGTCAATGTGGAGGCTATATACAGGGGGTACCGGTACAGAGTCAATGTGGAGGCTATATACAGGGTATTACGGTACAGAGTCAATGTGGAGGCTATATACAGGGCATTACGGTACAGAGTCAATGTGGAGGCTATATACAGGGTATTACGGTACAGAGTCAATGTGGAGGCTATATACAGGGTATTACGGTACAGAGTCAATGTGGGGGCTATATACAGGGTATTACGGTACAGAGTCAATGTGGAGGCTATATACAGGGTGTTACGGTACAGAGTCAATGTGGAGGCTATATACAGGGTGTTACGGTACAGAGTCAATGTGGAGGCTATATACAGGGTATTACGGTACAGAGTCAATGTGGGGGCTATATACAGGGTATTACGGTACAGAGTCAATGTGGAGGCTATATACAGGGTATTACGGTACAGAGTCAATGTGGAGGCTATATACAGGGTGTTACGGTACAGAGTCAATGTGGAGGCTATATACAGGGTGTTACGGTACAGAGTCAATGTGGAGGCTATATACAGGGTGTTACGGTACAGAGTCAATGTGGAGGCTATATACAGGGTATTACGGTACAGAGTCAATGTGGAGGCTATATACAGGGTATTACGGTACAGAGTCAATGTGGAGGCTATATACAGGGGGTACCGGTACAGAGTCAATGTGGAGGCTATATACAGGGGGTACCGGTACAGAGTCAATGTGGAGGCTATATACAGGGTATTACGGTACAGAGTCAATGTGGAGGCTATATACAGGGCATTACGGTACAGAGTCAATGTGGAGGCTATATACAGGGTATTACGGTACAGAGTCAATGTGGAGGCTATATACAGGGTATTACGGTACAGAGTCAATGTGGAGGCTATATACAGGGGGTACCGGTACAGAGTCAATGTGGAGGCTATATACAGGGTATTACGGTACAGAGTCAATGTGGAGGCTATATACAGGGCATTACGGTACAGAGTCAATGTGGAGGCTATATACAGGGTATTACGGTACAGAGTCAATGTGGAGGCTATATACAGGGCATTACGGTACAGAGTCAATGTGGAGGCTATATACAGGGCATTACGGTACAGAGTCAATGTGGAGGCTATATACAGGGTATTACGGTACAGAGTCAATGTGGAGGCTATATACAGGGGGTACCGGTACAGAGTCAATGTGGAGGCTATATACAGGGTATTACGGTACAGAGTCAATGTGGAGGCTATATACAGGGTATTACGGTACAGAGTCAATGTGGAGGCTATATACAGGGTATTACGGTACAGAGTCAATGTGGAGGCTATATACAGGGTATTACGGTACAGAGTCAATGTGGAGGCTATATACAGGGTATTACGGTACAGAGTCAATGTGGAGGCTATATACAGGGGGTACCGGTACAGAGTCAATGTGGAGGCTATATACAGGGGGTACCGGTACAGAGTCAATGTCGAGGCTATATACAGGGTATTACGGTACAGAGTCAATGTGGAGGCTATATACAGGGCATTACGGTACAGAGTCAATGTGGAGGCTATATACAGGGTATTACGGTACAGAGTCAATGTGGAGGCTATATACAGGGTATTACGGTACAGAGTCAATGTGGAGGCTATATACAGGGGGTACCGGTACAGAGTCAATGTGGAGGCTATATACAGGGTATTACGGTACAGAGTCAATGTGGAGGCTATATACAGGGCATTACGGTACAGAGTCAATGTGGAGGCTATATACAGGGTATTACGGTACAGAGTCAATGTGGAGGCTATATACAGGGTATTACGGTACAGAGTCAATGTGGAGGCTATATACAGGGTATTACGGTACAGAGTCAATGTGGAGGCTATATACAGGGGGAACCGGTACAGAGTCAATGTGGAGGCTATATACAGGGTATTACGGTACAGAGTCAATGTGGAGGCTATTTACAGGGCATTACGGTACAGAGTCAATGTGGAGGCTATATACAGGGTATTACGGTACAGAGTCAATGTGGAGGCTATGTACAGGGCATTACGGTACAGAGTCAATGTGGAGGCTATATACAGGGCATTACGGTACAGAGTCAATGTGGAGGCTATATACAGGGTATTACGGTACAGAGTCAATGTGGAGGCTATATACAGGGCATTACGGTACAGAGTCAATGTGGAGGCTATATACAGGGTATTACGGTACAGAGTCAATGTGGAGGCTATATACAGGGTATTACGGTACAGAGTCAATGTGGAGGCTATATACAGGGTATTACGGTACAGAGTCAATGTGGAGGCTATATACAGGGTATTACGGTACAGAGTCAATGTGGAGGCTATATACAGGGTATTACGGTACAGAGTCAATGTGGAGGCTATATACAGGGGGTACCGGTACAGAGTCAATGTGGAGGCTATATACAGGGTATTACGGTACAGAGTCAATGTGGAGGCTATATACAGGGCATTACGGTACAGAGTCAATGTGGAGGCTATATACAGGGTATTACGGTACAGAGTCAATGTGGAGGCTATATACAGGGTATTACGGTACAGAGTCAATGTGGAGGCTATATACAGGGTATTACGGTACAGAGTCAATGTGGAGGCTACATACAGGGCATTACGGTACAGAGTCAATGTGGAGGCTATATACAGGGTATTACAGTACAGAGTCAATGTGGAGGCTATATACAGGGGGTACCGGTACAGAGTCAATGTGGAGGCTATATACAGGGTATTACGGTACAGAGTCAATGTGGAGGCTATATACAGGGCATTACGGTACAGAGTCAATGTGGAGGCTATATACAGGGTATTACGGTACAGAGTCAATGTGGAGGCTATATACAGGGTATTACGGTACAGAGTCAATGTGGAGGCTATATACAGGGGGTACCGGTACAGAGTCAATGTGGAGGCTATATACAGGGTATTACGGTACAGAGTCAATGTGGAGGCTATATACAGGGCATTACGGTACAGAGTCAATGTGGAGGCTATATACAGGGTGTTACGGTACAGAGTCAATGTGGAGGCTATATACAGGGTGTTACGGTACAGAGTCAATGTGGAGGCTATATACAGGGTGTTACGGTACAGAGTCAATGTGGAGGCTATATACAGGGTATTACGGTACAGAGTCAATGTGGAGGCTATATACAGGGTATTACGGTACAGAGTCAATGTGGAGGCTATATACAGGGGGTACCGGTACAGAGTCAATGTGGAGGCTATATACAGGGGGTACCGGTACAGAGTCAATGTGGAGGCTATATACAGGGTATTACGGTACAGAGTCAATGTGGAGGCTATATACAGGGCATTACGGTACAGAGTCAATGTGGAGGCTATATACAGGGTATTACGGTACAGAGTCAATGTGGAGGCTATATACAGGGTATTACGGTACAGAGTCAATGTGGAGGCTATATACAGGGGGTACCGGTACAGAGTCAATGTGGAGGCTATATACAGGGTATTACGGTACAGAGTCAATGTGGAGGCTATATACAGGGCATTACGGTACAGAGTCAATGTGGAGGCTATATACAGGGTATTACGGTACAGAGTCAATGTGGAGGCTATATACAGGGCATTACGGTACAGAGTCAATGTGGAGGCTATATACAGGGCATTACGGTACAGAGTCAATGTGGAGGCTATATACAGGGTATTACGGTACAGAGTCAATGTGGAGGCTATATACAGGGGGTACCGGTACAGAGTCAATGTGGAGGCTATATACAGGGTATTACGGTACAGAGTCAATGTGGAGGCTATATACAGGGTATTACGGTACAGAGTCAATGTGGAGGCTATATACAGGGTATTACGGTACAGAGTCAATGTGGAGGCTATATACAGGGTATTACGGTACAGAGTCAATGTGGAGGCTATATACAGGGTATTACGGTACAGAGTCAATGTGGAGGCTATATACAGGGGGTACCGGTACAGAGTCAATGTGGAGGCTATATACAGGGGGTACCGGTACAGAGTCAATGTGGAGGCTATATACAGGGTATTACGGTACAGAGTCAATGTGGAGGCTATATACAGGGCATTACGGTACAGAGTCAATGTGGAGGCTATATACAGGGTATTACGGTACAGAGTCAATGTGGAGGCTATATACAGGGTATTACGGTACAGAGTCAATGTGGAGGCTATATACAGGGGGTACCGGTACAGAGTCAATGTGGAGGCTATATACAGGGTATTACGGTACAGAGTCAATGTGGAGGCTATATACAGGGCATTACGGTACAGAGTCAATGTGGAGGCTATATACAGGGTATTACGGTACAGAGTCAATGTGGAGGCTATATACAGGGTATTACGGTACAGAGTCAATGTGGAGGCTATATACAGGGTATTACGGTACAGAGTCAATGTGGAGGCTATATACAGGGGGAACCGGTACAGAGTCAATGTGGAGGCTATATACAGGGTATTACGGTACAGAGTCAATGTGGAGGCTATTTACAGGGCATTACGGTACAGAGTCAATGTGGAGGCTATATACAGGGTATTACGGTACAGAGTCAATGTGGAGGCTATGTACAGGGCATTACGGTACAGAGTCAATGTGGAGGCTATATACAGGGCATTACGGTACAGAGTCAATGTGGAGGCTATATACAGGGTATTACGGTACAGAGTCAATGTGGAGGCTATATACAGGGCATTACGGTACAGAGTCAATGTGGAGGCTATATACAGGGCATTACGGTACAGAGTCAATGTGGAGGCTATATACAGGGTATTACGGTACAGAGTCAATGTGGAGGCTATATACAGGGTATTACGGTACAGAGTCAATGTGGAGGCTATATACAGGGTATTACGGTACAGAGTCAATGTGGAGGCTATATACAGGGTATTACGGTACAGAGTCAATGTGGAGGCTATATACAGGGGGTACCGGTACAGAGTCAATGTGGAGGCTATATACAGGGTATTACGGTACAGAGTCAATGTGGAGGCTATATACAGGGCATTACGGTACAGAGTCAATGTGGAGGCTATATACAGGGTATTACGGTACAGAGTCAATGTGGAGGCTATATACAGGGTATTACGGTACAGAGTCAATGTGGAGGCTATATACAGGGTATTACGGTACAGAGTCAATGTGGAGGCTACATACAGGGCATTACGGTACAGAGTCAATGTGGAGGCTATATACAGGGTATTACAGTACAGAGTCAATGTGGAGGCTATATACAGGGGGTACCGGTACAGAGTCAATGTGGAGGCTATATACAGGGTATTACGGTACAGAGTCAATGTGGAGGCTATATACAGGGCATTACGGTACAGAGTCAATGTGGAGGCTATATACAGGGTATTACGGTACAGAGTCAATGTGGAGGCTATATACAGGGTATTACGGTACAGAGTCAATGTGGAGGCTATATACAGGGGGTACCGGTACAGAGTCAATGTGGAGGCTATATACAGGGTATTACGGTACAGAGTCAATGTGGAGGCTATATACAGGGCATTACGGTACAGAGTCAATGTGGAGGCTATATACAGGGTATTACGGTACAGAGTCAATGTGGAGGCTATATACAGGGTATTACGGTACAGAGTCAATGTGGAGGCTATATACAGGGCATTACGGTACAGAGTCAATGTGGAGGCTATATACAGGGTATTACGGTACAGAGTCAATGTGGAGGCTATATACAGGGCATTACGGTACAGAGTCAATGTGGAGGCTATATACAGGGTATTACGGTACAGAGTCAATGTGGAGGCTATATACAGGGTATTACGGTACAGAGTCAATGTGGAGGCTATATACAGGGGGTACCGGTACAGAGTCAATGTGGAGGCTATATACAGGGTATTACGGTACAGAGTCAATGTGGAGGCTATATACAGGGCATTACGGTACAGAGTCAATGTGGAGGCTATATACAGGGTATTACGGTACAGAGTCAATGTGGAGGCTATATACAGGGCATTACGGTACAGAGTCAATGTGGAGGCTATATACAGGGCATTACGGTACAGAGTCAATGTGGAGGCTATATACAGGGTATTACGGTACAGAGTCAATGTGGAGGCTATATACAGGGGGTACCGGTACAGAGTCAATGTGGAGGCTATATACAGGGTATTACGGTACAGAGTCAATGTGGAGGCTATATACAGGGTATTACGGTACAGAGTCAATGTGGAGGCTATATACAGGGTATTACGGTACAGAGTCAATGTGGAGGCTATATACAGGGTATTACGGTACAGAGTCAATGTGGAGGCTATATACAGGGTATTACGGTACAGAGTCAATGTGGAGGCTATATACAGGGGGTACCGGTACAGAGTCAATGTGGAGGCTATATACAGGGTATTACGGTACAGAGTCAATGTGGAGGCTATATACAGGGCATTACGGTACAGAGTCAATGTGGAGGCTATATACAGGGTATTACGGTACAGAGTCAATGTGGAGGCAATATACAGGGTATTACGGTACAGAGTCAATGCAGAGGCTATATACAGGGTATTACGGTACAGAGTCAATGTGGAGGCTATATACAGGGGGTACCGGTACAGAGTCAATGTGGAGGCTATATACAGGGTATTACGGTACAGAGTCAATGTGGAGGCTATATACAGGGCATTACGGTACAGAGTCAATGTGGAGGCTATATACAGGGTATTACGGTACAGAGTCAATGTGGAGGCTATATACAGGGTATTACGGTACAGAGTCAATGTGGAGGCTATATACAGGGGGTACCGGTACAGAGTCAATGTGGAGGCTATATACAGGGTATTACGGTACAGAGTCAATGTGGAGGCTATATACAGGGCATTACGGTACAGAGTCAATGTGGAGGCTATATACAGGGTATTACGGTACAGAGTCAATGTGGAGGCAATATACAGGGTATTACGGTACAGAGTCAATGTGGAGGCTATATACAGGGTATTACGGTACAGAGTCAATGTGGAGGCTATATACAGGGGGTACCGGTACAGAGTCAATGTGGAGGCTATATACAGGGTATTACGGTACAGAGTCAATGTGGAGGCTATATACAGGGCATTACGGTACAGAGTCAATGTGGAGGCTATATACAGGGTATTACGGTACAGAGTCAATGTGGAGGCTATATACAGGGTATTACGGTACAGAGTCAATGTGGAGTCTATATACAGGGGGAACCGGTACAGAGTCAATGTGGAGGCTATATACAGGGTATTACGGTACAGAGTCAATGTGGAGGCTATTTACAGGGCATTACGGTACAGAGTCAATGTGGAGGCTATATACAGGGTATTACGGTACAGAGTCAATGTGGAGGCTATGTACAGGGCATTACGGTACAGAGTCAATGTGGAGGCTATATACAGGGCATTACGGTACAGAGTCAATGTGGAGGCTATATACAGGGTATTACGGTACAGAGTCAATGTGGAGGCTATATACAGGGCATTACGGTACAGAGTCAATGTGGAGGCTATATACAGGGCATTACGGTACAGAGTCAATGTGGAGGCTATATACAGGGTATTACGGTACAGAGTCAATGTGGAGGCTATATACAGGGTATTACGGTACAGAGTCAATGTGGAGGCTATATACAGGGTATTACGGTACAGAGTCAATGTGGAGGCTATATACAGGGTATTACGGTACAGAGTCAATGTGGAGGCTATATACAGGGGGTACCGGTACAGAGTCAATGTGGAGGCTATATACAGGGTATTACGGTACAGAGTCAATGTGGAGGCTATATACAGGGCATTACGGTACAGAGTCAATGTGGAGGCTATATACAGGGTATTACGGTACAGAGTCAATGTGGAGGCTATATACAGGGTATTACGGTACAGAGTCAATGTGGAGGCTATATACAGGGTATTACGGTACAGAGTCAATGTGGAGGCTACATACAGGGCATTACGGTACAGAGTCAATGTGGAGGCTATATACAGGGTATTACAGTACAGAGTCAATGTGGAGGCTATATACAGGGGGTACCGGTACAGAGTCAATGTGGAGGCTATATACAGGGTATTACGGTACAGAGTCAATGTGGAGGCTATATACAGGGCATTACGGTACAGAGTCAATGTGGAGGCTATATACAGGGTATTACGGTACAGAGTCAATGTGGAGGCTATATACAGGGTATTACGGTACAGAGTCAATGTGGAGGCTATATACAGGGGGTACCGGTACAGAGTCAATGTGGAGGCTATATACAGGGTATTACCGTACAGAGTCAATGTGGAGGCTATATACAGGGCATTACGGTACAGAGTCAATGTGGAGGCTATATACAGGGTATTACGGTACAGAGTCAATGTGGAGGCTATATACAGGGTATTACGGTACAGAGTCAATGTGGAGGCTATATACAGGGCATTACGGTACAGAGTCAATGTGGAGGCTATATACAGGGTATTACGGTACAGAGTCAATGTGGAGGCTATATACAGGGCATTACGGTACAGAGTCAATGTGGAGGCTATATACAGGGTATTACGGTACAGAGTCAATGTGGAGGCTATATACAGGGTATTACGGTACAGAGTCAATGTGGAGGCTACATACAGGGCAGTACGGTACAGAGTCAATGTGGAGGCTATATACAGGGTATTACAGTACAGAGTCAATGTGGAGGCTATATACAGGGTATTACGGTACAGAGTCAATGTGGAGGCTATATACAGGGTATTACGGTACAGAGTCAATGTGGAGGCTATATACAGGGGGTACCGGTACAGAGTCAATGTGGAGGCTATATACAGGGGGTACCGGTACAGAGTCAATGTGGAGGCTATATACAGGGGGTACCGGTACAGAGTCAATGTGGAGGCTATATACAGGGTATTACGGTACAGAGTCAATGTGGAGGCTATATACAGGGTATTACGGTACAGAGTCAATGTGGAGGCTATATACAGGGTATTACGGTACAGAGTCAATGTGGAGGCTATATACAGGGTATTACGGTACAGAGTCAATGTGGAGGCTACATACAGGGCATTACGGTACAGAGTCAATGTGGAGGCTATATACAGGGTATTACGGTACAGAGTCAATGTGGAGGCTATATACAGGGTATTACGGTACAGAGTCAATGTGGAGGCTATATACAGGGTATTACGGTACAGAGTCAATGTGGAGGCTACATACAGGGCATTACGGTACAGAGTCAATGTGGAGGCTATATACAGGGTATTACAGTACAGAGTCAATGTGGAGGCTATATACAGGGGGTACCGGTACAGAGTCAATGTGGAGGCTATATACAGGGTATTACGGTACAGAGTCAATGTGGAGGCTATATACAGGGTATTACGGTACAGAGTCAATGTGGAGGCTATATACAGGGTATTACGGTACAGAGTCAATGTGGAGGCTATATACAGGGTATTACGGTACAGAGTCAATGTGGAGGCTATATACAGGGGGTACCGGTACAGAGTCAATGTGGAGGCTATATACAGGGTATTACGGTACAGAGTCAATGTGGAGGCTATATACAGGGCATTAGGGTACAGAGTCAATGTGGAGGCTATATACAGGGTATTACGGTACAGAGTCAATGTGGAGGCTATATACAGGGTATTACGGTACAGAGTCAATGTGGAGGCTATATACAGGGGGTACCGGTACAGAGTCAATGTGGAGGCTATATACAGGGTATTACGGTACAGAGTCAATGTGGAGGCTATATACAGGGCATTACGGTACAGAGTCAATGTGGAGGCTATATACAGGGTATTACGGTACAGAGTCAATGTGGAGGCTATATACAGGGTATTACGGTACAGAGTCAATGTGGAGGCTATATACAGGGCATTACGGTACAGAGTCAATGTGGAGGCTATATACAGGGTATTACAGTACAGAGTCAATGTGGAGGCTATATACAGGGTATTACAGTACAGAGTCAATGTGGAGGCTATATACAGGGTATTACGGTACAGAGTCAATGTGGAGGCTATATACAGGGTATTACGGTACAGAGTCAATGTGGAGGCTATATACAGGGTATTACGGTACAGAGTCAATGTGGAGGCTATATACAGGGGGTACCGGTACAGAGTCAATGTGGAGGCTATATACAGGGGGTACCGGTACAGAGTCAATGTGGAGGCTATATACAGGGGGTACTGGTACAGAGTCAATGTGGAGGCTATATACAGGGGGTACCGGTACAGAGTCAATGTGGAGGCTATATACAGGGTATTACGGTACAGAGTCAATGTGGAGGCTATATACAGGGCATTACGGTACAGAGTCAATGTGGAGGCTATATACAGGGTATTACGGTACAGAGTCAATGTGGAGGCTATATACAGGGTATTACGGT
This sequence comes from Oncorhynchus clarkii lewisi, assembly GCF_045791955.1. NCBI lineage: Eukaryota > Metazoa > Chordata > Actinopteri > Salmoniformes > Salmonidae > Oncorhynchus > Oncorhynchus clarkii. The sequence goes on from NC_092170.1 coordinate 44,350,412, forward strand.
ACAGAGTCAATGTGGAGGCTATATACAGGGTATTACGGTACAGAGTCAATGTGGAGGCTACATACAGGGCATTACGGTACAGAGTCAATGTGGAGGCTATATACAGGGTATTACAGTACAGAGTCAATGTGGAGGCTATATACAGGGGTACCGGTACAGAGTCAATGTGGAGGCTATATACAGGGTATTACGGTACAGAGTCAATGTGGAGGCTATATACAGGGCATTACGGTACAGAGTCAATGTGGAGGCTTAATACAGGGTATTACGGTACAGAGTCAATGTGGAGGCTATATACAGGGTATTACGGTACAGAGTCAATGTGGAGGCTATATACAGGGGGTACCGGTACAGAGTCAATGTGGAGGCTATATACAGGGTATTACGGTACAGAGTCAATGTGGAGGCTATATACAGGGCATTACGGTACAGAGTCAATGTGGAGGCTATATACAGGGTATTACGGTACAGAGTCAATGTGGAGGCTATATACAGGGCATTACGGTACAGAGTCAATGTGGAGGCTATATACAGGGCATTAGGGTACAGAGTCAATGTGGAGGCTATATACAGGGTATTACGGTACAGAGTCAATGTGGAGGCTATATACAGGGTATTACGGTACAGAGTCAATGTGGAGGCTATATACAGGGGGTACCGGTACAGAGTCAATGTGGAGGCTATATACAGGGTATTACGGTACAGAGTCAATGTGGAGGCTATATACAGGGCATTACGGTACAGAGTCAATGTGGAGGCTATATACAGGGTATTACGGTACAGAGTCAATGTGGAGGCTATATACAGGGTATTACGGTACAGAGTCAATGTGGAGGCTATATACAGGGCATTACGGTACAGAGTCAATGTGGAGGCTATATACAGGGTATTACAGTACAGAGTCAATGTGGAGGCTATATACAGGGTATTACAGTACAGAGTCAATGTGGAGGCTATATACAGGGTATTACGGTACAGAGTCAATGTGGAGGCTATATACAGGGTATTACGGTACAGAGTCAATGTGGAGGCTATATACAGGGTATTACGGTACAGAGTCAATGTGGAGGCTATATACAGGGGGTACCGGTACAGAGTCAATGTGGAGGCTATATACAGGGGGTACCGGTACAGAGTCAATGTGGAGGCTATATACAGGGGGTACTGGTACAGAGTCAATGTGGAGGCTATATACAGGGGGTACCGGTACAGAGTCAATGTGGAGGCTATATACAGGGTATTACGGTACAGAGTCAATGTGGAGGCTATATACAGGGCATTACGGTACAGAGTCAATGTGGAGGCTATATACAGGGTATTACGGTACAGAGTCAATGTGGAGGCTATATACAGGGTATTACGGTACAGAGTCAATGTGGAGGCTATATACAGGGTATTACGGTACAGAGTCAATGTGGAGGCTACATACAGGGCATTACGGTACAGAGTCAATGTGGAGGCTATATACAGGGTATTACAGTACAGAGTCAATGTGGAGGCTATATACAGGGGTACCGGTACAGAGTCAATGTGGAGGCTATATACAGGGTATTACGGTACAGAGTCAATGTGGAGGCTATATACAGGGCATTACGGTACAGAGTCAATGTGGAGGCTATATACAGGGTATTACGGTACAGAGTCAATGTGGAGGCTATATACAGGGTATTACGGTACAGAGTCAATGTGGAGGCTATATACAGGGGGTACCGGTACAGAGTCAATGTGGAGGCTATATACAGGGTATTACGGTACAGAGTCAATGTGGAGGCTATATACAGGGCATTACGGTACAGAGTCAATGTGGAGGCTATATACAGGGTATTACGGTACAGAGTCAATGTGGAGGCTATATACAGGGCATTACGGTACAGAGTCAATGTGGAGGCTATATACAGGGTATTACGGTACAGAGTCAATGTGGAGGCTATATACAGGGTATTACGGTACAGAGTCAATGTGGAGGCTACATACAGGGCATTACGGTACAGAGTCAATGTGGAGGCTATATACAGGGTATTACAGTACAGAGTCAATGTGGAGGCTATATACAGGGTATTACGGTACAGAGTCAATGTGGAGGCTATATACAGGGTATTACGGTACAGAGTCAATGTGGAGGCTATATACAGGGGGTACCGGTACAGAGTCAATGTGGAGGCTATATACAGGGGGTACCGGTACAGAGTCAATGTGGAGGCTATATACAGGGGGTACTGGTACAGAGTCAATGTGGAGGCTATATACAGGGGGTACCGGTACAGAGTCAATGTGGAGGCTATATACAGGGTATTACGGTACAGAGTCAATGTGGAGGCTATATACAGGGCATTACGGTACAGAGTCAATGTGGAGGCTATATACAGGGTATTACGGTACAGAGTCAATGTGGAGGCTATATACAGGGTATTACGGTACAGAGTCAATGTGGAGGCTATATACAGGGCATTACGGTACAGAGTCAATGTGGAGGCTATATACAGGGTATTACGGTACAGAGTCAATGTGGAGGCTATATACAGGGCATTACGGTACAGAGTCAATGTGGAGGCTATATACAGGGTATTACGGTACAGAGTCAATGTGGAGGCTATATACAGGGTATTACGGTACAGAGTCAATGTGGAGGCTATATACAGGGTATTACGGTACAGAGTCAATGTGGAGGCTACATACAGGGCATTACGGTACAGAGTCAATGTGGAGGCTATATACAGGGTATTACGGTACAGAGTCAATGTGGAGGCTATATACAGGGTATTACGGTACAGAGTCAATGTGGAGGCTATATACAGGGGGTACCGGTACAGAGTCAATGTGGAGGCTATATACAGGGGGTACCGGTACAGAGTCAATGTGGAGACTATATACAGGGGGTACTGGTACAGAGTCAATGTGGAGGCTATATACAGGGGGTACCGGTACAGAGTCAATGTGGAGGCTATATACAGGGTATTACGGTACAGAGTCAATGTGGAGGCTATATACAGGGCATTACGGTACAGAGTCAATGTGGAGGCTATATACAGGGTATTACGGTACAGAGTCAATGTGGAGGCTATATACAGGGTATTACGGTACAGAGTCAATGTGGAGGCTATATACAGGGCATTACGGTACAGAGTCAATGTGGAGGCTATATACAGGGTATTACGGTACAGAGTCAATGTGGAGGCTATATACAGGGCATTACGGTACAGAGTCAATGTGGAGGCTATATACAGGGTATTACGGTACAGAGTCAATGTGGAGGCTATATACAGGGTATTACGGTACAGAGTCAATGTGGAGGCTATATACAGGGGGTACCGGTACAGAGTCAATGTGGAGGCTATATACAGGGGGTACCGGTACAGAGTCAATGTGGAGACTATATACAGGGGGTACTGGTACAGAGTCAATGTGGAGTCTATATACAGGGGGTACCGGTACAGAGTCAATGTGGAGGCTATATACAGGGGGTACCGGTACAGAGTCAATGTGGAGGCTATATACAGGGGGTACCGGTACAGAGTCAATGTGGAGGCTATATACAGGGTGTACCGGTACAGAGTCAATGTGGAGGCTATATACAGGGTGTTACGGTACAGAGTCAATGTGGAGGCTATATACAGGGGGTACCGGTACAGAGTCAATGTGGAGGCTATATACATGGTGTTACAGTACAGAGTCAATGTGGAGGCTATATACATGGTGTTACAGTACAGAGTCAATGTGGAGGCTATATACAGGGGGTACCGGTACAGAGTCAATGTGGAGGCTATATACAGGGTGTTACGGTACAGAGTCAACGTGGAGACTATATACAGGGTGTTACGGTAAAGAGTCAATGTGGAGGCTATATACAGGGGGTACCGGTACAGAGTCAATGTGGAGGCTATATACAGGGTGTTACGGTACAGAGTCAACGTGGAGACTATATACAGGGTGTTACGGTAAAGAGTCAATGTGGAGGCTATATACAGGGGGTACCGGTACAGAGTCAATGTGGAGGCTATATACAGGGGGTACCGGTACAGAGTCAATGTGGAGGCTATATACAGGAAGTTACGGTACAGAGTCAATGTGGAGGCTATATACAGGGTGTTACGGTAGAGTCAATGTGGAGGCTATATACAGGGTATTACGGTACAGAGTCAATGTGGAGGCTATATACAGGGGGTACCGGTACAGAGTCAATGTGGAGGCTATATACAGGGGGTACCGGTACAGAGTCAATGTGGAGGCTATATACAGAGTGTTACGGTACAGAGTCAATGTGGAGACTATATACAGGGTGTTACGGTAAAGAGTCAATGTGGAGGCTATATACAGGGGGTACCGGTACAGAGTCAATGTGGAGGCTATATACAGGGGGTACCGGTACAGAGTCAATGTGGAGGCTATATACAGGGTGTTACGGTACAGAGTCAATGTGGAGGCTATATACAGGGTATTACGGTACAGAGTCAATGTGGAGGCTATATACAGGGTATTACGGTACAGAGTCAATGTGGAGGCTATATACAGGGTGTTACGGTACAGAGTCAATGTGGAGGCTATATACAGGGTATTACGGTACAGAGTCAATGTGGAGGCTATATACAGGGTGTTACGGTACAGAGTCAATGTGGAGGCTATATACAGGGTATTACAGTACAGAGTCAATGTGGAGTCTATATACAGGGTGTTACGGTACAGAGTCAATGTAGAGACTACATACAGGGTGTTACAGTACAGAGTCAATGTGGAGGCTATATACAGGGTATTACGGTACAGAGTCAATGTGGAGGCTATATACAGGGCATTACGGTACAGAGTCAATGTGGAGGCTATATACAGGGTATTACAGTACAGAGTCAATGTGGAGTCTATATACAGGGTGTTACGGTACAGAGTCAATGTAGAGACTACATACAGGGTGTTACAGTACAGAGTCAATGTGGAGGCTATATACAGGGTATTACAGTACAGAGTCAATGTGGAGGCTATATACAGGGTGTTACGGTACAGAGTCAATGTGGAGGCTATATACAGGGTGTTACGGTACAGAGTCAATGTGGAGGCTATATACAGGGTGTTACGGTACAGAGTCAATGTGGAGGCTATATACAGGGGGTACCGGTACAGAGTCAATGTGGAGGCTATATACAGGGTATTACGGTAAAGAGTCAATGTGGAGGCTATATACAGGGGGTACCGGTACAGAGTCAATGTGGAGGCTATATACAGGGGGTACCGGTACAGAGTCAATGTGAAGGCTATATACAGGGTGTTACGGTAAAGAGTCAATGTGGAGGCTATATACAGGGTGTTACGGTAAAGAGTCAATGTGGAGGCTATATACAGGGTGTTACGGTACAGAGTCAATGTGGAGGCTATATACAGGGTGTTACGGTAAAGAGTCAATGTGGAGGCTATATACAGGGTGTTACGGTACAGAGTCAATGTGGAGGCTATATACAGGGGGTACCGGTACAGAGTCAATGTGCAGGGGCACCGGTTAGTTCAGGTAGTATGTACATGTAGGTAGAGTTATTAAAGTGACTATGCATAGATGACAACAGAGAGTGGCAGCGGTGTGGAGAGGGGAAGTGAAAATATTCTAGGTAGCCATTTGTCTAGATGTTCAGGAGTCATATGTCTTGGGGGTAGAAGCTGTTTAGAAGCCTCTTGGACCTAGACTTGGCGCTCCAGTCCCGCTTGCCGTGCGGCAGCAGAGAGAACAGTCTATGACTAGGGTGGCTGGAGTCTGGCAATTTTTAGGGCCTGGATGGCAGGACGCTTGACCCCAGTGATGTACTGGGTCGTTCACACTACTTTCTGTAGTGCCTTGCGGTCGGAAGCCAAGCAGTTGCCATACCAGGCAGTGATGCAACCAGTTTGTTTGTGATGTGGACACCAAGGAACCTGAAGCTTTCAACCTGCTCCACTACAGCCCAGTCAATGAGAATGGGGGAGTGCTCGACCCTCTTTTTCCTGTAGCCCATAATCATCTCCTTTGTCTTGATCACATTGAGGGAGAGGTTGTTGTCCTGGTACCACACGGCCAGGTCTCTGACCTCCTCCCTATAGGCTGTCTCATCGTTGTCTGTGATCAGGCCTACCACTGTTGTGTCATCAGCAAACTTAATGATTGTGTTGGAGTCGTGCCTGGCCATGCAGTCATGAGTGAACAGGGAGTACAGGAGGGGACTGAGCACGCACCCCTGTGGAGCCCCCGTGTTGAGGATCAGCGTGGCGGATGTTTTGTTACCTACCCTTACCACCTGGGGGGCGGCCCGTCAGGCAGTCCAGGGTCCAGTTGCAGAGGGAGGTGTTTAGTCCCAGGATCCTTAGCGTATTGATGAGCTTTGAGGGCACTATGGTGTTGAACGCTGAGCTGTAGTCAATGAACAGCATTCTCACATAGCGGTTCCTTTTGTCCAGGTGGGAACGGGCAGTGTGGAGTGATATAGAGATTGCATCATCTGTGGATCTGTTTGTTCGGTATGGTAATTGGAGTGGGTCTAGGGCTTCTGGGATAATGGTGTTGATGTGAGCCATGACCAGCCTTTCAAAGCTCTTCATGGCTACAGACGTGAGTGCTACGGGTCTGTAGTCATTTAGGCAGGTTCTTGGTCACCTCCCTGACCTAGGCCCTTCTCCTCCCGATTTCTCAGTTTGGGCGGGCTGCCAGCTCTAGGAGTCTAGGTTGTTCCAAACTTCTTCCATTTAAGAACGATGAAGGTCACTGTAACACTGCATGCTGACATGCACTGTCAACTGTGGGACCTATAAAGACAGGTGAGTGCCTTTCCAAATCATGTCCAATCAATTGAATATACCACAGGTGGTCTCCAATCAAGTTGTAGAAACATCTCAAGGATGATCAATGGAAACAGGATGCACCTGAGCTCAATTTAGAGTCTCATAGCAAAGAGTCTGAATACTTATGTAACTAAGGTATCTGTTTTTTATTTTTTAATACATTTCCTAAAATTTCTTAAAACCTGTTTTTGCTTTGTCATTATTGGGGAAAAGGTCAAGGGGGTTGAATACTTTCTAAATGCACTGCATGGCTTAATCTAATGCTTACCCTAAAATAATGCATTTAAATTAAAATTTGGCACATCATTTGAGCACGTTACACATCATTAAATATATTGACGCAAAAATTACAGACAGTAGCGTACAAATAGTTCAACTCAATTGAAATAAAATAAAATTGACTAAAATATAATTCCAATATATAGGTCTGTGTAGCCTGTAATGAATTTATATTTGAATACAGTCATCTGGGTTTTCATTGGAGTATCTTTATATCCTTCTCTTCTCTCATGTAATTAATTATGTATTGTGTAAAGATGGCGTATTGTGTAAAGATGGCGTATTGCGTAAAGATGGCGTATTGCGTAAAGATGGCGTATTGCGTAAAGATGGCGAATTATGTAAAGATGGCGTATTGTGTAAAGATGGCGAATTATGTAAAGATGGCGTATTGCGTAAAGATGGCGAATTATGTAAAGATGGCGAATTATGTAAAGATGGTGAATTATGTAAAGATGGCATATTGCGTAAAGATGGCGTATTGCGTAAAGATGGCGTATTGCGTAAAGATGGCGTATTGCGTAAAGATGGCGAATTATGTAAAGATGGCGTATTGTGTAAAGATGGCAAATTATGTAAAGATGGCGAATTATGTAAAGATGGCGAATTATGTAAAGATGGCGAATTATGTAAAGATGGTGAATTATGTAAAGATGGCATATTGCGTAAAGATGGCGTATTGCGTAAAGATGGCGTATTGCGTAAAGATGGCGTATTGCGTAAAGATGGCGAATTATGTAAAGATGTCGTATTGTGTAAAGATGGCGTATTATGTAAAGATGGCGAATTATGTAAAGATGGCGAATTATGTAAAGATGGCGAATTATGTAAAGATGGCGATTTATGTAAAGATGGCGTATTGCGTAAAGATGGCGTATTGCGTAAAGATGGCGTATTGCGTAAAGATGGCGTATTGCGTAAAGATGGTGTATTGCGTAAAGATGGTGTATTGTGTAAAGATGGCGTATTGCGTAAAGATGGTGTATTGTGTAAAGATGGTGAATTATGTAAAGATGGTGTATTGTGTAAAGATGGTGTATTGTGTAAAGATGGGTTATGTAAAGATAGTGAATTATGTAAAGATGGTGTATTGTGTAAAGATGGTGTATTGTGTAAAGATGGTGTATTGTGTAAATATGTGTTATGTAAAGATGGTGTATTGTGTAAAGATGGTGTATTGTGTAAAGATGAGTTATGTAAAGATGGTGTATTGTGTAAAGATGGTGTATTGTGTAAAGATGGTGTATTATGTAAAGATGGTGAATTATGTAAAGATGGTGTATTGTGTAAAGATGGTGAATTATGTAAAGATGGTGTATTGTGTAAAGATGGTGAATTGTGTAAAGATGGTGAATTGTGTAAAGATGGTGTATTGTGTAAAGATGGTGTATTATGTAAAGATGGTGTATTGTGTAAAGATGGTGTATTGTGTAAAGATGGTGAATTATGTAAAGATGGTGTATTGTGTAAAGATGGTGAATTGTGTAAAGATGGTGTATTGTGTAAAGATGGTGTATTGTGTAAAGATGGTGTATTGTGTAAAGATGGTGTATTGTGTAAAGATGGTGTGTTATGTAAAGATGGTGAATTATGTAAAGATGGTGTATTGTGTAAAGATGGTGAATTATGTAAAGATGGTGTATTGTGTAAAGATGGTGAATTATGTAAAGATGGTGAATTGTGTAAAGATGGTGTATTGTGTAAAGATGGTGTATTGTGTAAAGATGGTGAATTATGTAAAGATGGTGTATTGTGTAAAGATGGTGTATTGTGTAAAGATGGTGTGTTATGTAAAGATGGTGAATTATGTAAAGATGGTGAATTATGTAAAGATGGTGTATTGTGTAAAGATGGTGTATTGTGTAAAGATGCGTTATGTAAAGATGGTGTATTGTGTAAAGATGCGTTATGTAAAGATGGTGTATTGTGTAAAGATGTGTTATGTAAAGAATTATGTATAATGCCTCTTTGTATTTGTAGTCAGTGTCACATTCATTCTGAAGTTATTGGCGGTCACAGAAAGACAGATAAAAGTCTTGATTTTGTGTTTAGTGGAGATCTTCGCGGAAGGGAAAAAAAGCATCTAACGACATTGTAGAAAAGGCACAAAAAAAAATATCTCACACTTTTAAATGAACTGCTCCTTTAATTACAGGTGTAAAGATCTGAGCTATAGAGATGTGTAAAGATCCCAATGTCTTTAAAATGGTGCTGCCCATGTAATACAGGCTTTCGTGCACTAGAGATCTCTATACAACTTCATGCTCTGAGATCACCTGCATCCTTACCTGCATTCTTTGTGTCTTAATTCGGTACCAAACAACTCTTCCACGTAGGGATTTGCATCACCACTGAACGATTTGGGAAGATTTATTTTATTTTTGTATTGTATATTAACGTGTGTATTCCCCGCCTTTCCCAACATTAATTAATAGATAAATAGATTAGATAAATGGATTAGATCAATAGATTAGATTAAATAGATTTTGGTCTACCTGGTTAAATAAAGGTGATCTGGTCTACCTGGTTAAATAAAGGTGATCTGATTTACCTGGTTAAATAAAGGTGATCTGGTCTACCTGGTTAAATAAAGGTGATCTGGTCTACCTGGTTAAATAAGGGTGATCTGGTCTACCTGGTTAAATAGAGGTGATCTGGTCTACCTGGTTAAATAAAGGTGATCTGGCCTACCTGGTTAAATAAAGGTGATCTGGCCTACCTGGTTAAATAAAGGTGATCTGGTCTACCTGGTTAAATAAAGGTGATCTGGTCTACCTGGTTAAATAAAGGTGATCTGGTCTACCTGGTTAAATAAAGGTGATCTGGTCTACCTGGTTAAATAAAGGTGATCTGGTCTACCTGGTTAAATAAAGGTGATCTGGTCTACCTGGTTAAATAAAGGTGATCTGGTCTACCTGGTTAAATAAAGGTGATCTGGTCTACCTGGTTAAATAAAGGAGATCTGGTCTACCTGGTTAAATAAAGGAGACCTGGTCTACCTGGTTAAATAAAGGTGATCTGGTCTACCTGGTTAAATAAAGGAGACCTGGTCTACCTGGTTAAATAAAGGTGATCTGGTCTACCTGGTTAAATAAAGGTGATCTGGTCTACCTGGTTAAATAAAAGTGATCTGGTCTACCTGGTTAAATAAAAGTGATCTGGTCTACCTGGTTAAATAAAGGTGATCTGGTCTACCTGGTTAAATAAAGGTGATCTGGTCTACCTGGTTAAATAAAGTTGATCTGGCCTACATGGTTAAATAAAGGTGATCTGGCCTACCTGGTTAAATAAAGGTGATCTGGCCTACCTGGTTAAATAAAGGTGATCTGGTCTACCTGGTTAAATAAAGGTGATCTGGTCTACCTGGTTAAATAAAGGTGATCTGGTCTACCTGGTTAAATAAAGGTGATCTGGTCTACCTGGTTAAATAAAAGTGATCTGGTCTACCTGGTTAAATAAAGGTGATCTGGTCTACCTGGTTAAATAAAGGTGATCTGGTCTACCTGGTTAAATAAAGGAGACCTGGTCTACCTGGTTAAATAAAGGTGATCTGGTCTACCTGGTTAAATAAATGAGACCTGGTCTACCTGGTTAAATAAAGGTGATCTGGTCTACCTGGTTAAATAAAGGTGATCTGGTCTACCTGGTTAAATAAAGGTGATCTGGTCTACCTGGTTAAATAAAGGTGATCTGGCCTACATGGTTAAATAAAGGTGATCTGGCCTACCTGGTTAAATAAAGGTGATCTGGCCTACCTGGTTAAATAAAGGTGATCTGGTCTACCTGGTTAAATAAAGGTGATCTGGTCTACCTGGTTAAATAAAGGTGATCTGGTCTACCTGGTTAAATAAAGGTGATCTGGTCTACCTGGTTAAATAAAAGTGATCTGGTCTACCTGGTTAAATAAAGGTGATCTGGTCTACCTGGTTAAATAAAGGTGATCTGGTCTACCTGGTTAAATAAAGGTGATCTGGCCTACATGGTTAAATAAAGGTGATCTGGCCTACCTGGTTAAATAAAGGTGATCTGGCCTACCTGGTTAAATAAAGGTGATCTGGTCTACCTGGTTAAATAAAGGTGATCTGGTCTACCTGGTTAAATAAAGGTGATCTGGTCTACCTGGTTAAATAAAGGTGATCTGGTCTACCTGGTTAAATAAAGGTGATCTGGTCTACCTGGTTAAATAAAGGTGATCTGGTCTACCTGGTTAAATAAAGGTGATCTGGTCTACCTGGTTAAATAAAGGTGATCTGGTCTACCTGGTTAAATAAAGGTGATCTGGTCTACCTGGTTAAATAAAGGTGATCTGGTCTACCTGGTTAAATAAAAGTGATCTGGTCTACCTGGTTAAATAAAGGTGATCTGGTCTACCTGGTTAAATAAAGGTGATCTGGTCTACCTGGTTAAATAAAGGTGATCTGGCCTACATGGTTAAATAAAGGTGATCTGGCCTACCTGGTTAAATAAAGGTGATCTGGCCTACCTGGTTAAATAAAGGTGATCTGGTCTACCTGGTTAAATAAAGGTGATCTGGTCTACCTGGTTAAATAAAGGTGATCTGGTCTACCTGGTTAAATAAAGGTGATCTGGTCTACCTGGTTAAATAAAGGTGATCTGGTCTACCTGGTTAAATAAAGGTGATCTGGTCTACCTGGTTAAATAAAGGTGATCTGGTCTACCTGGTTAAATAAAGGTGATCTGGTCTACCTGGTTAAATAAAGGTGATCTGGTCTACCTGGTTAAATAAAGGTGATCTGGTCTACCTGGTTAAATAAAGGTGATCTGGTCTACCTGGTTAAATAAAGGTGATCTGGTCTACCTGGTTAAATAAAGGTGATCTGGTCTACCTGGTTAAATAAAGGTGATCTGGTCTACCTGGTTAAATAAAGGTGATCTGGTCTACCTGGTTAAATAAAGGTGAAATAATAAAATACAAATAAATAAAAAGTGCAAACTTAGCTGCTCTACCGAGTGGGACAGTCGTTTACTAATGAGTAACTTCCTTAATGGTTTTGGGAAACAGCTCGGCGATGTAACAATGTTCCTACGAAGGTCCTAACATTAAACATAGCCTTAAGACGCTTCTGACAAACTGTCTCTATTATAAAGGAGAGGCCTTGTCATCAACCTCTCCCCGTCAACCTCGCCCCCGTCAACCTCGCCCCACACAGATCAGTGAGTTCATAATGTTGTTCAAACACTTGATGGCGCCAAAACCCATGAAAACCTCTCCCCACACAGATCAGTGAGTTCATGATGTTGTTCAAACACTAGATGGCGCCAAAACCCATGAAAACCTCTCCCCACACAGACTGGATCAGTGAGTTCATAATGTTGTTCAAACACTAGATGGCGCCAAAACCCATGAAAACCTCTCCCCACACAGATCAGTGAGTTCATAATGTTGTTCAAACACTAGGTGGCGCCAAAACCCATGAAAAGCTACAACACTATGGTGAAATAGACTGATATTTGCAATTGCTTTGGTAGAAAAACTGTAGATGTTGCCATTGGTACGGTAGAAAAACTGTAGATGTTGTGCCTAGGGGGGGGTGGTTCAGTAGGGTTTGTGCCTAAGGGGGGGTTCAGTAGAGGCTAGGGGGTTCAGTAGAGGCTAGGGGGTTCAGTAGAGGCTAGGGGGTTCAGTAGAGGCTAGGGGGTTCAGTAGAGGCTAGGGGGTTCAGTAGGGGCTAGGGGGTTTAGTAGGGTTTGTGCCTAGGGGGGGTTCAGTAGGGTTAGGGGGTTCAGTAGGGGCTAGGGGGTTCAGTAGAGGCTAGGGGGTTCAGTAGGGGTTAGGGGGTTCAGTAGGGGCTAGGGGGTTCAGTAGAGGCTAGGGGGTTCAGTAGAGGCTAGGGGGTTCAGTAGAGGCTAGGGGGTTCAGTAGGGTTTGTGCCTAGGGGGGGTTCAGTAGGGTTAGGGGGTTCAGTAGGGGCTAGGGGGTTCAGTAGGGGCTAGGGGTTTCAGTAGGGGCTAGGGGGTTCAGTAGGGTTTGTGCCTAGGGGGGGGTTCAGTAGGGTTAGGGGGTTCAGTAGAGGCTATGGGGTTCAGTATAGGCTAGGGGGTTCAGTAGGGTTTGTGCCTAGGGGGGGTTCAGTAGGGTTAGGGGGTTCAGTAGAGGCTAGGGGGTTCAGTAGAGGCTAGGGGGTTCAGTAGAGGCTAGAGAGTTCAGTAGGGGCAAGAGGGTTCAGTAGAGGCTAGGGGGTTCAGTAGGGGCTAGGGGGTTCAGTAGGGTTTGTGCCTAGGGGGGGTTCAGTAGGGTTAGGGGGTTCAGTAAAGGCTAGGGGGTTCAGTAGAGGCTAGGGGGTTCAGTAGAGGCTAGAGGGTTCAGTAGGGGCTAGGGGGTTCAGTAGGGGCTAGGGGGTTCAGTAGGGTTAGGGGGTTCAGTAGGGGCTAGGGGGTTGAGTAGGGGTAGGGCCTAGGGGGGGGTTCAGTAGGGTTAGGGGGTTCAGTAGGGGCTAGGGGGTTCAGTAGAGGCAAGGGGGTTCAGTAGGGGTTAGGGGGTTCAGTAGGGGCTAGGGGGTTCAGTAGGGTTTGTGCCTAGGGGGGGTTCAGTATGGTTAGGGGGTTCAGTAGGGGCTAGGGGGTTCAGTAGGGGCTAGGGGGTTCAGTAGGGGCTAGGGGGTTCAGTATGGTTTGTGCCTAGGGGGGGGGGGGGATCAGTAGGGTTAGGGGGTTCAGTAGGGTTAGGTGGTTCAGTAGAGGCTAGGGGGTTCAGTAGGGGCTAGGGGGTTCAGTAGGGTTAGGGGGTTCAGTAGGGGCTAGGGGGTTCAGTAGGGGCTAGGGGGTTCAGTAGGGGCTAGGGGGTTCAGTAGGGGTTAGGGGGTTCAGTAGGGGCTAGGGGGTTCAGTAGGGGCTAGGGGGTTCAGTAGGGTTTGTGCCTAGGGGGGGTTCAGTAGGGTTAGGGGGTTCAGTAGGGGCTAGAAGGTTCAGTAGGGGCTAGGGGGTTCAGTAGGGTTTGTGCCTAGGGGGGGTTCAGTAGGGTTAGGGGGTTCAGTAGGGGCGAGGGGGTTCAGTAGAGGCTAGGGGGTTCAGTAGGGGCTAGGGGGTTCAGTAGGGTTTGTGCCTAGGGGGGGTTCAGTAGGGTTAGGGGGTTCAGTAGAGGCTAGGGGGTTCAGTAGAGGCTAGGGAGTTCAGTAGGGGCTAGGGGGTTGAGTAGGGGTAGGGCCTAGGGGGGGTTCAGTAGGGTTAGGGGGTCTTAGTAGGGGCTAGGGGGTCTCAGTAGGGGCTAGGGGGTCTCAGTAGGGGCTAGGGGGTCTCATTAGGGGCTAGGGGGTCTCATTAGGGGCTAGGGGGTCTCAGTAGGGGCTAGGGGGTTCAGTAGGGGCTAGGGGGTTCAGTAGGGGCTAGGGGGTTCAGTAGGGGCTAGGGGGTTCAGTAGGGGCTAGGGGGTTCAGTAGGGGCTAGGGGGTTCAGTAGGGGCTAGGGGGTTCAGTAGGATATGGGCCTATGGGGGTTCAGTAGGATATGGGCCTATGGGGATTCAGTAGGATATGGGCCTATGGGGGTTCAGTAGGGGCTAGGGGGTCTCAGTAGGATATGGGCCTATGGGGGTTCAGTAGGGGCTAGGGGGTCTCAGTAGGATATGGGCCTATGGGGGTTCAGTAGGGGCTAGGGGGTCTCAGTAGGATATGGGCCAGGGGGTTCAGTAGGGTTTGTGCCTAGGGGGGGTTCAGTAGGGTTAGGGGGTTCAGTAGGGGCTAGGGGGTTCAGTAGGGGCTAGGGGTTTCAGTAGGGGCTAGGGGGTTCAGTAGGGTTTGTGCCTAGGGGGGGGTTCAGTAGGGTTAGGGGGTTCAGTAGAGGCTATGGGGTTCAGTAGAGGCTAGGGGGTTCAGTAGGGTTTGTGCCTAGGGGGGGTTCAGTAGGGTTAGGGGGTTCAGTAGAGGCTAGGGGGTTCAGTAGAGGCTAGGGGGTTCAGTAGAGGCTAGAGAGTTCAGTAGGGGCAAGAGGGTTCAGTAGAGGCTAGGGGGTTCAGTAGGGGCTAGGGGGTTCAGTAGGGTTTGTGCCTAGGGGGGGTTCAGTAGGGTTAGGGGGTTCAGTAAAGGCTAGGGGGTTCAGTAGAGGCTAGGGGGTTCAGTAGAGGCTAGAGGGTTCAGTAGGGGCTAGGGGGTTCAGTAGGGGCTAGGGGGTTCAGTAGGGGGAGGGGGTTCAGTAGGGGCTAGGGGGTTGAGTAGAGGCAAGGGGGTTCAGTAGGGGTTAGGGGGTTCAGTAGGGGCTAGGGGGTTCAGTAGGGTTTGTGCCTAGGGGGGGTTCAGTATGGTTAGGGGGTTCAGTAGGGGCTAGGGGGTTCAGTAGGGGCTAGGGGGTTCAGTAGGGGCTAGGGGGTTCAGTATGGTTTGTGCCTAGGGGGGGGGGGTTCAGTAGGGTTAGGGGGTTCAGTAGGGTTAGGTGGTTCAGTAGAGGCTAGGGGGTTCAGTAGGGGCTAGGGGGTTCAGTAGGGTTAGGGGGTTCAGTAGGGGCTAGGGGGTTCAGTAGGGGCTAGGGGGTTCAGTAGGGGTTAGGGGGTTCAGTAGGGGCTAGGGGGTTCAGTAGGGGCTAGGGGGTTCAGTAGGGTTTGTGCCTAGGGGGGGTTCAGTAGGGTTAGGGGGTTCAGTAGGGGCTAGAAGGTTCAGTAGGGGCTAGGGGGTTCAGTAGGGTTTGTGCCTAGGGGGGGTTCAGTAGGGTTAGGGGGTTCAGTAGGGGCGAGGGGGTTCAGTAGAGGCTAGGGGGTTCAGTAGGGGCTAGGGGGTTCAGTAGGGTTTGTGCCTAGGGGGGGTTCAGTAGGGTTAGGGGGTTCAGTAGAGGCTAGGGGGTTCAGTAGAGGCTAGGGAGTTCAGTAGGGGCTAGGGGGTTGAGTAGGGGTAGGGCCTAGGGGGGGTTCAGTAGGGTTAGGGGGTCTTAGTAGGGGCTAGGGGGTCTCAGTAGGGGCTAGGGGGTCTCAGTAGGGGCTAGGGGGTCTCATTAGGGGCTAGGGGGTCTCATTAGGGGCTAGGGGGTCTCAGTAGGGGCTAGGGGGTTCAGTAGGGGCTAGGGGGTTCAGTAGGGGCTAGGGGGTTCAGTAGGGGCTAGGGGGTTCAGTAGGATATGGGCCTATGGGGGTTCAGTAGGATATGGGCCTATGGGGGTTCAGTAGGATATGGGCCTATGGGGGTTCAGTAGGATATGGGCCTATGGGGGTTCAGTAGGGGCTAGGGGGTCTCAGTAGGATATGGGCCTATGGGGGTTCAGTAGGGGCTAGGGGGTCTCAGTAGGATATGGGCCTATGGGGGTTCAGTAGGGGCTAGGGGGTCTCAGTAGGATATGGGCCTATGGGGGTTCAGTAGGGGCTAGGGGGTCTCAGTAGGATATGGGCCTATGGGGGTTCAGTAGGGGCTAGGGGGTCTCAGTAGGATATGGGCCTATGGGGGTTCAGTAGGGGCTAGGGGGTCTCAGTAGGATATGGGCCTATGGGGGTTCAGTAGGGGCTAGGGGGGGGGTTTAGTAGGGCCTATGGGGGTTTAGTAGGGGCTAGGGGGTCTCAGTAGGGGTAGGGCCTATGGGGGTTCAGTAGGGGCTAGGGGGTTCAGTAGGGGTAGGGCCTATGGGGGTTCAGTAGGTGCTAGGGGGGGGGGGGGGGTTAGTAGGGCCTATGGGGGTTTAGTAGGGGTAGGGCCTATTGGGGTTTAGTAGGGGTAGGGCATATGGGGGTTCAGTAGGGGTAGTGCCTATGGGGGTTCAGTAGGGGGAGGGCTTAGGGGGGGTTCAGTAGGGTCTAGGGGGGTTGGCCTTTCTAGAGAGTTTTTCCTAGCCACCGTGCTTCTACACCTGCATTGCTTGCTGTTTGCGGTTTTAGGCTGGGTTTCTGTACAGCACTTTGAGATATCAGCTGATGTACGAAGGGCTATATAAATAAATTGGATTTGAGTACGGGTAGGGCCTAGGGGGGATTCAGTAGGTTCTAGGGCCTAGGGGAGTTCAGTAGGGTTCAGGGGGGGGTTCAGTAGGGTCCAGGGGGAGGGGGGTTCAGTAGGGTCCAGGGGGAGGGGGGTTCAGTAGGGTCCAGGGGGGGGGGGGGGGGGGGGGGGTCAGTATGGTCCAGGGGGGGTTCAGTAGGGTCCAGGGGGGGTTTCAGTAGGTGGGTTTCAGTAGGGCCTAGGGGGGTTTCAGTAGGTGGGTTTCAGTAGGGTCTAGGGGGGTTTCAGTAGGTGGGTTTCAGTAGGGCCCAGGGGGGTTTCAGTAGGTGGGTTTCAGTAGGGCCTAGGGGGGTTTCAGTAGGTGGGTTTCAGTAGGGTCTAGGGGGAGGGGGGTTCAGTAGGGTCCGGGGGGGGGGGGTTCAGTAGGGCCCAGGAGGGGTTTCAGTAGGTGGGTTTCAGTAGGGTCTAGGGGGGGGTTTCAGTAGGTGGGTTTCAGTAGGGCCTAGGGGGGTTTCAGTAGGTGGGTTTCAGTAGGGCCTATGGGGGGGTGTTTATGGACAGCAATTCTGTCACAAAGACAGATTACTGGACACCCATTAAATCCATTAGTATGCTTAATCTGGGTCTACTCACAGTGTCCCGTGAGGGGTGCAGTCTACTCACAGTGTCCCGTGAGGGGTGCAGTCTACACAGTGTCCCGTGAGGGGTGCAGTCTACTCACAGTGTCCCGTGAGGGGTGCAGTCTACTCACAGTGTCCCGTGAGGGGTGCAGTCTACTCACAGTGTCCCGTGAGGGGTGCAGTCTACTCACAGTGTCCCGTGAGGGGTGCAGTCTACTCACAGTGTCCCGTGAGGGGTGCAGTCTACTCACAGTGTCCCGTGAGGGGTGCAGTCTACTCACAGTGTCCCGTGAGGGGTGCAGTCTACTCACAGTGTCCCGTGAGGGGTGCAGTCTACTCACAGTGTCCCGTGAGGGGTGCAGTCTACTCACAGTGTCCCGTGAGGGGTGCAGTCTACTCACAGTGTCCCGTGAGGGGTGCAGTCTACTCACGGTGTCCCGTGAGGGGTGTAGTCTACTCACAGTGTCCCGTGAGGGGTGCAGTCTACACAGTGTCCCGTGAGGAGTGCAGTCTACACAGTGTCCCGTGAGGGGTGCAGTCTACACAGTGTCCCGTGAGGGGTGCAGTCTACTCACAGTGTCCCGTGAGGGGTGCAGTCTACTCACAGTGTCCCGTGAGGGGTGCAGTCTACTCACAGTGTCCCGTGAGGGGTGCAGTCTACTCACAGTGTCCCATGAGGGGTGCAGTCTACTCACAGTGTCCCGTGAGGGGTGCAGTCTACTCACAGTGTCCCGTGAGGGGTGCAGTCTACTCACAGTGTCCCGTGAGGGGTGCAGTCTACTCACAGTGTCCCGTGAGGGGTGCAGTCTACTCACAGTGTCCCGTGAGGGGTGCAGTCTACTCACGGTGTCCCGTGAGGGGTGTAGTCTACTCACAGTGTCCCGTGAGGGGTGCAGTCTACACAGTGTCCCGTGAGGAGTGCAGTCTACACAGTGTCCCGTGAGGGGTGCAGTCTACACAGTGTCCCGTGAGGGGTGCAGTCTACTCACGGTGTGTAGCAGGGTGTGGCTTGTCCTCCTCCTCTTCAGTGTCGGGGCCAGAGCACCACTCATCTCCACTGTACGGCTGTTTCTTCTCCAACACACACCGCCGTTTACTGCGCATCACACCTTCTACTGGGAGGGGACAACACACACACACACACACACACATTTCGGATGTGTAACTATAACAGGCCATAATGCTTAACTATTACACAGCATCCATCATGAGACTACAGGTCAGCGGGAGGGAGGAGAGAGGAACGAAGGAAGGAGAGGGAGGGAGGGAGGAAGGAAGGAGAGAAGGGAGGGAGGGACAGAGGAGGGAGGAGAAAGGAAGGAGAAGAAGGAACTAGAAGAAGGAAGGAAGGAAGGAAGGAGAGGGAGGGAGGGAGGGAGGGAGGGAGGGAGGGAGTGAGTGAGTGAGTGAGTGAGTGAGTGAGTGAGTGAGTGAGTGAGTGAGTGAGTGAGTGAGTGAGGGAGGGAGGGAGGGAGAGAGGGAGGGGAGTTCCTGGCCTCATACTATCAAATAATGTTGGGAGACAGTGTGTGTAGTGAGAGAAAGGGGAGACTGCCATGTATGTGTCCTCACTTTGACTAGTGTACACAATCTCTAGCAGCAGGGACTCAGCCCGGCCCGCCTAGCAGCAGGGACTCAGCCCGTCTAGCAGCAGGGACTCAGCCTGGCACGTCTAGCAGCAGGGACTCAGCCTGGCACGTCTAGCAGCAGGGACTCAGCCTAGCAGCAGGGACTCAGCCTGGCCCGTCTAGCAGCAGGGACTCAGCCTGACCCGTCTAGCAGCAGGGACTCAGCCTGACCCGTCTAGCAGCAGGGACTCAGCCTAGCAGCAGGGACTCAGCCTAGCAGCAGGGACTCAGCCTAGCAGCAGGGACTCAGCCTAGCAGCAGGGACTCAGCCTAGCAGCAGGGACTCAGCCTGACGCGTCTAGCAGCAGGGACTCAGCCTGACCCGTCTAGCAGCAGGGACTCATTCACTTTTGCTCCCAGCAGACAGTCATTGGTTTACGTAAACGATCAGGTGGCAGTGTGTGTGTGTGTGTGTGTGTGTGTGTTAGCTGGTTTACATTCTCTTTAATCATTGGCCCTCTTCAGGTGTGAGTTGAGGAGGGGAGAGGAGGGGGGGGGGGGGGGGGGATGACTTGCATTTCATTTGAATGCGTTTCTGTTTATTTAGCTAGAGGGAAATTAGATCAGAGAGAGAACCGGAGGTTTCCCTTCAAAGGACCCGCCCAATCATTCTCACTCTCTCTGTCTGGGTGGTGGACCATTCTTCATAGGGAAAACTGTTGAGCGTGAAAAACCCAGCAGCGTTACAGTTCTTGACTCAAACCGGTGCGCCCTGGCACCTACTACCATGCCCCCGTTCAACGGCACTTCAATCTTTTGTCTTGCCCATTCACCCTCTGAATGGGACACATACACCACCAGTCTCAACTGTCGTAAAGCTTTCAAATCCTTATTGAACCCCGTCTCCTCCTCTTCATCTACACTCAGCTGCTCTCAGTCCACCTCACCTATCTCTATAAAAATCCATCAGCTGCTCTCAGTCCACCTCACCTATCTCTATGAACCATTCCTCAGCTGCTCTCAGTCCACCTCACCTATCTCTATAAACCATTCCTCAGCTGCTCTCAGTCCACCTCACCTATCTCTATGAACCATTCCTCAGCTGCTCTCAGTCCACCTCACCTATCTCTATGAACCATTCCTCAGCTGCTCTCAGTCCACCTCACCTATCTCTATGAACCATTCCTCAGCTGCTCTCAGTCCACCTCACCTATCTCTATAAACCATTCCTCAGCTGCTCTCAGTCCACCTCACCTATCTCTATAAACCATTCCTCAGCTGCTCTCAGTCCACCTCACCTATCTCTATAAACCATTCCTCAGCTGCTCTCAGTCCACCTCACCTATCTCTATAAACCATCCCTCATCTGCTCTCAGTGCACCTCACCTATCTCTATAAACCATCCCTCAGCTGCTCTGTCCACCTCACCTATCTCTATAAACCATCCATCAGCTGCTCTGTCCACCTCACCTATCTCTATAAACCATCCCTCAGCTGCTCAGTGCACCTCACCTATCTCTATAAACCATCCCTCAGCTGCTCAGTGCACCTCACCTATCTCTATAAACCATCCCTAAGCATTGTGTGTGACGGGAAGCCCAGATGACTCAGTTTCACAAATTCATATTACTGCCTGTCAATCTCCCCCAAATCAGCGCACACACACACACACACACACACACACACACACACACACACACACACACACACACACACTAATAATAGACAGGCAAACAAATGCAAATAGTCACAGCATGGACAAAGACATGCAAATCCACAACCAGTTCTAGCCTTGCTGCTAAAAGACAGATGACAGGCCCCTAGACCACTGTTCTGGAAACAGTTTGCTGCTAGTAAAGACAGATGACAGCCCCCTAGACCACTGTTCTGGAAACAGTTTACTGCTAGTAAAGACAGATGACAGGCCCCTAGGCCACTGTTCTGGAAACAGTTTACTGCTAGTAAAGACAGATGACAGGCCCCTAGACCACTGTTCTGGAAACAGTTTACTGCTAGTAAAGACAGATGACAGGCCCCTAGACCACTGTTCTGGAAACAGTTTACTGCTAGTAAAGACAGATGACAGGCCCCTAGACCACTGTTCTGGAAACAGTTTACTGCTAGTAAAGACAGATGACAGGCCCCTAGACCACTGTTCTGGAAACAGTTTACTGCTAGTAAAGACAGATGACAGGCCCCTAGGCCACTGTTCTGGAAACAGTTTACTGCTAGTAAAGACAGATGACAGGCCCCTAGACCACTGTTCTGGAAACAGTTTACTGCTAGTAAAGACAGATGACAGGCCCCTAGACCACTGTTCTGGAAACAGTTTACTGCTAGTAAAGACAGATGACAGGCCCCTAGACCACTGTTCTGGAAACAGTTTACTGCTAGTAAAGACAGATGACAGGCCCCTAGACCACTGTTCTGGAAACAGTTTACTGCTAGTAAAGACAGATGACAGCCCCCTAGACCACTGTTCTGGAAACAGTTTACTGCTAGTAAAGACAGATGACAGCCCCCTAGACCACTGTTCTGGAAACAGTTTACTGCTAGTAAAGACAGATGACAGGCCCCTAGACCACTGTTCTGGAAACAGTTTGCTGCTAGTAAAGACAGATGACAGGCCCCTAGACCACTGTTCTGGAAACAGTTTACTGCTAGTAAAGACAGATGACAGCCACCTAGACCACTGTTCTGGAAACAGTTTACTGCTAGTAAAGACAGATGACAGGCCCTACAGAGACCACCGTTCTGGAAACAGTTTACTGCTAGTAAAGACAGATGACAGGCCCTACAGAGACCACTGTTCTGTTAGACTTCCTGTGTCTCTCTGGTCAAATCTGCACCAGAAATACCAGATTAGCTACCTACACCACCCACAGCAGGAAACGTGTGCATGTGTTTCGTGTGGGATGTGTGTGCGATTTTGTGCGTGTTTATGTATTGTGTGTGTGTGTGTGTGTGTCTCTCGGTGTGCACTATATAACTTGTTTTCCCCTCACACTGAAATGCCCTGACCTTTCTGTCAGGCGTCAGAATTTCCTCTGCCTTCCGATGGTAGCCTACAGCTGCAATGTGACGTTAGTATGTGTGTGTGTGTGTGTGTGTGTGGTAATACCCTACCTTTGGCGTCAGGCTCCTGCACAGGGGTGATAGTGTCTCTCTGTTCCCCAGAGTCCATGGACACACTTCTCTCTCTCTTCGTCTTCATCATCCCCCCAACGCCACTCACCGATTGGCTGACAGACTTCAGGCTAGGGTTGCCCGCCCCCAGGCCCTTATTGGCCCCCTCCTGCTGCTGGGTCACATTGGAGAGCTGGGATTGGCTGTCGCTGCTCACTTGCTTGCCATGATTGGTCAACTTATTGTCAGGGTGCATTTGAACGGCTGGGGTGGGTCTGGGGTAGGGGTACAGACGATGTGGTGTCCGTCCGTCTGTTTGAGGAAGTCACACTGCTGCTTGTCTACACAGCTGGTGAGACGGAGAAGAAAACAGGCTCAGAACTAACAGGCTCGGGAACTAACAGGCTCGGGAACTAACAGGCCCGGGAACTAACAGTCTCAGAACTAACAGGCCCGGGAACTAACAGGCCCGGGAACTAACAGGCCCGGGAACTAACAGTCTCAGAACTAACAGGCCCGGGAACTAACAGGCCCGGGAACTAACAGGCTCAGAACTAACAGGCTCGGGAACTAACAGTCTCGGGAACTAACAGGCCCGGGAACTAACAGGCCCGGGAACTAACAGTCTCAGAACTAACAGGCCCGGGAACTAACAGTCTCGGGAACTAACAGGCCCGGGAACTAACAGGCCCGGGAACTAACAGGCTCGGGAACTAACAGGCTCGGGAACTAACAGGCTCGGGAACTAACAGGCTCGGGAACTAACAGTCTCAGAACTAACAGGCCCGGGAACTAACAGTCTCAGAACTAACAGGCCCGGGAACTAACAGGCCCGGGAACTAACAGTCTCTGGAACTAACAGGCCCGGGAACTAACAGTCTCGGGAACTAACAGGCCCGGGAACTAACAGGCCCGGGAACTAACAGGATCGGGAACTAACAGGCTCGGGAACTAACAGTCTCAGAACTAACAGGCCCGGGAACTAACAGTCTCGGGAACTAACAGGCTCGGGAACTAACAGGCTCGGGAACTAACAGGCTCGGGAACTAACAGGCCCGGGAACTAACAGGCTCGGGAACTAACAGGCTCGGGAACTAACAGGCTCGGGAACTAACAGGCTCGGGAACTAACAGGCTCGGGAACTAACAGGCCCGGGAACTAACAGGCCCGGGAACTAACAGGCCCGGGAACTAACAGTCTCAGAACTAACAGGCCCGGGAACTAACAGGCCCGGGAACTAACAGGCCCGGGAACTAACAGGCCCGGGAACTAACAGGCCCGGGAACTAACAGGCCCGGGAACTAACAGTCTCAGAACTAACAGGCCCGGGAACTAACAGGCCCGGGAACTAACAGTCTCTGGAACTAACAGGCCCGGGAACTAACAGTCTCGGGAACTAACAGGCCCGGGAACTAACAGGCCCGGGAACTAACAGGATCGGGAACTAACAGGCTCGGGAACTAACAGTCTCAGAACTAACAGGCCCGGGAACTAACAGTCTCGGGAACTAACAGGCTCGGGAACTAACAGGCTCGGGAACTAACAGGCTCGGGAACTAACAGGCCCGGGAACTAACAGGCCCGGGAACTAACAGGCCCGGGAACTAACAGGCTCGGGAACTAACAGGCTCGGGAACTAACAGGCTCGGGAACTAACAGGCCCGGGAACTAACAGGCCCGGGAACTAACAGGCCCGGGAACTAACAGGCCCGGGAACTAACAGGCCCGGGAACTAACAGGCCCGGGAACTAACAGGCCCGGGAACTAACAGTCTCGGGAACTAACAGGCCCGGGAACTAACAGTCTCGGGAACTAACAGGCCCGGGAACTAACAGGCCCGGGAACTAACAGGCCCGGGAACTAACAGGCCCGGGAACTAACAGGCCCGGGAACTAACAGGCCCGGGAACTAACCTAACAGGCCCGGGAACTAACAGGCCCGGGAACTAACAGGCTAGGGAACTAACAGGCCGGGAACTAACAGGAACTAACAGGCTCGGGAACTAACAGGCTAACAGGCCCGGGAACTAACAGGCCCGGGAACTAACAGGCCCGGGAACTAACAGTCTAACAGGCCCGGGAACTAACAGGAACTAACCTCGGGACACTAACAGAACTCTAACAGGCCCGGGAACTAACAGGCCCGGGAACTAACAGGCCCGGGAACTAACAGGCTCGGGAACTAACAGGCCCGGGAACTAACAGGCCCGGGAACTAACAGGCCCGGGAACTAACAGGCCCGGGAACTAACAGGAACTAACGGGAACTAACAGGCTAACAGGCCCGGGAACTAACAGGCTCGGGAACTAACAGGAACTAACAGGCTCGGGAACTAACAGGCCCGGGAACTAACAGGCCCGGGAACTAACAGGCCCGGGAACTAACAGGCCCGGGAACTAACAGGCTAGGGAACTAACAGGCTCGGGAACTAACAGGCTCGGGAACTAACAGGCTCGGGAACTAACAGGCTCGGGAACTAACAGGCCCGGGAACTAACAGGCCCGGGAACTAACAGTCTCGGGAACTAACAGGCCCGGGAACTAACAGGCCCGGGAACTAACAGGCCCGGGAACTAACAGGCCCGGGAACTAACAGGCTCGGGAACTAACAGGCTCGGGAACTAACAGGCTGGGGAACTAACAGGCCCGGGAACTAACAGGCCCGGGAACTAACAGGCCCGGGAACTAACAGGCCCGGGAACTAACAGTCTCGGGAACTAACAGGCTAGGGAACTAACAGGCTCGGGAACTAACAGGCTCGGGAACTAACAGGCTCGGGAACTAACAGGCTCGGGAACTAACAGTCTCAGAACTAACAGGCTCGGGAACTAACAGGCTCAGAACTAACAGGCCCGGGAACTAACAGTCTCAGAACTAACAGGCTCGGGAACTAACAGGCTCGGGAACTAACAGTCTCAGAACTAACAGGCTCGGGAACTAACAGGCTCGGGAACTAACAGGCTAGGGAACTAACAGGCTCGGGAACTAACAGGCTCGGGAACTAACAGGCTCGGGAACTAACAGGCTCGGGAACTAACAGTCTCAGAACTAACAGGCTCGGGAACTAACAGGCTCAGAACTAACAGGCCCGGGAACTAACAGTCTCAGAACTAACAGGCTCGGGAACTAACAGGCTCGGGAACTAACAGGCTCGGGAACTAACAGGCTCGGGAACTAACAGGCTCGTAACAGTGCAGTAATATCTAACAATTCACAAAAATACACACAAACCTAAAAGTAAAAGAATAGAGTTAAGAAATACATAAATATTAGGACGAGCTGGGCCTCCCGGGTGGCGCAGTGGTCTAAGGTACTGCATCGCAGTGCTAGCTGTGCCACCAGAGATTCTGGGTTCGAGCCCAGGCTCTGTGACAGCCGGCCGCGACCGGGAGGCCCATGTGGCGGCACACAATTGGCCTAGCATCGTCTGGGGTAGGGAGGGTTTGGCCGGCAGGGATATCCTTGTCTCATCGTGCACTAGCGACACCTGTGGAGGGCCGGGCGCAGTGCACGCTGACAAGGTCGCCAGGTGTACGGTGTTTCCTCTGACACATTGGTGCGGCTGGCTTCCGGGTTGGATGGGCATTGTGTCAAGAAGCAGTACGGCTTGGTTGGGTTGTGTTTCGGAGGACGCACGGCTCTCGACCTTCACCTCTCCCGAGTCCGTACAGGAGTTGCAGTGATTGGATACCAATTGGATACCACGAAATTGGGGAGAAATCGGGGGTTAAAAAGATATATATATATATATTAGGACGAGAAATGTTGGAGTGGCATTGACTAAATACAGTTGAACAGAAGACAGTATATACATATGAGATGAGCAAAGCACCATATAAACTTTATTAAAGTGACCAGTGATTCCATGTCTATGTATATGGGGCAGCAGCCTCTAAGGTGCAGGGTTGAGAGTGGCTAGTGTTCCATTATTAAAGTGACCAGTGATTCCATGTCTATGTATATGGGGCAGCAGCCTCTAAGGTGCAGGGTTGAGAGTGGATAGTGTTCCATTATTAAAGTGACCAGTGATTCCATGTCTATGGGGCAGCAGCCTCTAACGTGCAGGGTTGAGAGTGGCTAGTGTTCCATTATTAAAGTGACCAGTGATTCCATGTCTATGTATATGGGGCAGCAGCCTCTAAGGTGCAGGGTTGAGAGTGGCTAGTGTTCCATTATTAAAGTGACCAGTGATTCCATGTCTATGTCTATGGGGCAGCAGCCTCTAATGTGCAGGGTTGAGAGTGACTAGTGTTCCATTATTAAAGTGACCAGTGATTCCATGTCTATGTATATGGGGCAGCAGCCTCTAACGTGCAGGGTTGAGAGTGGCTAGTGTTCCATTATTAAAGTGACCAGTGATTCCATGTCTATGTATATGGGGCAGCAGCCTCTAAGGTGCAGGGTTGAGAGTGACTAGTGTTCCATTATTAAAGTGACCAGTGATTCCATGTCTATAGGGCAGCAGCCTCTAAGGTGCAGGGTTGAGAGTGACCAGTGTTCCATTATTAAAGTGACCAGTGATTCCATGTCTATGTATATGGGGCAGCAGCCTCTAAGGTGCAGGGTTGAGAGTGACTAGTGTTCCATTATTAAAGTGACCAGTGATTCCATGTCTACAGGGCAGCAGCCTCTAACGTGCAGGGTTGAGAGTGACTAGTGTTCCATTATTAAAGTGACCAGTGATTCCATGTCTATGTATATGGGGCAGCAGCCTCTAAGGTGCAGGGTTGAGAGTGACTAGTGTTCCATTATTAAAGTGACCAGTGATTCCATGTCTATGTATATGGGGCAGCAGCCTCTAAGGTGCAGGGTTGAGAGTGACTAGTGTTCCATTATTAAAGTGACCAGTGATTCCATGTCTATAGGGCAGCAGCCTCTAAGGTGCAGGGTTGAGAGTGACTAGTGTTCCATTATTAAAGTGACCAGTGATTCCATGTCTATGTATATGGGGCAGCAGCCTCTAACGTGCAGGGTTGAGAGTGGCTAGTGTTCCATTATTAAAGTGACCAGTGATTCCATGTCTATGTATATGGGGCAGCAGCCTCTAACATGCAGGGTTGAGAGTGACTAGTGTTCCATTATTAAAGTGACCAGTGATTCCATGTCTATAGGGCAGCAGCCTCTAACGTGCAGGGTTGAGAGTGGCTAGTGTTCCATTATTAAAGTGACCAGTGATTCCATGTCTATAGGGCAGCAGCCTCTAAGGTGCAGGGTTGAGAGTGACCAGTGTTCCATTATTAAAGTGACCAGTGATTCCATGTCTATGTATATGGGGCAGCAGCCTCTAAGGTGCAGGGTTGAGTAACCGGGTGGAGGCCGGCTAGTGATGGCCGTTTAACAGTGTGATGACCTTGAGATAGTAGCTGTTTTTCAGTCTCTCGGTCCCTGCTTTAATGCACCTGTACTGACCTCGCCTTCTGGATGATAGTGGGGTAAACAGGCAGTGGCTCGGGTGGTTGTTGTCCTTGATGTTCTTTATGGCCTTCCTGTGACATCGGGTGGTGTAGGTATCCTGGAGGGCAGGTAGTTTGCCACCGGTGATGCGTTGTGCAGACCTCACTACCCTATGGAGAGCCTTACGGTTGAGGGTGGTGCAGTTGCCGTACCAGGCGGTGATACAGCCCGACAGGATGCATCGGTATAAGTTTGTGCGGGTCTTAGGGACTAATCCACATTTCTTCAGCCTCCTGGGGTTGAGGAGGCGCTGTTGCGACTTCTACACCACACCGTCTGTGTGGGTGGACCAATCAGATCGTCTGTGTGGGAGGAACAATCAGATCGTCTGTGTGGGTGGACCATTCAGATCGTCTGTGTGGGAGGAACAATCAGATCGTCTGTGTGGGAGGAACAATCAGATCGTCTGTGTGGGTGGACCATTCAGATCGTCTGTGTGGGAGGAACAATCAGATCGTCTGTGTGGGAGGAACAATCAGATCGTCTGTGTGGGAGGAACAATCAGATCGTCTGTGTGGGTGGACCAATCAGATCGTCTGTGTGGGTGGACCATTCAGATCGTCTGTGTGGGTGGACCATTCAGATCGTCTGTGTGGGTGGACCATTTAGCTCGTCTGTGTGGGTGGACCATTCAGCTCGTCTGTGTGGGTGGACCATTCAGCTTGTCGGTGATGTGGACCATTCAGATCGTCGGTGATGTGGACCATTCAGATCGTCGGTGATGTGGACCATTCAGATCGCCGGTGATGTGGACCATTCAGACCGTCGGTGATGTGGACCATTCAGATCGTCGGTGATGTGGACCATTCAGATCGTCGGTGATGTGGACCATTCAGATCGTCTGTGTGGGTGGACCATTCAGATCGTCTGTGTGGGTGGACCAATCAGATTGTTGGTGATGTGGACGCAGAGGAACTTACAAGCTTTTCACCTTCTCCACTTCAGTCCCGTCAATGTAGATAGCAGAGGGAGCGCCTCCCTGTCTCCTGAAGTCCACGATCATCTCCTTCGTTTTGTTGACATTGAGGGAGAAGTTATTTTCCTTACACCACTCCCCCAGGGCCCTCACCTCCTCCCCGTAGGCTGTCTAGTCATTTTTGGTAATCAGGCCTATAACTGTCGTGTCGTCTGCAAACTTGATGATTGAGTTGGAGGCATGTGTGGCTACGCAGACATGGGTGAACAGGGAGTACAGGAGGGGGCTGAGTACACACCCCTGTGGGGCCCCAGTGTTTAGGAAGTGGAGGTGTTGTTTCCTACCTTTCACCACCTGGGGGCAGTAAACGTGTAGATCAACGACTGGCAACAGTTCAGTTCGACACTGAACGATGCAGTTCTCACAAGATGAGAGGTAATTTCAGCAAAACATTTTAGTGAACCGTGAACATTTTAATAGTTTTTTTTTTTGACCGACGCGACATTTGGATCCTTTTGGGGTTCAGCGGACATCTTAAACATTTAAACCGGGGGACTGATGCGCGTATCTGTGAATCGTTACATCCCTACCTCTTGAACTTCAAATTGGTATGACCAACATGTATGACCATGGCTGGGTTCAGCTCACTCACCTCAGTCCATGTCTCAGCTGACACACTGGGGCATATTGCTGCTGCTGCTCCTTGACTCTTCACTGACCACAGAATAACCTGGAGGGGAGGTTAGAGATCACGTTAGCTTTAGCGAAATCTGCATCTTCAAAATGATCAAAAGCTTTTTGATTTAAATCATTTGCATTTGATATTGAAATTGTTTATTTTGCTCTAATAAAAAGATCTGGGGCGTACAAATCTAGGTTTTCCATCACACAATTTTGAAAACATGTTAAGAAATGTGGGCACAATTATTGAAAATGAAATTTCACACACCCCTGAATCAATACTTTGTAGAATAGCCTTTTGGCATCGATTACAGCTGCGATTCTTTCAAGGTAATTCTCGAAGAGCTTTCCACATGTGGATTGTGCAACACTTGCCCATTATTCTTTAAAAAATGCCTCAAGCCAAATTGGTTGTTGATCATTACTAGTAGGACTATCCCCAACTAAAAAAAAAAAACATTGGCCGACCGAGGGTCTTCTGTTCTTTCGACCAGTCAATTGGTCAACAATAAAATTTGATTTGATTCGGATGTCTTCCCTGTAACACACAGCGTTGAGATTGCCTGCAATGACAACAAGCTCAGTCCGATGACGCTGTGACACACCGCCCCAGACCATGACGGACCCTCCACCTCCAAGTTGTTCCTGCTCCAGAGTACAGGCCTCGGTGTAACACTCATTCCTTTGACGATAAACGCGAATCCAACCATCACCCCTGGTGAGACAAAACCTTGACTCGTCAGTGAAGAGCAATTTTTGCCAGTCCTGTCTGGTCCAGCGACGGTGGGTTTGTGCCCATAGGTGACGTTGTTGCCGGTGATGTCTGGTGAGGACCTGCCTTACAACAGGCCTTACAAGCCCTCAGTCCAGCCCCTCTCAGCCTATTGCGGACAGTCTGAGCACTGATGGAGGGATTGTGCGTTCCTAGTGTAACTCGGGCAGTTGTTGTTGCCATCCTGAATCTGTCCCGCAGGTGTGATGTTCGGATGTACCGATCCTGTGCAGGTGTTGTTACACATGGTCTGCCACTGCGAGGACAATCAGCTGTCTGTCCTGTCTCCCTGTAGTGCTGTCTTAGGCGTCTCACAGTACGGACATTTCAATTTATTGCCCTGGCCACATCTGCAGTCCTCATGTCTCCTTGCAGCAATGCCTAAGGCATGTTCACACAGATGATCAGGGACCCTGGGCATCTTTCTATTGGTGTTTTTCAGAGTCAGTAGAAAGGCCTCTTTAGTGTCCTAAGATTTCATAACTGTGATCTTAATTGCCTACCGTCTGTAAGCTGTTAGTGTCTTAACGACCGTTCCACAGATGCATGTTCATTAATTGTTTATGGTTCGTTGAACAAGCAAGGGAAACAGTGTTTAAACCCTTTACAATGAAGATCTGTGAAGTTATTTGGATGTTTATGAATTATCTTTCAAAGACAGGGTCCTGAAAAAGGGCCGTTCCTTTATTTTCTGAGTTTATATGTAATGGGGATAGATAGATACTAACAATCAAAGGACAAAACAATTCACATAATGAAGTTATGAAACAAAGAATGGGCACGAATTGGCGGGAGAGCGCGCATTCTGGAGAGAGACCCGCCTTGTGTATCTTTGCCATACTCCCCTTCTTATTGGACTGTCCACTGAGACAGGAGCCAATCAGACATGTGCCATGAAAATAAATATATATATATTTGCGACCACTTAACGAAAAACATCTCGGGCGACAAAACAATCGACAAGTTGACTAAATGGGGTCAGACCTAATTGCTAGAAAACTATAAACTATCAAGTAGATTTAAGACAAAACTAACTCGGAACATTCACTGTCTTCTTGGTAAGTGTAGATTTGGCCTTGTGTTTTAGGTTATTGTCCTGCTGAAAGGTGAATTCATCTCCCAGTGTCTTGTGGAAAGCAGACTGAACCAGGTTTACCTCTAGGATTTTGCCTGTGTTTAACTCCACTATATTTTCTTTCCTGAAAAACTCTCCAGTCCTTAACGATTACAAGCATACCCATAACATGATGCAGCCACCACTATGAGAGTGGTACTCAGTAATGTGTTGTATTGGATTTACCCCAAACATAACATGTTGTATTGAGGACAAAAAGTTAATTGCTTTGCCACATCTTTTGCAGTATTACTTTAGTGTCTTGTTGCAAACATGATGCATGTTTTAGAATGTGTGTATTCTGTACAGGCTTCCTTCTTTTCCCTCTGTCATTTAGATTAGTATTGTGGAGTAACTACAATGTTGCTGATCCATCCTCACCTTTCTCCTATCACAGCCATTAAACTCAGTAACTGTTTTAAAGTCACCATTGGCCTCACGGTGAAAATCCCTGAGTGGTTTCCTTCCTCTCCGGCAACTGAGTTAGGCAAGACGCCTGTATCTTTGTAGTGACTGGGTGTATTGATACACCATCCAAAGCATAGTTAATAACTTCACTCAAAAGGGATATTCAATGTAAAAAAAAAATGTTTTACCGATCTACCAATAGGTGCCCTTCTTTGTGAGGTATTGGAAAAGCTCCCTGGTCTTTATGGTTGAATCTGTGTGTGAAATTCACTGCTGGACTGAATGACCTTACAGATAAATGTATGTGTGGGGTACAGAGATGAGGTAGTCATTCATAAATCATGTTAACCTCTATTATGCATGCAACTCATGCGATTTGTTAAGCAAATTTTTACTTCTGAACTAATTTAGGCTTGCCATAACAAACGGGTGGAATACTTATTGACTCAAGACATTTCATATTTTCGTTTGTAATTGGTTTAAAAAAGAATAAATAAATAACCTTCTGAAGGTGTGATTGGATACTGGAATTTAGTGATTTGATGTTCCAAACATATTGCTCACTATATGTACATGCTGCAGAATGACGAGAGGGAGCATAAGAAAACTGGTTTAGATCACGGAAATAATAACAGAAAACTGGTTTAGATCACGGAAATAAAAACAGAAAACTAGTTTAGATCACAGAAATAAAAGTGCTGAAAACATGTTAGAGAGGTTGGATGGGGAGTGTCGCTACAAAGCTTTTTTTTTTTTCAGGTCTTTCTAGAAATGTTTGATCGGGTTCAAGTCCGGGTGCTGGCTGGGCCACTCAAGGACATTCAGAGACTTGTCCCAAAGCCACTCCTGCGTTGCCTTGGCTGTGTGCTTAGGGCCATTGTCCTATTGGAAGGTGAACCTTCGTCCCAGCCTGAGGTCCTGAGCAGGTTTTCATCAAGGATCTCTCTGTACTTTCATCCGTTCATCTTTCCCTCGATCCTGACTAATCTCCCAGTCCCTGCCGGTGAAAAACATCCCCACAGCATGATCCTGCCATACCATGCTTCACTGTAGGGATGGTGCCAGGTTTCCTCCAGACGTGACGCTTGGCATTCAGGCCAAAGAGTTCAATCTTGGTTTCATCAGACCAGAGAATGTTTCTCATAGTCTGAGTCCTTTAGGTGCCTTTTGGCAAACTCCAAGCGGGCTGTCATGTGCCTTTTAATAAGGAGTGGCTTCCGTCTGGCCGCTCTATCATAATGGCCTAATTGGTGGAGTGCTGCAGAGATGGTTGTCCTTCAGGAAGCTTCTCCCATTTCCACAGAGGAACTCTGAAGCTCTGTCAAAGTGACCATCAGGTTCTTGGTCACCTCCCTGACCAAGGCCATTCTCCCCCGATTGCTCAGTTTGGCCGGGTGGCCAGCTCTAGGAAGAGTCTTGTTGGTTCCAAACTTCTTCCATTTCAGAATGATGGAGGCCACTGTGTTCTTCAATGCTGCAGAAATGTTTTGGTACCCTTCCCCAGATCTGTACCTCGACACATTCCTGTCTCGGAGCTCTACGGATAATTCCTTCAACCTCATGGCTTGGTTTTGCTCTGACATGCACCGTCAACTGTGAGACCTTATATAGACAGGTGAGCGCCTTTCCAAATCATGTCCAATCAGGTTTTTTTTTTTTTACCAGGTAAGTTGACTGAGAACACATTCTAATTTACAGCAACGACCTGGGGAATAGATACAGGGGGAGGAGGAGGAGGGATGAGTGAGCCCATTGTAAACTGGGGGTGATTAGGTGACCGTGATGGTATGAGGGCCAGATTGGGAATTTAGTTGTAGAAACATCAAGGATGATCAATGGAAACAGGATGCACCTGAGCTCAATTTACAGTCTCATAGCAAAGGGGTCTGAATACTTATATAAATAAGGTATTTCAGTTTCTAATAAATTTGCGAACATTTCCAAAAAGCTGTTTACGCTTTGTCATTATGGGGTATTGTGTGTAGATTAAATAAAACATTTAGAATAAGGCTGTAACAAAATGTGTAAAAAGTCAAAAGGCTCTGAATTACTTTCCAAAGGCACTGTATATATTTATATTTATACTTTTATATATATATTTTTTTACAAAAATCGATAATTGGATTTATTATCAATATAATATTGTCCCAAAATAAAATGGTGCTATGTAACAGTATTGATTTTTACCCCCTTCAATAGAAAATACCCTCAAATAAAAGGTGACATTCTGCACTGTCACCTCCGATAAAACAGTTGATCTCCAAATTAAAAAGTTAGCTCTAAATAAACAAACTAAAAATATAAAACAATTATTTGAGGAAAATGTGTATTTGCCCTTACTGCTATTAGCCAATAGAAACACAGTGGATAATAGATAGTCCTTACTGCTAATAGAAACACATTGAATAACAGACAGTCCTTACTGCTATTAGCCCATAGAAACACATTGAATAACAGATAGTCCTTACTGCTATTAGCCCATAGAAACACATTGAATAACAGATAGTCCTTACTGCTATTAGCCAATAGAAACACATTGAATAACAGATAGTCCTTACTGCTATTAGCCAATAGAAACACATTGAATAACAGATAGTCCTTACTGCTATTAACCCATAGAAACACATTGAATAACAGATAGTCCTTACTGCTATTAGCCCATAGAAACACATTGAATAACAGATAGTCCTTACTGCTATTAGCCCATAGAAACACATTGAATAACAGATAGTCCTTACTGCTATTAGCCCATAGAAACACATTGAATAACAGATAGTCCTTACTGCTATTAGCCCATAGAAACACATTGAATAACAGATAGTCCTTACTGCTATTAGCCCATAGAAACACATTGAATAACAGATAGTCCTTACTGCTATTAGCCCATAGAAACACACTGAATAACAGATAGTCCTTACTGCTATTAGCCCATAGAAACACATTGAATAACAGATAGTCCTTACTGCTATTAGCCAATAGAAACACATTGAATAACAGATAGTCCTTACTGCTATTAGCCCATAGAAACACATTGAATAACAGATAGTCCTTACTGCTATTAGCCCATAGAAACACATTGAATAACAGATAGTCCTTACTGCTATTAGCCCATAGAAACACATTGAATAACAGATAGTCCTTACTGCTATTAGCCAATAGAAACACATTGAATAACAGATAGTCCTTACTGCTATTAGCCAATAGAAACACATTGTCCTTACTGCTATTAGCCAATAGAAACACATTGAATAACAGATAGTCCTTACTGCTATTAGCCCATAGAAACACATTGAATAACAGATAGTCCTTACTGCTATTAGCCCATAGAAACACATTGAATAACAGATAGTCCTTACTGCTATTAGCCAATAGAAACACATTGTCCTTAATGCTATTAGCCAATAGAAACACATTGAATAACAGATAGTCCTTACTGCTATTAGCCAATAGAAACACATTGTCCTTACTGCTATTAGCCAATAGAAACACATTGAATAACAGATAGTCCTTACTGCTATTAGCCAATAGAAACACATTGAATAACAGATAGTCCTTACTGCTATTAGCCCATAGAAACACATTGAATAACAGATAGTCCTTACTGCTATTAGCCAATAGAAACACATTGAATAACAGATAGTCCTTACTGCTATTAGCCCATAGAAACACATTGAATAACAGATAGTCCTTACTGCTATTAGCCAATAGAAACACATTGAATAACAGATTCACTACATGGACCTACAGATCGTCCGCTTGTGAGGCCTGTGGGTGTCCTAAAGCAAAACAACCGATACGTACGAGTTTGTGAGAGTTTCACCTTTCCACAGATGGTGCAGCCCAAACTGTTCAGATGCTACAGGCAGAAATTGGCAGATCAGCTGTACCGATTTCAGACGAGTACGAGTCCCAAGAACACCATCGTGTTCGTGAAAGTCTCATCTTTCCATAGAGGTGTCATAAAAGCTTGGAGGCCAAACCGTTTGGACACTACAGAAGTAGATTTCAGCAGGGTGGGGACATCGACCTTAGCGGGTTAAGGGAGAGAGTGAGAGGGGTATGGCTGGTGGGAGGGGCAGGCCGTGTTCTCTAGTCCATACCGCACAGTCTGCTAACCACAAACACTCCTCAGCACAGTCTGCTAACCACAAACACTCCACTCCACAGTCTGCTAACCACAAACACTCCACTCCACAGTCTGCTAACCACAAACACTCCACAGCACAGTCTGCTAACCACAAACACTCCACAGCACAGTCTGATAACCACAGTCTGCTAACCACAGTCTGCTAACCACAAACACTCCACAGCACAGTCTGCTAACCACAAACACTCCACAGCACAGTCTGCTAACCACAAACACTCCACAGCACAGTCTGCTAACCACAAACACTCCACAGCACAGTCTGCTAACCACAAACACTCCACAGCACAATCTGATAACCAAAGTCTGCTAACCACAAACACTCCACAGCACAGTCTGATAACCACAAACACTCCACTCCACAGTCTGCTAACCACAAACACTCCACAGCACAGTCTGCTAACCACAAACACTCCACAGCACAGTCTGCTAACCACAAACACTCCACAGCACAGTCTGCTAACCACAAACACTCCACAGCACAGTCTGCTAACCACAAACACTCCACAGCACAGTCTGATAACCACAAACACTCCACAGCACAGTCTGATAACCACAGTCTGCTAACCACAAACACTCCACAGCACAGTCTGATAACCACAAACACTCCACTCCACAGTCTGCTAACCACAAACACTCCACAGCACAGTCTGCTAACCACAAACACTCCACAGCACAGTCTGATAACCACAGTCTGCTAACCACAGTCTGCTAACCACAAACACTCCACAGCACAGTCTGCTAACCACAAACACTCCACAGCACAGTCTGCTAACCACAAACACTCCACAGCACAGTCTGCTAACCACAAACACTCCACAGCACAGTCTGCTAACCACAAACACTCCACAGCACAATCTGATAACCACAGTCTGCTAACCACAAACACTCCACAGCACAGTCTGATAACCACAAACACTCCACTCCACAGTCTGCTAACCACAAACACTCCACAGCACAGTCTGCTAACCACAAACACTCCACAGCACAGTCTGCTAACCACAAACACTCCACAGCACAGTCTGCTAACCACAAACACTCCACAGCACAGTCTGCTAACCACAAACACTCCACAGCACAGTCTGATAACCACAAACACTCCACAGCACAGTCTGATAACCACAAACACTCCACAGCACAGTCTGCTAACCACAGACACTCCACAGCACAGTCTGCTAACCACAAACACTCCACAGCACAGTCTGCTAACCACAAACACTCCTCAGCACAGTCTGCTAACCACAAACACTCCACAGCACAGTCTGCTAACTACAGTCTGCTAACCACAGTCTGCTAACCACAAACACTCCACTCCACAGCACAGTCTGCTAACCACAAACACTCCACTCCACAGCACAGTCTGCTGACCACAAACACTCCACTCCACAGTACAGTCTGCTAACCACAAACACTACACAGCACAGTCTGCTAACCACAGTCTGCTAACCACAGTCTGCTAACCACAAACACTCCACAGCACAGTCTGCTAACAACAAACACTCCACTCCACTCCACAGCACAGTCTGCTAACCACAAACACTCCACTCCACAGCACAGTCTGCTAACCACAAACACTCCACTCCACAGCAGTCTGCTAACCACAAACACTCCACTCCACAGCAGTCTGCTAACCACAAACACTCCACTCCACTCCACAGCACAGTCTGCTAACCACAAACACTCCACTCCACAGCACAGTCTGCTAACCACAAACACTCCACTCCACAGCACAGTCTGCTAACCACAAACACTCCACAGCACAGTCTGCTAACCACAAACACTACACAGCACAGTCTGCTAACCACAAACACTACACAGCACAGTCTGCTAACCACAAACACTCCACTCCACAGTCTGCTAACCACAAACACTCCACAGCACAGTCTGCTAACCACAAACACTCCACTCCACAGTCTGCTAACCACAAACACTCCACTCCACAGTCTGATAACCACAGTCTGCCAACCACAAACACTCCACTCCACAGCACAGTCTGATAACCACAAACACTCCACTCCACAGTCTGCTAACCACAAACACTCCACTCCACAGCACAGTCTGCTAACCACAAACACTCCACTCCACAGCACAGTCTGCTAACCACAAACACTCCACTCCACAGCACAGTCTGCTAACCACAAACACTCCACTCCACAGTCTGCTAACCACAAACACTCCACAGCACAGTCTGCTAACCACAAACACTCCACAGCACAGTCTGATAACCACAGTCTGCTAACCACAGTCTGCTAACCACAAACACTCCACAGCACAGTCTGCTAACCACAAACACTCCACAGCACAGTCTGCTAACCACAAACACTCCACAGCACAGTCTGCTAACCACAAACACTCCACAGCACAATCTGATAACCACAGTCTGCTAACCACAAACACTCCACAGCACAGTCTGATAACCACAAACACTCCACTCCACAGTCTGCTAACCACAAACACTCCACAGCACAGTCTGCTAACCACAAACACTCCACAGCACAGTCTGCTAACCACAAACACTCCACAGCACAGTCTGCTAACCACAAACACTCCACAGCACAGTCTGCTAACCACAAACACTCCACAGCACAGTCTGATAACCACAAACACTCCACAGCACAGTCTGATAACCACAAACACTCCACAGCACAGTCTGCTAACCACAGACACTCCACAGCACAGTCTGCTAACCACAAACACTCCACAGCACAGTCTGCTAACCACAAACACTCCTCAGCACAGTCTGCTAACCACAAACACTCCACAGCACAGTCTGCTAACTACAGTCTGCTAACCACAGTCTGCTAACCACAAACACTCCACTCCACAGCACAGTCTGCTAACCACAAACACTCCACTCCACAGCACAGTCTGCTGACCACAAACACTCCACTCCACAGTACAGTCTGCTAACCACAAACACTACACAGCACAGTCTGCTAACCACAGTCTGCTAACCACAGTCTGCTAACCACAAACACTCCACAGCACAGTCTGCTAACAACAAACACTCCACTCCACTCCACAGCACAGTCTGCTAACCACAAACACTCCACTCCACAGCACAGTCTGCTAACCACAAACACTCCACTCCACAGCAGTCTGCTAACCACAAACACTCCACTCCACAGCAGTCTGCTAACCACAAACACTCCACTCCACTCCACAGCACAGTCTGCTAACCACAAACACTCCACTCCACAGCACAGTCTGCTAACCACAAACACTCCACTCCACAGCACAGTCTGCTAACCACAAACACTCCACAGCACAGTCTGCTAACCACAAACACTACACAGCACAGTCTGCTAACCACAAACACTCCACTCCACAGTCTGCTAACCACAAACACTCCACAGCACAGTCTGCTAACCACAAACACTCCACTCCACAGTCTGCTAACCACAAACACTCCACTCCACAGTCTGCTAACCACAAACACTCCACTCCACAGTCTGATAACCACAGTCTGC
Organism: Oncorhynchus clarkii lewisi; assembly: GCF_045791955.1. Classification (NCBI taxonomy): domain Eukaryota; kingdom Metazoa; phylum Chordata; class Actinopteri; order Salmoniformes; family Salmonidae; genus Oncorhynchus; species Oncorhynchus clarkii. The sequence continues at coordinate 44,389,619 of NC_092170.1, forward strand.
CAACCACAAACACTCCACTCCACAGCACAGTCTGATAACCACAAACACTCCACTCCACAGTCTGCTAACCACAAACACTCCACTCCACAGCACAGTCTGCTAACCACAAACACTCCACTCCACAGCACAGTCTGCTAACCACAAACACTCCACTCCACAGCACAGTCTGCTAACCACAAACACTCCACTCCACAGCACAGTCTGCTAACCACAAACACTCCACAGCACAGTCTGCTAACCACAAACACTACACAGCACAGTCTGCTAACCACAAACACTCCACTCCAGTCTGCTAACCACAAACACTCCACAGCACAGTCTGCTAACCACAAACACTCCACTCCACAGTCTGCTAACCACAAACACTCCACTCCACAGTCTGATAACCACAGTCTGCTAACCACAAACACTCCACTCCACAGTCTGATAACCACAGTCTGCTAACCACAAACACTCCACTCCACAGCACAGTCTGATAACCACAAACACTCCACTCCACAGTCTGCTAACCACAAACACTCCACAGCACAGTCTGCTAACCACAAACACTCCACAGCACAGTCTGATAACCACAAACACTCCACAGCACAGTCTGATAACCACAGACACTCCACAGCACAGTCTGCTAACCACAGACACTCCACTCCACAGTCTGCTAACCACAGTCTGCTAACCACAAACACTCCACAGCACAGTCTGATAACCACAAACACTCCACAGCACAGTCTGCTAACCACAAACACTCCACAGCGCAGTCTGCTAACCACAAACACTACACAGCACAGTCTGCTAACCACAAACACTACACAGTACAGTCTGCTAACCACAAACACTACACAGCACAGTCTGCTAACCACAGTCTGCTAACCACAGTCTGCTAACCACAAACACTCCACTCCACAGTCTGCTAACCACAAACACTCCACTCCACAGCACAGTCTGATAACCACAGTCTGCTAACCACAAACACTCCACAGCACAGTCTGATAACCACAAACACTCCACTCCACAGTCTGCTAACCACAAACACTCCACAGCACAGTCTGCTAACCACAAACACTCCACAGCACAGTCTGATAACCACAAACACTCCACAGCACAGTCTGATAACCACAAACACTCCACAGCACAGTCTGCTAACCACAAACACTCCACAGCGCAGTCTGCTAACCACAAACACTACACAGCACAGTCTGCTAACCACAAACACTACACAGTACAGTCTGCTAACCACAAACACTACACAGCACAGTCTGCTAACCACAGTCTGCTAACCACAGTCTGCTAACCACAAACACTCCACAGCACAGTCTGCTAACCACAAACACTCCACTCCACTCCACAGCACAGTCTGCTAACCACAAACACTCCACTCCACAGCAGTCTGCTAACCACAAACACTCCACTCCACAGCAGTCTGCTAACCACAAACACTCCACAGCACAGTCTGCTAACCACAAACACTCCACTCCACAGCACAGTCTGCTAACCACAAACACTACACAGCACAGTCTGCTAACCACAAACACTACACAGCACAGTCTGCTAACCACAAACACTCCACTCCACAGTCTGCTAACCACAAACACTCCACAGCACAGTCTGCTAACCACAAACACTCCACTCCACAGTCTGCTAACCACAAACACTCCACTCCACAGTCTGATAACCACAGTCTGCTAACCACAAACACTCCACAGCACAGTCTGATAACCACAAACACTCCACAGTCTGCTAACCACAAACACTCCACTCCACAGCACAGTCTGCTAACCACAAACACTCCACTCCACAGCACAGTCTGCTAACCACAAACACTCCACTCCACAGCACAGTCTGCTAACCACAAACACTCCACAGCACAGTCTGCTAACCACAAACACTACACAGCACAGTCTGCTAACCACAAACACTCAACTCCACAGTCTGCTAACCACAAACACTCCACTCCACAGTCTGCTAACCACAAACACTCCACTCCACAGTCTGCTAACCACAAACACTCCACTCCACAGCACAGTCTGCTAACCACAAACACTCCACTCCACAGCACAGTCTGCTAACCACAAACACTCCACAGCACAGTCTGCTAACCACAAACACTCCACAGCACAGTCTGCTAACCACAAACACTCCACAGCACAGTCTGCTAACCACAAACACTCCACAGCACAGTCTGCTAACCACAAACACTCCACAGCACAGTCTGCTAACCACAGTCTGCTAACCACAGTCTGCTAACCACAAACACTCCACTATCTACAGTGCTCTCTCCCTCCACCTCTCAATTCATTGGGCTTTATTGGCATGGGAAACATATCTTTACATTTCAAATTTCATATTATGTCTATATACAGTGTTGTAATGATGTGCAAATAGTTCAAGTACAAAATGGAAAATAAATTAACAGAAATGGTTGACCTTTTCTCGTGGCAACAGGTCACAAATCTCGTTGCTGTAATGGCACACTGTGGTATTTAACCCAGTAGATATGGGAGTTTATCAACATTGGGTTCTTTGTGGATCTGGGTAATCTGAGGGAAATATGCATCTCTAATATGGTCATACATTGGGCAGGAGGTTAGGAAGTGCAGCTCAGTTCCCACCTCATTTTGTGGGCAGTGTGCACATAGCCTGTCTTCTCTTGAGAGCCATGTCTCTCTCTCTCTCTCTCTAGTGAAGTAGATAAACACTCTCCAGCAATATCTCTGTCTCTCTTTCTCTCTCTCTCTCTCTATCATTAGCCCACCTCTCGCCCTCTGACTCTTGTTCTCTCACACAGTAAGATAGTATATTTACCTAATTAGGGAAACAGAGTCATACGCCAACATTTCCCCAACTAGCTAGACCTACTTCAGTAAATAATATGGAACAAATAACCATTCACACCACAGACACAAGGCTGCCAGTGAACCCTGTGACACAGTGAACCCTGCTGATGCTGAGATATATTCAGTTTCCCTTCTCTGAATGGCTGGAGGCACGGTCCAAGGGTCGGGCGCACACACACACACACACAGACACGAAACTTCTGTTCTTTTTACTAGAACATGAAAACCGGTTTGGATACGAAAACATGAAGAGAAAAAAATTGACTTTCAAAACTTCTGTCAAATGTGTCTCAGACTTGCATTCAATGAGAGTGACAGATCTATAACCCACATTTCTATGCGAACTAGTTACATATTGCAGCTTTAAACATATAGATATAAAATAATACATTGAAATAGCGACACAGAATAATTACACAGTGAATAACAAATAACAATAATGAGTAAAAATATAATGTTTATATACAGGGAGTACCAGGTAATATCATGGTTATATACAGGAAGTACCAGGTAATATCATGGTTATATACAGGAAGTACCAGGTAATATCATGGCTATATACAGGGATACTAGGTAATATCATGGTTGTATACAGGGAGTACCAGGTAATATCATGGTTATACACAGGAAGTACCAGGTAATATCATGGCTATATACAGGAAGTAACAGGTAATATCATGGCTATATACAGGAAGTACCAGGTAATATCATGGCTATATACAAGGATACTAGGTAATAACATGGTTATATACAGGGAGTACCAGGTAATATCATGGTTATATACAGGAAGTACCAGGTAATAACATGGCTATATACAGGGATACTAGGTAATAACATTGTTATATACAGAAAGTACCAGGTAATAACATGGCTATATACAGGAAGTACCAGGTAATAACATGGCTATATACAGGAAGTACCAGGTAATATCATGGCTATATACAGGGATACTAGGTAATAACATGGCTATATACAGGAAGTACCAGGTAATAACATGGCTATATACAGGAAGTACCAGGTAATATCATGGCTATATACAGGAAGTTCCAGGTAATATCATGGATATATACAGGAAGTTCCAGGTAATAACATGGATATATACAGGAAGTTCCAGGTAATAACATGGCTATATACAGGAAGTACCAGGTAATGACATGGTTATATACAGGAAGTACCAGGTAATAACTCTGCTATATACAGGGAGTCAATGTGCAGGGGTACGAGGTAATAACATGGCTATATACAGGAAGTACCGGGTAATAACATGGATATATACAGGAAGTACCAGGTAGTAACATGGCTATATACAGGAAGTACCAGGTAATAACATGGCTATATACAGGAAGTACCAGGTAATAACATGGCTATATACAGGACGTTCCAGGTAATAACATGGATATATACAGGAAGTACCAGGTAATAACATGGCTATATACAGGAAGTACCAGGTAATGACATGGCTATATGTCTGTGTGTTGGGGTGTCAGTCTGTGTGTTGGGGTGTCAGTCTGTGTGTTGGGGTGTCAGTCTGTGTGTTGGGGTGTCAGTCTGTGTGTTGGGGTGTCAGTTTGTGTGTTGGGGTGTCAGTTTGTGTGTTGGGGTGTCAGTTTGTGTGTTGGGGTGTCAGTTTGTGTGTTGGAACGACAGATGAATAACCAGTCTGTCTATATACAGTATTGATTCCTACCCAGTGTTAACTACCCACCAGGACAACTGGATGAATAACCAGTCTGTCTATATACAGTATTGATTCCTACCCAGTGTTAACTACCCACCAGGACAACTGGATGAATAACCAGTCTGTCTATATACAGTATTGATTCCTACCTAGTGTTAACTACCCACCAGGATGACTGATGAATAACCAGTCTGTCTATATACAGTATTGATTCCTACCTAGTGTTAACTACCCACCAGGATGACTGATGAATAACCAGTCTGTCTATATACAGTATTGATTCCTACCTAGTGTTAACTACCCACCAGGACGACTGGATGAATAACCAGTCTGTCTATATACAGTATTGATTCCTACCTAGTGTTAACTACCCACCAGGATGACTGATGAATAACCAGTCTGTCTATATACAGTATTGATTCCTACCTAGTGTTAACTACCCACCAGGACGACTGGATGAATAACCAGTCTGTCTATATACAGTATTGATTCCTACCTAGTGTTAACTACCCACCAGGACGACTGATGAATAAGCAGCCTGTCAAATATGACCCGATTCAGGAAACTAGGTTTATAAAGTCACGACTTCACAGGAGACCCGTTTGAATGTAAACATATTGTTTTTATCAAAATTTGTTTTTTTGGCAGAAATGCCTTCTGGAACATGTGAACTTTCATGTGCCTCAATAAAAAACGTGTATACCATCTGTAAATATGAATACAATTGTTAAATGATGAGCCTAGTTGGTTTAGCCACAGACAATGTGAGCAACCTTCCCGCTAGCCGTGATTGGCCAAGATGTTACATGTTTCTAATTTTGACAGAAAGTGGTTTCATTTCAAGTGTACTGTTAGCTAGCTAACGTTAGCTGGCTGGGTTGCTAGCTAACATTATGTGTATGATCTTATTCTTCGTATCTCAGACACATTTGCTTGACTAGTTATAGCCATAAAACTTGGTTGGTTAGTTACCTGCAGATTCATGCAGGGTAGTAACGTCATGAGTTGGGATTATGGTTCATTGTTTAGCTAGCTAGCTAGCTATATGTCTTAACAAAAGACTCCAATCAATTTTGACAATGTATTTTCATTTCAAGTTAACTTCTTTGGGGTAGGGGGCAGTATTGGGTAGCTTGGATGAAAAACGTGCCCAAATTAAGCTGCCTGCTACTCAGCCGTAAAAGCTAGAATATGCTTATAATTAGTAAATTTGGATAGAAAACACCCTGAAGTTTCTAAAACTGTTTGAATGATGTCTGTGAGTATAACAGAACTCATTGGCAGGCAAAAACCTGAGAAAAAATCCAATCAGGAAGTGGGAAATCAGAGGTTTGTAGTTTTTAAACTCAGCCCCCATTAAAGATACAGGGTGATATTAGTTATGTTTCACTTCCCAAGGCTTCCACTAGATGTCAACAGTATTTAGAACCTGTTTTGAGGATTCAACTCTAAAGGAGGGGCTCATAAGGGCTCTTTGAGTGAGTGGTCTGGCAGAGTGCCACAGCCTCGGTCTGGCAGAGTGCCACAGCCTCGGTCTGGCGCGCTCACGTGAAAGGTAGCTACGTTCCACTTCATTTGTACAGACAAAGGAATTGTCCGGTTGGAACATTAATGAAGTTGTATGTTAAAAACATCCTAAAGATTGATTCCATACTTAGTTTGGCATGTTTCTACGGGCTGTAACGGAACTTTTTGGACTCTGACACAGCGGTTGCATTAAGGAGAAGTTCATCTAAAGTTCCATGTATAATAGTCGTATCTTTATGACCTAACAATCGTTTGTGGTGCTTTTGCTGTAAATCCTTTCTGAAATCAGACACTGTGGCTGGATTAACGAGAATTGTATCTTTAAAATGGTGTAAAATCCTTGTATGCTTGAGGAATTTTAATTATGAGATTTTTGTTGTTTTGAAATTGGCGCAATGCACTTTCAGACAGGTTAGACAGTCCTGGACAGGTTAAAGTGTACTGTTAGCTCGCTAACTAACGTTGTGTCATGCAATGGGATTCATTGTTTACCCAGCTAGCCATCTAGCTACATTTCTTAACAAAAGACTTATCTTAGTGTGCCAGAGCGCAGAATAACTTTTTGAACGCTCAACACCAGTTGAATATATCCGGGGTCAGTAAACGAAAGCATAATTCAATTGTTACCAGCAGCACAGTTACAGTCACCAATGCTCTGGATAACCAGCTCTGCTAGGGTCAGTAAAATGGTCAGACTGGGGTGTTCTCTCATTATGTGTCTGGAAGTAGCTAGCCAATGTTAGCCAGTTAGCTTGGGTGCTTGACTGTAGATGTGAGGTCAGAGCTTTCGGAACAACCCTACTTATTGGCCAGAGCGTCCAGTGTGCACTCTGAACGCAAAACCATAGATAGGGTGAGTAATGTTCAGTGAGCTGTTCTCTCGCTCTCTCTCTCTCTTAGATGTCTGGAAGTAGCTGGTAAGTTAGTACAGAACGCACGGATCAACCCTTAAAGAGATGCGTGGGATAAGGCTGAAGAGGGCGTGAACGATGCTGAATGGGTGGGATAAGGCTGAAGAGGGCGTGAACGATGCTGAATGGGTGGGATACGGCTGAAGAGGGCGTGAACGATGCTGAATGGGTGGGATAAGGCTGAAGAGGGCGTGAACGATGCTGAATGGGTGGGATAAGGCTGAAGAGGGCGTGAACGATGCTGAATGCGTGGGATACGGCTGAAGAGGGCGTGAACGATGCTGAATGCGTGGGATACGGCTGAAGAGGGCGTGAACGATGCTGAATGCGTAGGATACGGCTGAAGAGGGCGTGAACGATGCTGAATGCGTGGGATAAGGCTGAAGAGGGCGTGAACGATGCTGAATGGGTGGGATACGGCTGAAGAGGGCGTGAACGATGCTGAATGCGTGGGATACGGCTGAAGAGGGCGTGAACGATGCTGAATGGGTGGGATAAGGCTGAAGAGGGCGTGAACGATGCTGAATGGGTGGGATAAGGCTGAAGAGGGCGTGAACGATGCTGAATGCGTGGGATACGGCTGAAGAGGGCGTGAACGATGCTGAATGCGTGGGATACGGCTGAAGAGGGCGTGAACGATGCTGAATGGGTGGGATAAGGCTGAAGAGGGCGTGAACGATGCTGAATGCGTGGGATACGGCTGAAGAGGGCGTGAACGATGCTGAATGCGTGGGATAAGGCTGAAGAGGGCGTGAACGATGCTGAATGGGTGGGATAAGGCTGAAGAGGGCGTGAACGATGCTGAATGCGTGGGATACGGCTGAAGAGGGCGTGAACGATGCTGAATGCGTGGGATACGGCTGAAGAGGGCGTGAACGATGCTGAATGCGTGGGATACGGCTGAAGAGGGCGTGAACGATGCTGAATGCGTGGGATACGGCTGAAGAGGGCGTGAACGATGCTGAATGGGTGGGATAAGGCTGAAGAGGGCGTGAACGATGCTGAATGCGTGGGATAAGGTTGAAGAGGGAGTGAACGATGCTGAATGCGTGGGATAAGGCTGAAGAGGGCGTGAACGATGCTGAATGCGTGGGATACGGCTGAAGAGGGCGTGAACGATGCTGAATGCATGGGATAAGGCTGAAGAGGGCGTGAACGATGCTGAATGCGTGGGATACGGCTGAAGAGGGCGTGAACAATGCTGAATGCGTGGGATACGGCTGAAGAGGGCGTGAACGATGCTGAATGGGTGGGATAAGGCTGAAGAGGGCGTGAACGATGCTGAATGGGTGGGATAAGGCTGAAGAGGGCGTGAACGATGCTGAATGCGTGGGATAAGGCTGAAGAGGGCGTGAACGATGCTGAATGCGTGGGATAAGGCTGAAGAGGGCGTGAACGATGCTGAATGCGTGGGATAAGGCTGAAGAGGGCGTGAACGATGCTGAATGGGCGGAGACAAAGGGCTCTCCAATAGTAGTACCTAAACATTGAAAGACGGTTTTCTCAAAAGTGAATTTACAAGTTGATCAACTTCCAAAGCAGAATTACTTCTCTATTGTTTCCTCAAATGCAGTGTATGATATACCATAAGACCAAATCCAGGTGGGGAGTCACACACAGTATTCATTCCTACTTTGGTAGGTTTCCATACTCACACATACAGTGTTCATTCATTCATTCATAGTGTTAACTAGGCTTAACTCCACTATGTTTATTTTTTTTATCCTGAAAAACTCCATAGTTCTTAATGATTACAAACATACCCATAACATGATGCAGCCACCACTATGAGAGTGGTACTCTGTAATGTGTTGTATTGGATTTGCCCCAAACATAACACTTTGTATTGAGGACAAAAAAGTTAATTGCTTTGCCACATTTTTTGCAGTATTACTTTAGTTGCAAACAATGTGTTTTGGAATATTTCTCCACCCTGTCATTTAGGTTAGTATTGTGGAGAAACTACAATGTTGTTGATCCATCCTCACCTTGCTCCTATCACAGCCATTAAACTTTGTAACTGTTTTAAAGTCACCATTGGCCTCATGGTGAAATCCTTGAGCGGTTTCCTTCCTCTCTGGCAACTGAGTTAGGCAGGACGCCTGTATCTTTGTAGTGACTGGGTGCATTGATACACCACCCAAAGTGTAATTAATGATTTCACCATGCTCAAAGGGATATTTAATGTATGCTTTTTAATTTTTAGCCATCTACCAATAGGTGCCCTTTGTTGTGAGGTATTGAAAAACCTCCCTGGTCTTTGTGGTTGAATCTGTTTGAAATTCACTGCTCGACTTTACAGATGTGTGTATGTACAGTGCCTTGCGAAAGTATTCGGCCCCCTTGAACTTTGCGACCTTTTGCCACATTTCAGGCTTCAAACATAAAGATATAAAACTGTATTTTTTTGTGAAGAATCAACAACAAGTGGGACACAATCATGAAGTGGAACGACATTTATTGGATATTTCAAACTTTTTTAACAAATCAAAAACTGAAAAATTGGGCGTGCAAAATTATTCAGCCCCCTTAAGTTAATACTTTGTAGCGCCACCTTTTGCTGCGATTACAGCTGTAAGTCGCTTGGGGTATGTCTCTATCAGTTTTGCACATCGAGAGACTGAAATTTTTTCCCATTCCTCCTTGCAAAACAGCTCGAGCTCAGTGAGGTTGGATGGAGAGCATTTGTGAACAGCAGTTTTCAGTTCTTTCCACAGATTCTCGATTGGATTCAGGTCTGAACTTTGACTTGGCCCTTCTAACATCTGGATATGTTTATTTTTTAACCATTCCATTGTAGATTTTGCTTTATGTTTTGGATCATTGTCTTGTTGGAAGACAAATCTCCGTCCCAGTCTCAGGTCTTTTGCAGACTCCATCAGGTTTTCTTCCAGAATGGTCCTGTATTTGGCTCCATCCATCTTCCCATCAATTTTAACCATCTTCCCTGTCCCTGCTGAAGAAAAGCAGGCCCAAACCATGATGCTGCCACCACCATGTTTGACAGTGGGGATGGTGTGTTCAGCTGTGTTGCTTTTACGCCAAACATAACATTTTGCATTGTTGCCAAAAAGTTCAATTTTGGTTTCATCTGACCAGAGCACCTTCTTCCACATGTTTGGTGTGTCTTCCAGGTGGCTTGTGGCAAACTTTAAACAACACTTTTTATGGATATCTTTAAGAAATGGCTTTCTTCTTGCCACTCTTCCATAAAGGCCAGATTTGTGCAATATACGACTGATTGTTGTCCTATGGACAGAGTCTCCCACCTCAGCTGTAGATCTCTGCAGTTCATCCAGAGTGATCATGGGCCTCTTGGCTGCATCTCTGATCAGTCTTCTCCTTGTATGAGCTGAAAGTTTAGAGGGACGGCCAGGTCTTGGTAGATTTGCAGTGGTCTGATACTCCTTCCATTTCAATATTATCGCTTGCACAGTGCTCCTTGGGATGTTTAAAGCTTGGGAAATCTTTTTGTATCCAAATCTGGCTTTAAACTTCTTCACAACAGTATCTCGGACCTGCCTGGTGTGTTCCTTGTTCTTCATAATGCTCTCTGCGCTTTTAACGGACCTCTGAGACTATCACAGTGCAGGTGCATTTATACGGAGACTTGATTACACACAGGTGGATTGTATTTATCATCATTAGTCATTTAGGTCAACATTGGATCATTCAGAGATCCTCACTGAACTTCTGGAGAGAGTTTGCTGCACTGAAAGTAAAGGGGCTGAATAATTTTGCATGCCCAATTTTTCAGTTTTTGATTTGTTAAAAAAGTTTGAAATATCCAATAAATGTCATTCCACTTCATGATTGTGTCCCACTTGTTGTTGATTCTTCACAAAAAAATACAGTTTTATATATTTATGTTTGAAGCCTGAAATGTGGCAAAAGGTCGCAAAGTTCAAGGGGGCCGAATATTTTCGCAAGGCACTGTATCTCTCTCCCCCCCCCCCCCCCCCCCCCCTCCCGGTATGGTGACAACAGTAGTCTGTTCAGGTCAAAGTTCCATGGAAGTCACCTCTCCTCACTACCACCTGACAGAGCCACCCTTGAACCTAGTCACCACAGTTACTGAAAGGTAAACAGGAAGACACAACCTGACACAATAAAACCACAGGAACTCAACACTTACGACATAAAATATGTTACAGCCTTAATATATGTTATTAACAGAACACAGAGGGTCTTTAATGGAAGCCTCTCCAACATAATCCAGGTAGTCAGGAATTCCCCAGGGCAGCTGTCTTGGCCCATTACTTTTTTTTCAACCTTTACTAACAACATGCCACTGGATTTGTTTCTAGCCAGAGTTTCTATGTATGTGGATGACTGAACACATGTCAGTTACTACAGCGACTGAGATGACTGCAACACTGAACAGAGAGCTGCAGTTAGGTTCAGAATGGGTGGCAAGGAATACGTTAGTCCTAAATATTTCTAAAACTAAAAGCATTGTATTTGGGACAAATCATTCACTAAACCTCAACTAAATCTTGTCATAAATAACATGGAAATTGAGCAAGTTGAGATGACTAAACTGGTTGGAGTAACCCTGGATGGAGTAACCCTGGATGGAGTAACCCTGGATGGAGTAACCCTGGTTGGAGTAACCCTGGATGGAGTAACCCTGGTTGGAGTAACCCTGGTTGGAGTAACCCTGGATGGAGTAACCCTGGATGGAGTAACCCTGGATGGAGTAACCCTGGATGGAGTAACCCTGGTTGGAGTAACCCTGGATTGTTAACTGTCCTGGTCAAATCATATTGACACAACAGTAGGTAAGATGGGGAGAAGTCTCCATAATAAAGCCCTGCTCTCTCAACAAGGCAGGTACTACAGGCCATAGTTTAGTTTTGTCACACCTCAATCGTCTGGTCAGGTGCCACAAATAGGGACTCAGGAAAATTGCAATTGGCTCAGAACAGGGCAGCACAGCAACAATTAATAATATGTCAATCTATTATTTTGAAAGGCTGTTTTAGGACCCAGTTCACAATATCTATGACTTCCTCTACATGTGACCAGTCTTTAGGCATTGTTTCAGGCTTTTACTCTGAAAAATGAGGGAGATACACCGCTTCCAATGAGAGGACAGTGGAAATTTCCAGACATGAACCAAGCACGTGATCGGGAGCGGGCATTTCTTGTTTACCTTTTCCATTGACGAAGCTTTTGTCCGGTTGAAATATTATTGATTATTTATGACAAAAACAACCTGAGGATTGAATATTAAACATCGTTTGACATGTTTCTACTATCTTTTATTGTACTTTTTGACTTTTCGTCTTGGATTTGAGAGCATTGTACCTTTGGATTTCTGAACTAAACGCACCAAAAAAAACGGTATTTGAGGTATTTGGACAAAGACTTTATCGAACAAAACAAACATTTTGGAGACCTGGGAGTGCCACCAGATGAAGATCATCAAAGGTAAGTGATTCATTTTAATGCTATTTCTGACTTTTGTGACACTCTCCTTGGCTGGAAAATGGCTGTATCGGTTTCTGTGTCTCGGCGCTGACCTAACATAACCGTAAAGTGTGCTTCCGCCGTGAAGCCTTTTTTTTTAAGATCTGACACAGCGGTTGCATTAAGGAGAGGTTTATCTGTATTCGTATGTTTAACACTTCTTATCTTTTATCAATGTTTATGATGAGTATTTCTGTAATTTGATGTGGCTCTGCACTTTCACCGGATGTTTGTTTGAGACAATGCTTTTCTGAACATTACGCACAGAACACACACTCCTCCCATGACTACACACTGCAGAACACACACACTGCAGTGTGAAGTCGTGAGAGGAGTGTGTGTTCTGCAGTGTGTAGTCGTGGGAGGAGTGTGTGTTCTGCAGTGTGTAGTCATGGGAGGAGTGTGTGTGTGTTCTGCAGTGTGTAGTTGTGGGAGGAGTGTGTGTTCTGCAGTGTGTAGTCGTGAGAGGAGTGTGTGTGTGTGTGTTTGTGTGTGTGTGTGTGTTCTGCAGTGTGTAGTAGTGGGAGGAGTGTGTGTGTGTGTTTTGCAGTGTGTAGTCGTGGGAGGAGTGTGTGTGTGTTTTGCAGTGTGTAGTCGTGGGAGGAGTGTGTGTGTGTTTTGCAGTGTGTAGTCGTGGGAGGAGTGTGTGTGTGTTTTGCAGTGTGTAGTCGTGGGAGGAGTGTGTGTGTGTTTTGCAGTGTGTAGTCGTGGGAGGAGTGTGTGTGTGTTTTGCAGTGTGTAGTCGTGGGAGGAGTGTGTGTGTGTTCTGCAGTGAGTAGTCGTGGGAGGAGTGTGTGTGTGTGTTTTGCAGTGTGTAGTCGTGGGAGGAGTGTGTGTGTGTTTTGCAGTGTGTAGTCGTGGGAGGAGTGTGTGTGTGTTTTGCAGTGTGTAGTCGTGGGAGGAGTGTGTGTGTGTGTTTTGCAGTGTGTAGTCGTGGGAGGAGTGTGTGTGTGTGTTTTGCAGTGTGTAGTCGTGGGAGGAGTGTGTGTGTGTGTTTTGCAGTGTGTAGTCGTGGGAGGAGTGTGTGTGTGTTTTGCAGTGTGTAGTCGTGGGAGGAGTGTGTGTGTGTTTTGCAGTGTGTAGTCGTGGGAGGAGTGTGTGTGTGTTTTGCAGTGTGTAGTCGTGGGAGGAGTGTGTGTGTGTTTTGCAGTGTGTAGTCGTGGGAGGAGTGTGTGTGTGTTTTGCAGTGTGTAGTCGTGGGAGGAGTGTGTGTGTGTTTTGCAGTGTGTAGTCGTGGGAGGAGTGTGTGTGTGTTTTGCAGTGTGTAGTCGTGGGAGGAGTGTGTGTGTGTTTTGCAGTGTGTAGTCGTGGGAGGAGTGTGTGTGTGTTTTGCAGTGTGTAGTCGTGGGAGGAGTGTGTGTGTGTTCTGCAGTGAGTAGTCGTGGGAGGAGTGTGTGTGTTCTGCAGTGAGTAGTCGTGGGAGGAGTGTGTGTGTTCTGCAGTGAGTAGTCGTGGGAGGAGTGTGTGTGTGAAGATGCTACCAGTAGAACAAAAGGTCACTGCAGGTCACCAGCCTCTGTGTACAAGACATGAGCCACAGACAATTTGACTTGACGTAAGGCAGTGTGTGTGTGTTCTGCAGTGTGTATTCTTGCAATGTGACAAATCCGACCAGCCCTGGTTTTATACACAGTATGGCCAGATCATGGCTGCCGGTCTGCCTGCCTGTCTGTGTGTCTGTCTGCCTGTCTGTATCTCTGCTTCATACATGCAGCAGCTCTCTGTAGCTCTGTTTAGTCTCCAGCAGGATGCCTGTAAATTGTTGCAGTCAGTAAACGACAGAGGTAGGAAGCAGTCAGTACACGACAGGCAGGAAGCAGTCAGTACACGACAGAGGTAGGAAGCAGTCAGTACACGACAGAGGTAGGAAGCAGTCAGTACACGACAGAGGTAGGAAGCAGTCAGTACACGGCAGAGGTAGGAAGCAGTCAGTACACGGCAGAGGTAGGAAGCAGTCAGTACACGGCAGAGGTAGGAAGCAGTCAGTACACGGCAGAGGTAGGAAGCAGTCAGTACACGGCAGAGGTAGGAAGCAGTCAGTACACGGCAGAGGTAGGAAGCAGTCAGTACACGGCAGAGGTAGGAAGCAGTCAGTACACGGCAGAGGTAGGAAGCAGTCAGTACACGGCAGAGGTAGGAAGCAGTCAGTACACGGCAGAGGTAGGAAGCAGTCAGTACACGACAGAGGTAGGAAGCAGTCAGTACACGACAGAGGTAGGAAGCAGTCAGTACACGACAGAGGTAGGAAGCAGTCAGTACACGACAGAGGTAGGAAGCAGTCAGTACACGACAGGCAGGAAGCAGTCAGTACACGACAGGCAGGAAGCAGTCAGTACACGACAGAGGTAGGAAGCAGTCAGTACACGACAGAGGTAGGAAGCAGTCAGTACACGACAGAGGTAGGAAGCAGTCAGTACACGACAGAGGTAGGAAGCAGTCAGTAAACGACAGACCTGTGGCAACCACCTAAAAGGAAGCAATGGCCACACATTCCACCACAATCAGAAAGTCAGAAAAGGACACTCAGTGGAGGATAAACATTGTAATTACCTCCTATATTGATCTGTTTATTTATCGCTCGTTTTTTTATGATAAATTTGTTTCTTCTCACTTTTATTTATTTAACTTGCTTTGGCGAAAAGAGAGAAAAACAAACAATGAATACAAATATGGCCTAATATGGGCGCTCCACGACGGCCTAATATGGGCGCTCCGTGGGCGCTCTGCGACGGCCTAATATGGGCGCTCTGCGACGGCCTAATATGGGCGCTCTGCGACGGCCTAATATGGGCGCTCTGCGACGGCCTAATATGGGCGCTCTGCGACGGCCTAATATGGGCGATCTGCAACGGCCTAAAAAGCTTCTGCTGCTCAATCAATGAAGTGTCTAACTAACATGAAAAGGCTAACACCAGTTTAAAACAACCAGCCTAAAGGCTAACACCAGTTTACAACAACCAGCCTAAAGACTAACACCAGTTTACAACAACCAGCCTAAAGGCTAACACCAGTTTACAACAACCAGCCTAAAGGCTAACACCAGTTTACAACAACCAGCCTAAAGGCTAACACCAGTTTACAACAACCAGCCTAAAGGCTAACACCAGTTTACAACAACCAGCCTAAAGGCTAACACCAGTTTACAACAACCAGCCTAAAGGCTAACACCAGTTTACAACAACCAGCCTAAAGACTAACACCAGTTTACAACAACCAGCCTACGTAAAACTCAATAGTGAATGTGTTTTCTTCTCTATGCCAGTGAGGTGGAGATGGAGACAAGAGGAGACTGGAGAGACTAGAGGAGACTGGAGGAGACTGGAGGAGACTGGAGAGACTAGAGGAGACTGGAGAGACTAGAGGAGACTGGAGAGACTAGAGGAGACTGGAGAGACTAGAGGAGACTGGAGAGACTAGAGGAGACTGGAGAGACTAGAGGAGACTGGAGAGACTAGAGGAGACTGGAGAGACTAGAGGAGATGGAGAGGCTAGAGGAGATGGAGAGACAAGAGCCAGACTGGAGAGACTGGAGGAGGCTGGAGAGACTAGAGGAGACTAGAGCCAGACTAGAGGAGACAAGAGCCAGACTAGAGGAGACAAGAGCCAGACTAGAGGAGACTAGAGGAGACAAGAGCCAGACTAGAGGAGACTAGAGGAGACAAGAGCCAGATTGGAGGAGACTAGAGGAGACTAGAGGAGACTAGAGGAGACTAGAGGAGACTAGAGGAGACTGGACAGACTGGACAGACTGGACAGACTGGACAGACTGGACAGACTGGAGGAGACTGGAGGAGACTGGAGAGACTGGAGGAGACTGGAGGAGACTAGAGGAGCCTGGAGGAGACTAGAGGAGCCTGGAGAGACTAGAGGAGCCTGGAGAGACTAGAGGAGCCTGGAGAGACTAGAGGAGACTAGAGGAGCCTGGAGAGACTAGAAGAGACTGGAGAGACTAGAGGAGCCTGGAGAGACTAGAGGAGCCTGGAGAGACTAGAGGAGCCTGGAGAGACTAGAGGAGCCTGGAGAGACTAGAGGAGATGGAGAGACTAGAGGAGATGGAGAGACTAGAGGAGACTGGAGAGACTAGAGGAGACTGGAGAGACAAGAGGAGACTGGAGAGACAAGAGCCAGACTGGAGAGACTAGAGGAGACTGGAGAGACAAGAGGAGACTGGAGAGACTGGAGGAGACTGGAGAGACTAGAGGAGACTGGAGAGACTAGACGAGACTGGAGAGACTAGAGGAGACTGGAGACTGGACAGACTGGAGGAGACTAGAGGAGACTAGAGGAGACTAGAGGAGACTAGAGGAGACTAGAGGAGACTGGAGGAGACTGGAGGAGACTAGAGGAGACTGGAGACTGGACAGACTGGAGGAGACTAGAGGAGACTAGAGGAGACTAGAGGAGACTAGAGGAGACTGGAGGAGACTGGAGAGACTAGAGGAGACTGGAGAGACTAGAGGAGACTGGAGAGACAAGAAGCAAATAGGGAAATTAGAGCACACACACACACACCAACACCAACAGTGGTCATGGGGTAAGTGGAGATTGGGGCAAGTGGAGAGTGGGGCAAGTGGAGAGTGGGGCAAGCGGAGAGTGGGGCAAGCGGAGAGTGGGGTAAGCGGAGAGTGGGGTAAGCGGAGAGTGGGGTAAGCGGAGAGTGGGGTAAGCGGAGAGTGGGGTAAGCGGAGAGTGGGGTAAGCGGAGATTGGGGTATGCGGAGAGTGGGGCAAATGGAGAGTGGGGCAAGTGGAGAGTGGGGTAAGCGGAGAGTGGGGTAAGTGGAGAGTGGGGTAAGCGGAGAGTGGGGTAAGCGGAGAGTGGGGTAAGGGGAGAGTGGGGTAAGCGGAGAGTGGGGTAAGCGGAGAGTGGGGTAAGTGGAGAGTGGGGTAAGTGGAGAGTGGGGTAAGTGGAGAGTGGGGTAAGCGGAGATTGGGGCAAATGGAGAGTGGGGTAAGGGGAGCCATTTTTTATAGTGAGCATCACTTCGTCAAGGGAAATATATTATTCTTTCTAACTAAAGGTATTTACATGTATTTCAGGATGTTTCCCTGGAAATAAATCACAATTCATCTAAACATGACAGTTTTCAAAGAAAGACTTTGTGGTCTCTTCTGTGTATGAGGTAAGTCTCCTCTAGCCTCCTCCAGTCTCCTCTAGCCTCCTCCAGTCTCCTCCAGAAAGACTGGTCTCTTCTGTGTATGAGGTAAGTCTCCTCTAGCCTCCTCCAGTCTCCTCTAGCCTCCTCCAGTCTCCTCCAGAAAGACTTTGTGGTCTCTTCTGTGTATGAGGTAAGTCTCCTCTAGCCTCCTCCAGTCTCCTCTAGCCTCCTCCAGTCTCCTCCAGAAAGACTGGTCTCTTCTGTGTATGAGGTAAGTCTCCTCTAGCCTCCTCCAGTCTCCTCTAGCCTCCTCCAGTCTCCTCCAGAAAGACTTTGTGGTCTCTTCTGTGTATGAGGTAAGTCTCCTCTAGCCTCCTCCAGTCTCCTCTAGCCTCCTCCAGTCTCCTCCAGAAAGACTTTGTGGTCTCTTCTGTGTATGAGGTAAGTCTCCTCTAGCCTCCTCCAGTCTCCTCTAGCCTCCTCCAGTCTCCTCCAGAAAGACTGTGGTCTCTTCTGTGTATGAGGTAAGTTGAGCCTCGGTACAGGGTATGTTAAGCAGCCTACACATTTCTGTACTGAATTAAATATAACCTTTTTAAAAGCATGTCTATCTTTGTTTCCCAAACACAGATGAACATTTTTAACATGCCAGGCCCGGTCATTGCCTCATTTTCCCAGTGAAATTACATCTGGGAAGGAAACAACGCAACGTACCCCAAGGCAATCATGTTGACTATAGCCCATACAGCTACAAACATGTTGACTATAGCCCATACAGCTACAAACATGTTGACTATAGCCCATACAGCTACAAACATGTTGACTATAGCCCATACAGCTACAGGGATGTTGACTATAGCCCATACAGCTACAATCATGTTGACTATAGCCCATACAGCTACAGGGATGTTGACTATAGCCCATACAGCTACAATCATGTTGACTATAGCCCATACAGTTACAGGGATGTTGACTATAGCCCATACAGCTACAAACATGTTGACTATAGCCCATACAGCTACAAGCATGTTGACTATAGCCCATACAGCTACAAGCATGTTGACTATAGCCCATACAGCTACAAACATGTTGACTATAGCCCATACAGCTACAAACATGTTGACTATAGCCCATACAGCTACAAACATGTTGACTATAGCCCATACAGCTACAAACACGTTGACTATAGCCCATACAGCTACAAACATGTTGACTATAGCCCATACAGCTACAAACATGTTGACTATAGCCCATACAGCTACAAACATGTTGACTATAGCCCATACAGCTACAAACATGTTGACTATAGCCCATACAGCTACAGGGATGTTGACTATAGCCCATACAGCTACAATCATGTTGACTATAGCCCATACAGCTACAGGGATGTTGACTATAGCCCATACAGCTACAATCATGTTGACTATAGCCCATACAGCTACAATCATGTTGACTATAGCCCATACAGCTACAGGGATGTTGACTATAGCCCATACAGCTACAAACATGTTGACTATAGCCCATACAGCTACAAGCATGTTGACTATAGCCCATACAGCTACAAACATGTTGACTATAGCCCATACAGCTACAAACATGCTGACTATAGCCCATACAGCTACAAGCATGTTGACTATAGCCCATACAGCTACAAACATGTTGACTATAGCCCATACAGCTACAAACATGTTGACTATAGCCCATACAGCTACAAACATGTTGACTATAGCCCATACAGCTACAAACATGTTGACTATAGCCCATACAGCTACAAGCATGTTGACTATAGCCCATACAGCTACAAGCATGTTGACTATAGCCCATACAGCTACAGGGATGTTGACTATAGCCCATACAGCTACAAACATGTTGACTATAGCCCATACAGCTACAAACACGTTGACTATAGCCCATACAGCTACAAACACGTTGACTATAGCCCATACAGCTACAAACACGTTGACTATAGCCCATACAGCTACAAACACGTTGACTATAGCCCATACAGCTACAATCACGTTGACTATAGCCCATACAGCTACAATCATGTTGACTATAGCCCATACAGCTACAAACATGTTGACTATAGCCCATACAGCTACAAACATGTTGACTATAGCCCATACAGCTACAAACACGTTGACTATAGCCCATACAGCTACAAACACGTTGACTATAGCCCATACAGCTACAATCACGTTGACTATAGCCCATACAGCTACAATCATGTTGACTATAGCCCATACAGCTACAATCATGTTGACTATAGCCCATACAGCTACAAACATGTTGACTATAGCCCATACAGCTACAAACATGTTGACTATAGCCCATACAGCTACAAACATGTTGACTATAGCCCATACAGCTACAAACATGTTGACTATAGCCCATACAGCTACAAGCATGTTGACTATAGCCCATACAGCTACAAACATGTTGACTATAGCCCATACAGCTACAAACATGTTGACTATAGCCCATACAGCTACAAACATGTTGACTATAGCCCATACAGCTACAAACATGTTGACTATAGCCCATACAGCTACAGGGATGTACTTCCATGCCAGGTTTATAACCTCACATTGACGCTTATACAGACCAGAACTGATATATAGAACAATCTTGAAATGATCTACTTTAATTTATATACAAGCATCATGAAACCTCTTAACACAATCAATGCATTTGTCTTGGTGAATACCAGTGTTTTGGGACTCGCTAACCACTCGCTAACTTGCTAACCACTTTTTTTGTGTGGTTTCTTCCCTCACGGTCTCCATGAAATGATGACCCCTTCCCAAATATTTGGTCAAATGATTAATTCTTTATTTTGCTCAACTTACCCCGCTCCCCCCAAAAGGACGAGTCCACAGCATTAAAAGGATAGTTTGACCCTTCATCTACTTCCCATTCTTCAGATGAACTAACCATTTTTATGTCGCTGCGTTCCGTTTGAAGGAAGTTGCTAACTAGCGTTAGCGCATTGACAGGAAGTCTATGGGAAGAGCTAGCATGTTAGCATAGACTTCCAGTCATTGCGCTAACGCTAATTAGAATGGGCTTGCGAAACTACCTATAAACTTCCTTCATACTGGACACACTGATGCAGAGACAATATTATCCAGGAGTTCATGTGACTCCTGGGAAGTAGATAACAGGCCTCATTACTAACATCCAGAAGTAGATAACGGGGCCTCATTACTAACATCCAGAAGTAGATAACGGGGCCTCATTACTAACATCCAGAAGTATACCACGGGGCCTCATTACTAACATCCAGACGTATACCACGGGGCCTCATTACTAACATCCAGACGTATACCACGGGGCCTCATTACTAACATCCAGAAGTAGATAACGGGGCCTCATTACTAACATCCAGAAGTAGATAACGGGGCCTCATTACTAACATCCAGAAGTATACCACGGGGCCTCATTACTAACATCCAGAAGTATACCACGGGGCCTCATTACTAACATCCAGACGTATACCACGGGGCCTCATTACTAACATCCAGACGTATACCACGGGGCCTCATTACTAACATCCAGAAGTAGATAACGGGGCCTCATTACTAACATCCAGAAGTAGATAACGGGGCCTCATTACTAACATCCAGAAGTATACCACGGGGCCTCATTACTAACATCCAGAAGTATACCACGGGGCCTCATTACTAACATCCAGAAGTAGATAACGGGGCCTCATTACTAACATCCAGAAGTAGATAACGGGGCCTCATTACTAACATCCAGAAGTATACCACGGGGCCTCATTACTGACATCCAGAAGTATACCACTGGGCCTCATTACTAACATCCAGAAGTATACCACGGGGCCTCATTACTAATATCCAGAAGTATATAACGGGCCTCATTACTAACATCCAGAAGTATACCACGGGGCCTCATTACTGACATCTAGAAGTAGATAACGGGGCCTCATTACTGACATCCAGAAGTAGATAACGGGCCTCATTACTAACATCCAGAAGTATACCACGGGGCATCATTACTAACATCCAGAAGTATACCACGGGGCCTCATTACTAACATCCAGAAGTATACCTTTAACCTTCTGCACATCTATCACTCCAGTCTCTACCACCACCACCACTCCAGTCTCTACCACCTCCACCACTCCGGTCTCCTCCACCACTCCAGTCTCCTCCACCACTCCAGTCTCCTCCACCACTCCAGTCTCCTCCACCACTCCAGTCTCCTCCACCACTCCAGTCTCCTCCACCACTCCAGTCTCCTCCACCACTCCAGTCTCCTCCACCACTCCAGTCTCCACCACCACTCCAGTCTCCACCATCACTCCAGTCTCCACCACCATTCCAGTCTCCACCACTCCAGCGTTAAATTGCTGTATTGTAATTACTTTGCCACCCTGGCCTATTTATTGCCTTACCTCTCTTATCTCACCTCATTTGCACATGCTGTACATAGACTTATTTTTCTACTGTATTATTGACTGTATGTTTGTTTATTCCATGTGTAACTCTGTGTTGTTGTTGGTGTCAAACTGCTTTGCTTTATCTTGGCCAGGTCGCAGTTGTAAATGAGAACTTGTTTTCAACTAGCCTACCTGGTTAAATAAAAGGTGAAATATTTTTTTTTTACATTTTTTATTTATTTTTTTTAAATGGAGGAATTATAGGAAGTGTAGAGTCCCAGTCAGAACACCGTCAGTGTTTTCCACTAGAATGGCTATAGCGGTTACATACTCATTTCAGCTTAAGTTAACTACGAACCCTCTCACGCTACAATGAACAATATGAATCTTCCAGCCATCTAGCGACAGGACAGGAGCCTGTCAGTCTCAGAGACAGCGATGACAGCCATCTATCGACAGGACAGGAGCCTGTCAGTCTCAGAGACAGCGATGACAGCCATCTATCGACAGGACAGGAGCCCGTCAGTCTCAGAGACAGCGATGACAGCCATCTATCGACAGGACAGGAGCCCGTCAGTCTCAGAGACAGCGATGACAGCCATCTATCGACAGGACAGGAGCCTGTCAGTCTCAGAGACAGCGATGACAGCCATCTATCGACAGGACAGGAGCCTGTCAGTCTCAGAGACAGCGATGACAGCCATCTATCGACAGGACAGGAGCCCGTCAGTCTCAGAGACAGCGATGACAGCCATCTATCGACAGGACAGGAGCCTGTCAGTCTCAGAGACAGCGATGACAGCCATCTATCGACAGGACAGGAGCCTGTCAGTCTCAGAGACAGCGATGACAGAGAAACACTGCTGCTTTGACAGTCTGCTGGGTGTGTGTGTTGTGTACGCTGTGGTTGCAGCCACACGTCTTTCAATCAGCCACACGTCTTTCAATCAGCCACACGTCTTTCAATCAGCCACACGTCTTTCAATCAGCCACACGTCTTTCAATCAGCCACACGTCTTTCAATCAGCCACACGTCTTTCAATCAGCCACACGTCTTTCAATCAGCCACACGTCTTCACACATGATGCTCCTTCATCGTCCCTGTGAGTTGATGTGCACGTAACCACAATGTATTTTATTTTTTTATGTCCATCAGGACTTGCTAGGCAGTGCCGTTAAAGTGAGTGACTCCTCAAGCCGAAAACACACGGAGACGCCGCCAACAGAGTCAAATTTTAATGGTCATGAGAATCCATAATAAACAGTTGTATTTGTAATGGTCACAATGTAACACCCTTGTGAATGATTGTTCCTTTTGATTCACCTAGACTCCATTCCAACCAGGCTCCATTCCAACCAGGCCGCATGGCTCCATTCCAACCAGGCCGCTAGGCTCCATTCCAACCAGGCCGCTAGGCTCCATTCCAACCAGGCCGCTAGGCTCCATTCCAACCAGGCTACTAGACTCAATTCCAACCAGGCTGCTAGACTCCATTCCAACCAGGCCGCTAGACTCCATTCCAACCAGGCCGCTAGGCTCCATTCCAACCAGGCTCCATTCCAACCAGGCCGCTAGGCTCCATTCCAACCAGGCCGCTAGGCTCCATTCCAACCAGGCCGCATGGCTCCATTCCAACCAGGCCGCTAGGCTCCATTCCAACCAGGCCACTAGACTCCATTCCAACCAGGCTACTAGACTCAATTCCAACCAGGCTGCTAGACTCCATTCCAACCAGGCCAACGCGCGTCGTTGTATTTAGCCACTGCTCTAGATCCAGTAGCAACAGCTGTATCTCAGCATCCCTCGGCTTTCTGTCCCCATCGTGTCTGATCATCTTCTTCATGTGTATGTTGCTGAAGTGCTGTCTAGACACACACAGCGATGCAAGGTCTGCTGCAGGAGTATTCACATCATTTTCTTACCATTTCTAATTGCTACTAACCATCTTCTGCATCTCTCCGTATCTTTAAATGAGGAAATCAGTGCCTTCTTCCTTTGGTTTCCTGTATAAAACGCAGCCAGGGACCCGAACAACAGCTTGCTCTTCCTGACAATTATTTGTATACTTAATTGACTTTACCTGCGATATGCCTGACTCTTTCAACTTTCATACAAGGTCCTTCACCCCCGCCCCCCAAAAATTAAATCTGTGACATCAAGCTCAATATGATGTTTCTACGTAGCAGGTTCTCTCCCTGTAAACAGCCCATTTGTACACAGCCCATCTGTGCACAGCCCATCTGTACACAGCCCATCTGTAAACAGCCCATCTGTAAACAGCCCATCTGTAAACAGCCCATTTGTAAACAGCCCATCTGTAAACAGCCCATCCAACTACCTCATCCCCATATTGTTATGTATTTATGTTGCTCCTTTGCACCCCAGTATCTCTACTTGCACAATGATCTTCTGCACATCTACCAACCGTGTTTAATTTAACATACTGCAATCATTTCACCACTACGGCCTATTTATTGCCTCACCTCCCTAATCTCACCTCAGTTAAATTAAAAAAAAGTTATTCATTTGCACTCACTGTACTTTTTTTACTGTGTTATTGACTGTATGTTTGTTTACTCCATGTGTAACTCTGTGTTGTTGTTTGTGTCGCACTGCTTTGCTTTATCTTGGCCAGGTCGCAATTGTAAATGAGAACTTGTTCTCATCTGGCGTCTGTCTACCTGGTTAAATAAAGGTGATCTGGTCTACCTGGTTAAATAAAGGTGATCTGGTCTACCTGGTTAAATAAAGGTGATCTGGTCTACCTGGTTAAATAAAGGTGATCTGGTCTACCTGGTTAAATAAAGGTGATCTGGTCTACCTGGTTAAATAAAGGTGATCTGGTCTACCTGGTTAAATAAAGGTGATCTGGTCTACCTGGTTAAACAAAGGTGATCTGGTCTACCTGGTTAAATAAAGGTGATCTGGTCTACCTGATTAAATAAAGGTGATCTGGCCTACCTGGTTAAATAAAGGTGATCTGGTCTACCTGGTTAAATAAAGGTGATCTGGCCTACCTGGTTAAATAAAGGTGATCTGGTCTACCTGGTTAAATAAAGGTGATCTGGTCTACCTGGTTAAATAAAGGTGATCTGGTCTACCTGGTTAAATAAAGGTGATCTGGTCTACCTGGTTAAATAAAGGTGATCTGGTCTACCTGGTTAAATAAAGGTAAACTGGTCTACCTGGTTAAATAAAGGTGATCTGGTCTACCTGGTTAAATAAAGGTGATCTGGTCTACCTGGTTAAATAAAGGTGATCTGGTCTACCTGGTTAAATAAAGGTGATCTGGCCTACCTGGTTAAATAAAGGTGAAATATCTGTTTTTACTTGATAATCGAAGGGAGCACATCCGCAGGTCTTACCTGCACTGCTGTGGCAGGCAGCTACATTAAATCAATTATAGAAAATCCTCTCAGATGTTTTAGGTGGAAAAGTCCACATTTCCTCGGTCGGATGCTTTCAATAAAAGCACTCATTTGTCCACATTTTAACAGATTTCTGAATCGTGAATTCACTGACAACGGAGCAGAGTCCTGCACCCAGCAACGTCACGAGTCACGGGACCCATTTCAGTACAGCACTACAGAGAGAGAGGAGGGCCAATTCCACCAAACTAATTTAAAATTTATGGCATCACTTGGGAGTTTCTGGATTTTGAGTAAACTTCTTTAAAACTGTATATAACAAAACACATTTTTCCAATCTGGGCAGTGAACTCAATAGCAGCGTATTTCAGATGATATCAAGGCATTAGAATGTACCAGAAGACACCAAAATAGAACTGGTTTGGCAAAATATTCTTAACCTCGGCCCAGAGGATCATGGCTGGCAACTTTCTCTATTTGGCTGGCTATTCTATGTGTGCGCATGGGGGGGTACAGTAGGCTACTTCTTGGGTTTATGGCGCTGACTAACAGAATACGAGAGCGACAGAGAGAGCGACAGAGAGAGGGGGGACAGAGGGACAGAGGTGGACAGAGAGGTGGACAGAGAGGGAAAGAGAGGGAAAAAGAGAGAGGGGGAGATAGAGGGGGAGAGAGAGGGATGGACAGGGGGAAAAGAGGGAAAAAGAGAGAGAGAGAGAGAGGGACAGAGAGGGACAGAGAGAGAGAGAGAGAGAGAGAGGGAAAGAGAGGGAAAGAGAGAGAGAGGGAAAGAGAGAGAGAGAAAGAGGGAAAGAGAGAGAGAGAGAGAGAGAGAGAGAGAGAGAGAGAGAGAGAGAGAGAGAGAGGGGGAAAGAGAGAGAGAGGGAAAGAGAGAGAGAGGGAAAGAGAGAGAGAGGGAAAGAGAGAGAGAGGGAAAGAGAAGGAAAAAGACTTCATGAGTCGGTTTAGGATGTCTCTTTCTCACCCTCCCTTTCTGTCTCTCTCTCCCCCAGGTTTTCCCTCCTCTCGGGACCAGGAAGAGAAGAGACTCTCTGGGTTCAGTTTGCTGGGAGGATCTTGGGTTGTATTTCTTCCAACACAGTCAGGGAACAGAGCCAACTAGACTAGAGCAAGAAGGAAAAATAACAAACAGCAGCCACAGTACAGACAGTAGTGAGACCGTTCTAAATAGAAGTGGGGAAAAGAGAGAGGGAAAGAGGCCCTTCTGTGAGTAAGAACTAAACAGCATTCATATTAGCAAAAGCCAAAAAGGAGGAGTGAGAAGAAGAGGGAGAAGAGGGAAGAGAAGAGAGGGAAGAGAAGAGAGGGAGAAGAGAGGGAAGAGAGGAGAGGAGAGGGAGAAGAGAAGAGAGGAGAGGGAGAAGAGAGGGAAGAGAAGAGAAGAGAGGGAAGAGAAGAGAAGAGAGGAGAGGGAAGAGAAGAGGAGGGAAGAGAAGAGGAGGGAAGAGAAGAGAGGAGAGGAGAAGAGAGAAGAGAGGAGAAGAGAAGAGAAGAGAAGAGAAGAGAAGAGAAGAGAGGAGAAGATAAGAGAGGAGAAGAGAGGAGAAGAGAAGAGAGGAGAAGAAAGGAGAGGGAGAAGAGAGGAGAAGAAAGGAGAGGGAGAAGAGAGGGAAGAGAAGAGAGGGAGAAGAGAGGGAAGAGAAGAGAGGAGAGGGAGAAGAGAGGGAAGAGAAGAGAGGGAAGAGAAGAGAGGGAAGAGAAGAGAGGGAGAAGACAGGAGAGGGAGAGAAATGGTGAATGTGGTGTGGCATAGGATGGAGTGTAACCTACAGAACTAGGGTTGCAAAATTCAGGTAACTTTCCCAAATGACCAAGGTTTTCCAGATAACCAGGTTGGAAGCTTCCTAGAATCAGGAGGGAATAGGCAGAAAATGTGTAATCGTCCTGCCAGGATTTCTGGAAAACCTGGGAAATGTTGCAACCCTACACAGAACCATGGTGTGGAATGATGCGAAGGGCAGGCTAATCTAGGTTTCTCTGGGAAGTGAACAGAATCGTGGATGTTATAACACCTTGACAGGATTAGTTCTGTTTTTTAATTATTGAATGGAGCCACATATTGAACCATGTGGTTTTGTCTCGACTTCAAAAGGCCAAGTTAACTCCTAAAGTAAAACTACCCTGATAGGTGCTCCTAAAGTAAAACTACCCTGATAGGTGCTCCTAAAGTAAAACTAACCTGATAGGTGCTCCTAAAGTAAAACTACCCTGATAGGTGCTCCTAAAGTAAAACTAACCTGATAGGTGCTCCTAAAGTAAAACTAACCTGATAGGTGCTCCTAAAGTAAAACTAACCTGATAGGTGCTCCTAAAGTAAAACTACCCTGATAGGTGCTCCTAAAGTAAAACTAACCTGATAGGTGCTCCTAAAGTAAAACTACCCTGATAGGTGCTCCTAAAGTAAAACTAACCTGATAGGTGCTCCTAAAGTAAAACTAACCTGATAGGTGCTCCTAAAGTAAAACTAAAAGAGGTCTACCCTGATAGGTGCTCCTAAAGTAAAACTAACCTGATAGGTGCTCCTAAAGTAAAACTACCCTGATAGGTGCTCCTAAAGTAAAACTAACTTGATAGGTGCTCCTAAAGTAAAACTAACCTGATAGGTGCTCCTAAAGTAAAACTAAAAGAGGTCTACCCTGATAGGTGCTCCTAAAGTAAAACTAACCTGATAGGTGCTCCTAAAGTAAAACTACCCTGATAGGTGCTCCTAAAGTAAAACTAACCTGATAGGTGCTCCTAAAGTAAAACTAACCTGATAGGTGCTCCTAAAGTAAAACTAACCTGATAGGTGCTCCTAAAGTAAAACTAACCTGATAGGTGCTCCTAAAGTAAAACTAACCTGATAGGTGCTCCTAAAGTAAAACTAACCTGATAGGTGCTCCTAAAGTAAAACTAACCTGATAGGTGCTCCTAAAGTAAAACTAACCTGATAGGTGCTCCTAAAGTAAAACTAAAAGAGGCCTACCCTGATAGGTGCTCCTAAAGTAAAACTAAAAGAGGCCTACCCTGATAGGTGCTCCTAAAGTAAAACTAACCTGATAGGTGCTCCTAAAGTAAAACTACCCTGATAGGTGCTCCTAAAGTAAAACTAACCTGATAGGTGCTCCTAAAGTAAAACTAACCTGATAGGTGCTCCTAAAGTAAAACTAACCTGATAGGTGCTCCTAAAGTAAAACTAACCTGATAGGTGCTCCTAAAGTAAAACTAACCTGATAGGTGCTCCTAAAGTAAAACTAAAAGAGGTCTACCCTGATAGGTGCTCCTAAAGTAAAACTAAAAGAGGCCTACCCTGATATGTGCTCCTAAAGTAAAACTAACCTGATAGGTGCTCCTAAAGTAAAACTACCCTGATAGGTGCTCCTAAAGTAAAACTAACCTGATAGGTGCTCCTAAAGTAAAACTAACCTGATAGGTGCTCCTAAAGTAAAACTACCCTGATAGGTGCTCCTAAAGTAAAACTACCCTGAGAGGTGCTCCTAAAGTAAAACTAACCTGATAGGTGCTCCTAAAGTAAAACTAAAAGAGGTCTACCCTGATAGGTGCTCCTAAAGTAAAACTAACCTGATAGGTGCTCCTAAAGTAAAACTAACCTGATAGGTGCTCCTAAAGTAAAACTAAAAGAGGCCTACCCTGATAGGTGCTCCTAAAGTAAAACTAACCTGATAGGTGCTCCTAAAGTAAAACTAACCTGATAGGTGCTCCTAAAGTAAAACTAAAAGAGGCCTACCCTGATAGGTGCTCCTAAAGTAAAACTAAAAGAGGCCTACCCTGATATGTGCTCCTAAAGTAAAACTAACCTGATAGGTGCTCCTAAAGTAAAACTACCCTGATAGGTGCTCCTAAAGTAAAACTAAAAGAGGCCTACCCTGATAGGTGCTCCTAAAGTAAAACTAACCTGATAGGTGCTCCTAAAGTAAAACTAACCTGATAGGTGCTCCTAAAGTAAAACTAAAAGAGGCCTACCCTGATAGGTGCTCCTAAAGTAAAACTAAAAGAGGCCTACCCTGATAGGTGCTCCTAAAGTAAAACTAAAAGAGGCCTACCCTGATAGGTGCTCCTAAAGTAAAACTAAAAGAGGTCTACCCTGATAGGTGCTCCTAAAGTAAAACTAACCTGATAGGTGCTCCTAAAGTAAAACTAATCTGATAGGTGCTCCTAAAGTAAAACTAAAAGAGGCCTACCCTGATAGGCTAATATGTGTTTACATACAGCAAGTCCTTCTGAGTTCATAACAACCCAGTTTACTGTAGATGAAGGCCTTGCCTATATATCCAAGTCTGCTGTTACAACCATGTACTGTGGTGTCTCCTCTCCCTCTGCCTTCTCAATATCACATTATTCTTTCATAGCTTCAACCTTGACTGTGCTGCTTGTAACTCATCCCAACGCCAGTCTCAGATCACCTAGCCAGATAAGCAACACTTTGTCAGCAACATACCAAGGGTGCGTCCCAATAATCTATCCTGTCTCCTGAAGTGTAAACTTGTTCACTAATTCCCACAAACCTAAAAGCACTGGATTGGTCTTCCCACAAACCTAAAAGCACTGGATTGGTCTTCCCACAAACCTAAAAGCATTGGATTGGTCTTCCCACAAACCTAAAAGCACTGGATTGGTCTTCCCACAAACCTAAAAGCATTGGATTGGTCTTCCCACAAACCTAAAAGCACTGGATTGGTCTTCCCACAAACCTAGAAGCATTGGATTGGTCTTCCCACAAACCTAAAAGCACTGGATTGGTCTTCCCACAAACCTAAAAGCATTGGATTGGTCTTCCCACAAACCTAAAAGCATTGGATTGGTCTTCCCACAAACCTAAAATAATTGGATTGGTCTTCCCACAAACCTAGAAGCATTGGATTGGTCTTCCCACAAACCTAAAAGCATTGGATTGGTCTTCCCACAAACCTAAAAACATTGGATTGGTCTTCCCACAAACCTAAAAGCATTGGATTGGTCTTCCCACAAACCTAAAAACATTGGATTGGTCTTCCCACAAACCTAAAAACATTGGATTGGTCTTCCCACAAACCTAAAAGCATTGGATTGGTCTTCCCACAAACCTAAAAGCATTGGAGGGTTTCCACCTTATTGTTATACCAGTCAGTCAAGAGAAGTGAACAATTAGACACTGAGAGAAAAAATATTATAGGGACACACAACAAATCTGCCCGTGCTTGGAGGGAGGGAGACTGTGTCGGCATGCTACTAGTAGCTACTTCACAGTACAAAACTCCTGTTCATCAGTTTATTCAAATCATCTCATTCTCTGTATTCGGTCTTCGCTTTACAGTGAACTGGCCACGCCTGGTTTCTCTGTAGGTTCCTTCTGTCTAATCCTGTTCCCGTTACAGTGAACTGGCCACGCCTGGTTTCTCTGTAGGTTCCTTCTGTCTAATCCTGTTCCCGTTACAGTGAACTGGCCACGCCTGGTTTCTCTGTAGGTTCCTTCTGTCTAACCTAATCCTGTTCCCTTTACAGTGAACTGACCACGCCTGGTTTCTCTGTAGGTTCCTTCTGTCTAACCTAATCCTGTTCCCTTTACAGTGAACTGACCACGCCTGGTTTCTCTGTAGGTTCCTTCTGTCTAACCTAATCCTGTTCCCTTTACAGTGAACTGACCACGCCTGGTTTCTCTGTAGGTTCCTTCTGTCTAACCTAATCCTGTTCCCTTTACAGTGAACTGGCCACGCCTGGTTTCTCTGTAGGTTCCTTCTGTCTAACCTAATCCTGTTCCCTTTACAGTGAACTGGCCACGCCTGGTTTCTCTGTAGGTTCCTTCTGTCTAATCCTGTTCCCTTTACAGTGGACTGGCCACGCCTGGTTTCTCTGTAGGTTCCTTCTGTCTAATCCTGTTCCCGTTACAGTGGACTGACCACGCCTGGTTTCTCTGTAGGTTCCTTCTGTCTAATCCTGTTCCCGTTACAGTGAACTGGCCATGCCTGGTTTCTCTGTAGGTTCCATCTAATGGGTTCCACACATCAGTAGGATTGTCAAACGTTTACTTACCAAGAGTACTTAGCACCTCTAAACAGAGTCTCTCTTTTCTGTTGACACCGCACAGATTTTGAAGCCGTCAGTGTAGTTAAAAATACCCTGAACTAGAAGGTGGTAGTAGCGTTGCATTCTTAAAACTGGTTTGGCAATGCTAGTCCCTGTGTATTTTGCTCTGTAGGTATCCAATGTTTGCTAACTAGCTAGCTGCGCTAATATTGCTATTGTTGTAGAACACCCATGTTGCTACATGCCAGATGGCCAGCTAGCAAGAATACAATTTCTTTTAAATTAAATGTACTCTCCATAATCCCATACTGCCAGTGTCAGCCCTTAGCCAGTTTGTTTTTAGCTAGCTAGTTAACGTTAGCATGTCATTCGATAGCTAGAACAAAATATTTGTTCCTTTTTGTTGTCACTCCTGTCGGCTCCCCCCACGTGGAGGTTCGTGCGCTCCGATTGGCTCTAAGTCAAGTTGTCACTCCTGTCGGCTCCCCCCACGTGGAGGTTCGTGCGCTCCGATTGGCTCTAAATCAAGTTGTCACTCCTGTCGGCTCCCCCCACGTGGAGGTTCGTCCGCTCCGATTGGCTCTAAGTCAAGTTGTCACTCCTGTCGGCTCCCCCCACGTGGAGGTTCGTGCGCTCCGATTGGCTCTAAGTCAAGTTGTCACTCCTGTCGGCTCCCCCCACGTGGAGGTTTGTGCGCTCCGATTGGCTCTAAGTCAAGTTGTCACTCCTGTCGGCTCCCCCCACGTGGAGGTTCGTGCGCTCCGATTGGCTCTAAATCAAGTTGTCACTCCTGTCGGCTCCCCCCACGTGGAGGTTCGTGCGCTCCGATTGGCTCTAAGTCAAGTTGTCACTCCTGTCGGCTCCCCCCACGTGGAGGTTTGTGCGCTCCGATTGGCTCTAAGTCAAGTTGTCACTCCTGTCGGCTCCCCCCACGTGGAGGTTCGTGCGCTCCGATTGGCTCTAAGTCAAGTTGTCACTCCTGTCGGCTCCCCCCACGTGGAGGTTTGTGAGCTCCGATTGGCTCTAAGTCAAGTTGTCCGCCACTGAGGAGCAAGTAGAAACCGCAGGCTCGTCTTTTGTTCCAGCAAGAGAAGGAACATCCTCCTACTGTGATAAGTATCTATCGGCAGTCAGATTATCTGTGTGTTTTATGCCTCATGATCGTTTCCTATCCACTGTGCTTCTGCATTGCTTGCTCTTTATGGTCCAGGCCAGGTATCTGTAAAGCACTTTGTGACTCTTAGCACAACACAAAAAAAAAGTGGCTTTATAAAATACATTTGATTGAATTCTATGGATTAGATAGGGATCCTCAAGAGGACAACTCAGTTCGACACGACGTGGGTTAGCGAGGCTATTTTAAAAATGACAAAAGGTGCGCTGGGTCTGCTTTGCCTGCTCTATAGCCCTCAAAGACAATTCAGATCAGGTTACAGGCTACGTCCGGCTAAATATAGGTCTAGGATATCGCACTGCACAGACCGAGTGACGGAAAGACTGTTACAGTACCACAGGACCACAGTGCAGCCGCCTGCTATCACACCATACTTAACAACGTCTCCTTTTTTAGGCTTAATATGGACAAAACTGACTGGGTCAGTGTTCACAACAAAGACTGGGGGGGAGGGACACACCAATGCACTTGACTAGCCACATATGATGTGTCCCAAATCACACCACATTTACTGTAGTGCTGAGCACTACTTTGTTATTACTACATAGTACCGATGTTACTACGATATTACACCTGTATTAGCCATGCCAGTCAACACTAGTTAGTAGTTAAAATTACACCTGTATTATGCCAGTCAACACTAGTTAGTAGATAACATTACACCTGTATTAGCCATGCCAGTTAACACTAGTTAGTAGTTAACATTACACCTGTATTATGCCAGTCAACACTAGTTAGTAGATAACATTACACCTGTATTAGCCATGCCAGTCAACACTAGTTAGTAGTTAACATTACACCTGTATTAGCCATGCCAGTCAACACTAGTTAGTAGTTAACATTACACCTGTATTATGCCAGTCAACACTAGTTAGTAGTTAACATTACACCTGTATTATGCCAGTCAACACTAGTTAGTAGTTAACATTACACCTGTATTAGCCATGCCAGTCAACACTAGTTAGTAGTTAACATTACACCTGTATTATGCCAGTCAACACTAGTTAGTAGTTAACATTACACCTGTATTAGCCATGCCAGTCAACACTAGTTAGTAGTTAACATTACACCTGTATTAGCCATGCCAGTCAACACTAGTTAGTAGTTAACATTACACCTGTATTAGCCATGCCAGTCAACACTAGTTAGTAGTTAACATTACACCTGTATTAGCCATGCCAGTCAACACTAGTTAGTAGTTAACATTACACCTGTATTATGCCAGTCAACACTAGTTAGTAGTTAACATTACACCTGTATTATGCCAGTCAACACTAGTTAGTAGATAACATTACACCTGTATTAGCCATGCCAGTTAACACTAGTTAGTAGTTAACATTACACCTGTATTATGCCAGTCAACACTAGTTAGTAGATAACATTACACCTGTATTAGCCATGCCAGTCAACACTAGTTAGTAGTTAACATTACACCTGTATTATGCCAGTCAACACTAGTTAGTAGATAACATTACACCTGTATTAGCCATGCCAGTTAACACTAGTTAGTAGTTAACATTACACCTGTATTATGCCAGTCAACACTAGTTAGTAGATAACATTACACCTGTGTTAGCCATGCCAGTCAACACTAGTTAGTTGATATTTACAGTGCCGGTTTATTCACTGTGTATTCCTTGTGTCACTATTTTTAATCATTATCTTTAAATTTGCATTGTTGGAAAATGACCTGTAATTAAGCATTAGTCTACACCTGTTGTTTACGAAGCATGTGACATAACATTAGTGACTGTTAATCTGGTTGGTAAAACGCATGCATATCACTGAGGCCATAATGAAAGAAAGGAAGTGTGACCATGCTGGTCATCTATGAACATTTGAACATCTTGGCCATGTTCTGTTATAATCTCCATCCGGCACAGCCAGAAGAGGACTGGCCACTCTAGGTTTCTTCCTAGGTTTTGGCCTTTCTAGGGAGTTTTTCCTAGCCACTGTGCTTCTACACCTGCCTTGCTTGCTGTTTGGGGTTTTAGGTTGGGTGTCTCTACAGCACTTTGAGATATCAGCTGATGTAAGAAGGGCTTTATAAATACATTTGGTAGCATTTGGTAGCAAAGTATTGGTGAGAACTTGAAATCTCTGATCCCTGTCTGATGGGGAAAACGTTGTGGAGGAGTTTGGTCAATGCATTGTTCACCATCTAGTAGATATATCTTCAAGACATGGCATGGGTCCTCAGATCCTCAAAAAGGGTCTACAGCGGCACCATCGTGACCGGTTGCATCATCGCCTGGTACGGCAACTGCTCGTAGTGCATACGGCCCAGTACATCACTGGGGCCAAGCTTCCTGCCATCCAGGACCTCTATACTAGGCAGTGTCTGAGGAAGGCCCCGAAAAAAATTGTCAAAGACCCCAGTCACCCAAGTGATAGACTGTTCTCTCTGCTACCAGCACGGAGCACCAAGTCTAGGTCCAAAGGGCTCCTTAACAGCTTCTACCCCCAAGCCATAAGAGTCCTGAACAGCTAATCAAATGGCCACCCGGGCTCTTTACATTGACCCCCTTTGTTTTTACACTGCTGCTACTCACTGTTTATTATCTATGTATAGTCACTCTACCTTGACTAACCTGTACCCTGAACATTGACTCGGTACAGATACCCTATAGCCTCGTTATTGTTATGTAAATGTATTGTGTTACTTTTTGATTGATTTTATATATTTTTTAAACTTTAGTTTATTTAGTGAATATTTCATTAACTCCATTTATAGAACTGCATTGTTGGTTAAAGGCTTGTAAGTAAGCATTTCACAGTAAGGTCTACCTACACCTGTTGTATTCAGCATTTCACAGTAAGGTCTACCTACACCTGTTGTATTCAGCATTTCACTGTAAGGTCTACTACACCTGTTGTATTCAGCATTTCACAGTAAGGTCTACCTACACCTGTTGTATTCAGCATTTCACTGTAAGGTCTACCTACACCTGTTGTATTCAGCATTTCACTGTAAGGTATACTACACCTGTTGTATTCAGCATTTCACTGTAAGGTCTACTACACCTGTTGTATTCAGCATTTCACAGTAAGGTCTACCTACACCTGTTGTATTCAGCATTTCACAGTAAGGTCTACCTACACCTGTTGTATTCAGCATTTCACAGTAAGGTCTACCTACACCTGTTGTATTCAGCATTTCACAGTAAGGTCTACCTACACCTGTTGTATTCAGCATTTCACAGTAAGGTCTACTACACCTGTTGTATTCAGCATTTCACAGTAAGGTCTACCTACACCTGTTGTATTCAGCATTTCACAATAAGGTCTACCTACACCTGTTGTATTCAGCATTTCACAGTAAGGTCTACCTACACCTGTTGTATTCAGCATTTCACAGTAAGGTCTACCTACACCTGTTGTATTCAGCATTTCACAGTAAGGTCTACCTACACCTGTTGTATTCAGCATTTCACAGTAAGGTCTACCTACACCTGTTGTATTCAGCATTTCACAGTAAGGTCTACCTACACCTGTTGTATTCAGCATTTCACAGTAAGGTCTACCTACACCTGTTGTATTCAGCATTTCACAGTAAGGTCTACCTACACCTGTTGTATTCAGCATTTCACAGTAAGGTCTACTACACCTGTTGTATTCAGCATTTCACTGTGAGGTCTACCTACACCTGTTGTATTCAGCATTTCACTGTAAGGTCTACCTACACCTGTTGTATTCAGCATTTCACTGTGAGGTCTACCTACACCTGTTGTATTCAGCATTTCACTGTAGGGTCTACTACACCTGTTGTATTCAGCATTTCACTGTAAGGTCTACTACACCTGTTGTATTCAGCATTTCACTGTAAGGTCTACTACACCTGTTGTATTCAGCATTTCACTGTGAGGTCTACTACACCTGTTGTATTCAGCATTTCACTGTAAGGTCTACTACACCTGTTGTATTCAGCATTTCACTGTGAGGTCTACTACACCTGTTGTATTCAGCATTTCACTGTAAGGTCTACTACACCTGTTGTATTCAGCATTTCACTGTAAGGTCTACTACACCTGTTGTATTCAGCATTTCACTGTGAGATCTACCTACACCTGTTGTATTCAGAATTTCACTGTGAGGTCTACTACACCTGTTGTATTCAGCATTTCACTGTAAGGTCTACTACACCTGTTGTATTCAGCATTTCACTGTAAGGTCTACTACACCTGTTGTATTCAGCATTTCACTGTAAGGTCTACCTACACCTGTTGTATTCAGCATTTCACTGTGAGGTCTACTACACCTGTTGTATTCAGCATTTCACTGTAAGGTCTACTACACCTGTTGTATTCAGCATTTCACTGTGAGGTCTACTACACCTGTTGTATTCAGCATTTCACTGTAAGGTCTACTACACCTGTTGTATTCAGCATTTCACTGTGAGGTCTACCTACACCTGTTGTATTCAGCATTTCACTGTAAGGTCTACTACACCTGTTGTATTCAGCATTTCACTGTGAGGTCTACCTACACCTGTTGTATTCAGCATTTCACTGTAAGGTCTACTACACCTGTTGTATTCAGCATTTCACTGTAAGGTCTACTACACCTGTTGTATTCAGCATTTCACTGTAAGGTCTACCTACACCTGTTGTATTCAGCATTTCACTGTAAGGTCTACTACACCTGTTGTATTCAGCATTTCACTGTAAGGTCTACTACACCTGTTGTATTCAGCATTTCACTGTGAGGTCTACCTACACCTGTTGTATTCAGGGCGCTTGTGACACCTTCTCCAAGTTGACTACATACAGTCACTGAAGTTAAATGTAGCCAGGCTGAGAGGGCAAAGTATACCCTGGTGTAGGCATGCTATGGACCTGGCCAAACTGCAGTTAGCTAACTACTTTTCACAGCTGATAGTCACGTTAGGGCAAGTTAGCTGTATAAATATATTTGCCCCGAAATACATACATTAGTTATGTACCTAACGTTAGGTCATTCATACGTTAAAGACTTTAAAGTGTACTGCTCGTTTGATAATCACGCAGAGTACTTGTATCAGGCTAAACCAGCTCGCCAAGAAATATGAACGTGTCCACCGACTGCTATTTGACGGTCCTCGGACATTGTAGCTAACTGAGTAGCCTAACTGTTAGCTAGCTTTAATAGTTTTCATTCTTGTTAAAAAGTCGTACATCTGTCTAGGAATGTAACGTTAGCGAACTAACGTTGTCCGGTTAATGGATCCACAAGCGTACATAAACATTAATCGTTATATAGTTAACTTTGTCTGGCTAGAGTTAATATTAATATATTATTGCTGGGCCTGAGTTCAACCTGAATGTTATTAACACAGTCACTGCGCTGTGCTATAGTTAGCCAGTTAGCATGTAGCAAGCTGTGCTATAGTTATAGCATGTAGCAAGCTGCGTTGTGCTATAGTTAGCCAGTTAGCATGTAGGAAGCTGCGCTGTGGTGTGCTATAGTTAGCCAGTTAGCATGTAGCAAGATGCACTGTGCTATAGTTAGCCAGTTAGCATGTAGCAAGCTGCGTTGTGCTGTGCTATAGTTAGCCAGTTAGCATGTAGCAAGCTGCGCTGTGCTATAGTTAGCCAGTTAGCATGTAACAAGCTGCGCTGTGCTATAGTTAGCCAGTTAGCATGTAGCAAGCTGCGTTGTGCTGTGCTATAGTTAGCCAGTTAGCATGTAGCAAGCTAACGTTACCGTTGGTCTCGGTGCGATGGTGACAAAACACACACACATCCATCTACACGTTAATCCATTTGTTGGAACTGGTTCGTAACTAGCTTGCTAGTTTAATTTGGTTTGGCGTGTGTTATTGCCTTGGTATATATATCATGTCGAGGGTTAACAAAATGTTCCCTATAATGACTGCTAGGTAGTAATGTCATGACATCGTTCAAGAGGAAGACGTCGCTTTTCTTACCCCATTTTCGTTGGTATCTGAGGAGGCCGATGTGGTGTCAGGAGTGACGGCCAAACCGACATTTCCCCACCGAAGAGGCTGCAACCGCTTTGCTCCTTCTTTTCTTATTTTTTTAGCACTGCGCAAGGTTCCTCCCGGGTTTAAAAAACCGTAGACGGTTCTGGTGCAATTGCAGGGTGTTTTTTTTTTCGACAACGGTGATAAAACCATACGAGGTTTTCACGTTTAGACTTTAGGGTTCAAAACGGAGGACGCGTCCTCTCGTACAAACGGCAGATCATGACTCCGGTATCGGCGCTGTGGAAAGGCAGGACGTTGCATTTGTGTCCATAGCATTCACACACACATTCATTACCAGCCACTGACTGACTGATGTGGCCACTCAGCACAGACATCCGTATAAAGCTGATATACCTCAATTAAACTGATCGAGACACTCAAACACACCTTGAAATCTTTCTCCTTTTTTTGTATTGTATTGTATTGTATTTGTATTGTATTGTTATTGGTATTTCTAATTATTACTAAGTTGGAAACACAGGTAATTTTAGGTTACTCAAAATATTGTTCTTTACAATTGAATGTCATATAGCATAATAGTCTCATAACAGTATAATAATGATATTCATAATCATAATTATATAGTAATAAGATTGTTATAACTACACATTATATTTGCTATTGTTTTGTTGATTATATTGTTGTTGTTGTTGTCATTCCTATTGTTGTACTAGTTTTACTGTTTGTGTGTTGATGTTTATGTTGATGCTATCTGGCAAATGTACAGTACATTACCGCTGATCCTAAGAGTCAGTGACTTGTTGAAGGACAAAACAGCATCTTCCCACCTAAATGAATAGTGCCTTATTAGTAGTATAATGTGGTGCAACCACAGGAGGTTGGTGGCATCTTCATTGGTGGAGGAAGGGCTCATGAAAAAGCCTGGAGCGGAGTAGTGTGGAATGGCATCAAATGCATCAAACACCTGGGTTCCATGTGTTTGATGCCATTCCATTCGCTTTGTTCCCGGCCATTATTATGAGTCGTCCTCCCCTCAGCAGCTTCCCGTGGGGGGCAACTGATATACCCTTTGATTCAGGGTGACCCATAATGGCACAGAGTTTGGTAGTATCTATAACCTCATTTCCCAGGTGAGGACAGAGGACTCCCTCTTGTGGTATACAATACATAATAACCCTAACTCTATAGAATTAGATACCCTTACAGCTGAAAACATAGGACCAGAACCCTTAAAGCTGAATACATAGGATCAGAACCCTGAAAGCTGAATACATAGGATCAGAACCCTGAAAGCTGAATACATAGGATCAGAACCCTTAAAGTTGAATACATAGGATCAGAACCCTGAAAACTGAATACATAGGATCAGAACCCTTAAAACTGAAAACATAGGATCAGAACCCTTAAAGTTGAATACATAGGATCAGAACCCTTAAAGCTGAATACATAGGATCAGAACCCTTAAAGTTGAATACATAGGATCAGAACCCTTAAAACTGAATACATAGGATCAGAACCCTTACTGTTGTAACTAGGGGGCACTATTTTCATTTTTGGACAAATAACGTTCCCAAAGTAAACAGGCTATTTTGTCAGGTCAAGATGCTAGAATATGCATATAATTGACAGCTTAGGATAGAAAACACTCTAAAGTTTCCAAAACTGTAAAAATATTGTCTGTGAGTATAACAGAACTGATAATGTAGGCGAAAGCCTGAGAAAAATCCAATCAGGAAGTGATTCATGTTTTGAAAGCTCTGCGTTCCGATGCGTCCCTAGTGAGCAGTGAATGGGCTATCAACCAGATTCCCTTTTCTACGTATTCCCCAAGGTGTCTACAGCATTTTGACGTAGTTTCACACCTTTATGTTGAAGAATGAGCGTAAGCGACTACATTGCGTAAGTGTCCGGCTGAGGGCTCTCAGAGTAAGTCTTGCGTAATAGACAGAGGTAGCTATTTTTCCTCCCGGTCTTACTGGAAATACAGCTGTCCCGGTGGATATATTATCGAATATATATTTGAAAAACACCTTGAGTTGCCATGTTTCTGTTGATATTATGGAGCTAATTTGGAATATTTTTAGGCCGAATTCTCAGCCAAACGTGAAGAACAAACGGAGTTATTTTGGCTACAAAAATAATATTTTTGGAAAAAAGGAACATTTGCTGTCTAACTGGGAGTCTCGTGAGTGAAAACATCCGAAGCTCATCAAAGGTAAACTATTTAATTTGATTGCTTTTCTGATTTTTGTGACAAGGTTGCCTGCTGCTAGCTAGGCATAATGCTATGCTAGGCTATCGATAAACTTACACAAATGCTTGTGTTGCTTTGGCTGTAAAAGCATAATTTCAAAATCTGAGATGACAGGGTGATTAACAAAAGGCTAAGATGTGTTTCACTATATTTCATGAATATGAAAATTTTTCCATAAAATATTTTTTGTCCGTTTTTTGTCCGTTGCGTTATGCTAATTACTGTAGTTGATGACAACGCTCCCGGATCCGGGAAGGGTAAAGCTGAATACATAGGATCAGAACCCTTACAGCTGAAAACATAGGATCAGAACCCTGAAAGTTGAATACATAGGATCAGAACCCTTACAGCTGAAAACATAGGATCAGAACCCTGAAAGTTGAATACATAGGATCAGAACCCTTACAGCTGAATACATAGGATCAGAACCCTGAAAGCTGAATACATAGGATCAGAACCCTTATAGCTGAATACATACCGTCAGAACCCATAAAGAGGAATACTGTGCATTCAGAAAGTATTCAGACCCCTTGACTTTCTCCACATTTTGTATTACATTTAAAAAAAAGAAATACCTTATTTACATAAGTTTTCAGACCTTTTGCTATGAAACATGAAAATGAGCTCAGGTGCATCCTGTTTCCGTTGATCATCCTTGAGATGTTTCTACAACTTCATTGGAGTCCACCTGTGGTAAATTCAATTGATTGGACATGATTTGGAAAGGCACACCTGTCTATATAAGGTCCAACAGTTGACAGTGCACGTCAGAGCAAAATCCAAGCCATCAGGTCGAAGGAATTATCCGTAGAGCTCCGATACAGGATTGAGACGAGGCACAGATATGGGGAAGGGTACCACAAAGTGTCTGCAGCATTGAAGTTCCCTAAGAACACAATGACCTCCATCATTCTTAAATGGAACAAGTTTGGAACCACCAAGATTCTTCCTAGAGTTGGCAGCACAGCCAAACTGAGCCATCGGGGGAGAAGGATCTTGGTCAGGGAGGTGACTAAGAACCTGATAGTCACTCTGATAGAACTCCAGTCCAGAGTTCCTCTGTGGAGATGGGAAAACCTTCCAGAAGGACAACCATCTCTGCAGCATTCCACCAATTAGGCCTTTATGGTAGAGTGACCAGCCACTCCTGAGTAAAAGGCACATGACAGCCTGCTTGGAGTTTTCCAAAAGGCATCTGAAGGTCTCTCAGACCATGAAAAACTGGATTCTCTGGTCTGATGAGAACAATATTGAACTCTTTGGCCTGAATGCTAAGCGTCACATGTGGAGGAAACCTGGCACCATCCCTACGGTGATGCATGGTGGTGGCAGCATAATGCTGTGGGGATGTTTTTCAGTGGCAGGGACTGGAAGACTTGTCAGGATCGAGGGAAAGATGAACGGAGCAAAGTACAGAGAGATCCTTGACGAAAACCTACTCCAGAGCGCTCAGGACCTCAGACTGGGGCACACTGCCAAGACAAGGCAGGAGTGGCTTCGGACAAGTCTCTGAATGTCTTTGAGTGTCCCAGCCAGAGACGAGACATGAACCCGATTGAACATCTCTGAGAGACCTGAAAATAGCTGTGCAGCGACGCTCCCCATTCAACCTGACAGAGCTTGAGAGGATCTGCAGAGAAGAATGGGAGAAACTCCCCAAATACAGGTGTGCCAAGCTTGTAGTGTCATACCCAAGAAGACTCAAGGCTCTAATCGCTGCTAATTGTGCTTCAACGAAGTACTGAGTAAAGGGTCTGAAAACTTATGGTTGCATTCGGAAGTTTACATACTACATATACTTAGGTTGGAATCATTAAAACTAGTTTTTCAACCACTCCACAAATGTATTGTTGAATAAGTATAGTTTTGGCAAGTCGGTTAGGACATCTACTTTGTGCATGACACAAGTAATTTTTCCAACAATTGTTTACAGACAGATTATTTCACTTATAATTCACTGTATCACAATTCCAGTGGGTCAGAAGTTTACATACACTAAGTTGACTGTGCCTTTAAACAGCTTGGAAAATTCCAGAAAACGATGTCATGGCTTTAGAAGCTTCTGATAGGCTAATTGACATAATTTGAGTCAATTGGAGGTGTACCTGTGGATGTATTTCAAGGCCTACCTTCAAACTCAGTGTCTCTTTTGCTTGACATCATGGGAAAATCAAAATAAATCAGCCAAGACCTCAGAAAAACAATTGTAGACCTCCACAAGTCTGTTTCATCCTTGGGAGCAATTTCCAAACGCCTGAAGGTACCATGTTCATCTGGACAAACAATAGTGCGCAATTATTATTAGTATTATATATATATACACACACACACACATACACACACACATATATATATATATACACACACACATATACATATATACACACACACACACATACACACACACACACATATATACACACACACATATACATATATACACACACACATATACATATATACACACACACACACATATACATATATACACACACACACACATATATACACACACACACACATACACACACACATATATATATGTGTATGTGTGTGTGTGTGTGTGTATGTGTGTGTGTGTGTGTGTATATATGTGTGTGTGTGTGTATATATGTATATGTGTGTGTGTATATATATATATATATATATATATATATATATATATATATATATAGTATTCTTTGTTTTCTTTGTTATTTTGGTTAGGTCAGGGTGTGACATGGGTGATGTATGGTTTTTTGTACTGTCTAGGGGTTTTGTATGTCTATGGGGTTGTTTACCATCTAGGTGTTTATGTATGTCTATGGTTGCCTAGATTGGTTCTCGTTGTCTCTGATTGGGAACCATATATAGGCAGCCATATTCTTTGGGTAATTCGTGGGTCATTGCCTATGTCTAGTTGCCTGTGTCTGCACTAGTATTATATAGCGTCACGGTCGGTTTGTTGTTTTTGTATAGTTTAGGTGTTTCTTCGTCTTCATTAAAAAGTATGTATTAATCTCATGCTGCGCCTTGGTCTCCTCCATTCAACGAATGTGACAGGGGTATGTAAACTTCCCGACTTCAACTGTTTGTGTGTTCATAAATGTGAAAAAAAAATAATAATAATAATTTTTGCTTTGTCGTCATTTATTTATTTAACAAGTCAGTTAACAGCAAATTCTTATTTACAATGACGACCTAGGAGCAGTGGGTTAACTGGTCTAGGAACAGTGGGTTAACTGGTCTAGGAACAGTGGGTTAACTGGTCTAGGAACAGTGGGTTAACTGCCTTGTTCAGGGGCAGAACTACCTTGTCAGCTTGGGGATCTAGCACCCTTTCGGTTACTGGCCCAACGCTCTAACCACTAGGCTACCTGCTGCCCCTATGTGCAGTGCATCATGGGGCATTGTGTGTGGATTGATGAGGGGAAAAAATCTATTTAAACAATTTTAGAGCAAGGCTGTAACGTAATAAAATGTGGAAACATTCAAGGCGGTCTGGATATTTTCCCAATGCATTGTACATTAGAACTCTTGAAGAGGAATACATGGGATCAGAAACCAGTGAAATACCATTTTGGTGTGAGAAATAGTGAGGTGTATATTTCCATAGGAAACAAGCCCCATTCCCTTTGTCTCTCCCACATCTGGTGTTGAGTTTGCCTCTTCCCCCCTCCCTCCTACCCTCTCTCTCTCTCTCACTCCTACCCTCCCCCCTCTCTCCTACCCTCCCACACAGTTTGGATGCAGCTCTCAGTCCTCCCCTCTCTAGGGGGAAGGGTAGGAGAAGGGGGAAGAGGGTAGGAGAGGGTGAAGATGGTAGGAG
This sequence comes from Oncorhynchus clarkii lewisi, assembly GCF_045791955.1. Classification (NCBI taxonomy): domain Eukaryota; kingdom Metazoa; phylum Chordata; class Actinopteri; order Salmoniformes; family Salmonidae; genus Oncorhynchus; species Oncorhynchus clarkii. The sequence continues at coordinate 44,434,096 of NC_092170.1, forward strand.
AGGGTGAAGAGGGTAGGAGAGAGTGTGGGAGAGAGGGTATGAGAGGGGGAAGAGGGTAGGATAGGAGAGACTGGGGAAGAGGGTAGTGGAGGGGGAAGGGTAGGATAGGAGAGACTGGGGAAGAGGGTAGTGGAGGGGGAAGGGTAGGACAGAGGGGGGAGAGGGTAGGAGGGGGGAAGAGGGTAGAGGATGGTAGGAGAGAGGGGTAGAGGATGGTAGGAGAGAGGGGGAAGAGGGTAGAAAGGGGGGAAGAGGGTGGGAGAGGGTAAGAGAGGGGGGAAGAGGGTGAAGAAGGGTAGGAGAGGGGGGAGAGGGTAAGAGAGGGGGGAAGAGGGTGAAGAAGGGGAGGGGAGGGTAGGAGAGGGGGTAGAGGGTAGAAGAGAGGAGGAGAGGGTAGGAGAGAGGGAAGAGGGTAGGGGAGGATAGGAGAGACGGGGAGAGGGTAGAAGAGGGGAAAGAGGGGAAGAGGGTAGAGGATGGTAGGAGAGAGGGGGGAAGAGGGTAGGAAAGGGGGAAGAGGGTAGAGAGGGTAGGAGAGAGTGGGGAAGAGGATAGAAAAGGGGGGAAGAGGGTAGAAAAGGGGGGAGAGAGAGGGGGGAAGAGGGTGGGAAAGGGTAGGAGATTTGATGGGGAGAGGGTAGGAGGGAGGGGTAAAGGGTAGGAGCGAGAGGGGAGAGGGTAGAGGAGAGAGGAGGAGAGAGGGAAGGGAGAGGGTAGGAGGGAGAGGGTAGAGGGTAGAAGAGACAGGAAGAGAGGGTAGGAAGAAGCGGGTAGGAGAGGGAGAGGGTAGAAGTGGAGGCGAGAGGATTAGCAATCGAGGGGGAGAGAGTTGGAGCAAGGGGTGTCTGTGTGTGTGTGCGTCTGTGTGTTTGTGTGTGTGTGTCTCTCTGTGTGTGTGTATGTATGTATGTATGTATAAATGTATGTATGTGTCTGTGTGTGTCTGTGTGTGTGTGTGTGTCTGTGTGTGTGTGTGTGTGTGTGTGTGTGTGTGTGTGTGTCTGTGTGTGTCTATGTGTCTGTGTGTGTCTGTCTGTGTGTCTGTGTGTTTGTCTGTGTGTGTGTGTGTGTCTGTGTCTGTGTGTGTGTGTGTGTGTGTGTGTCTTTGTGTGTATAAATGTGTAATAACGACCGGCCACATGGATTGCAGCCTACCGCAGATGAGAAAATCTATTTGTTTTGAGTGTGTACAGTAGCCTAATTATTAGACTCAGCCACAGGCACCGAGCCACAGTCAGAGAGAGAAGTAACACAATGAGATATGGCTTGTGATAGGATCCACGAAGGAAGCCAAACACACCATTTCCTTTCACTGATTATTGTTTCACAGTGGAAATATGATGGACACTGATGAATACATTTTGGTTGCAGCTCTCAGTCCTTCCATCTTGAGGTAATTTTCTGATTATCAATTATCTAGTGCTGGTGTATGTGATTGTGCCAGGCAGAGGAGAGCAATTAATAAGGTGAGGAAATGAGAGATGGAGAGATGGATGGAGGGAAGGATGAGGGAGGGAAGGATGGAGGGAGGGAAGGATGGATGGCACCAGAGAGACATGAAGATAAATAAAATGAGACCTAGGAGGAAGGTCAATAACAGAAGTAGGAAACAATGGGAAATGAGAGAGAGATCCTGAGGCAGAGAGAGAGAAGGAGAGAAGTAGAGAAGGAGGGAGAGAAGGAGAGGAGAGATCCTGAGGTAGAGAGAGAGAAGGAGAGAAGGAGAGAGAGAAGTAGAGAAGGAGAGAAGGGTGGGAGAAAAATATAAATCTGTGTTGTCATGGAAACTGGAAAAGATCTGAGCAAAACAAGAATGTAAATTAGTTTACCCTCTGAGACTGGGACAGAATAGGTTTACCCACTGACACTGGGACAGAATAGGTTTACCCTCTGAGACTGGGACAGAATAGGTTTACCCACTGAGACTGGGACAGAATAGGTTTACCCACTGAGACTGGGACAGAATAGGTTTACCCTCTGAGACTGGGACAGAATAGGTTTACCCACTGAGACTGGGACAGAATAGGTTTACCCACTGAGACTGGGACAGAATAGGTTTACCCACTGAGACTGGGACAGAATAGGTTTACCCACTGAGACTGGGACAGAATAGGTTTACCCACTGAGACTGGGACAGAATAGGTTTACCCTCTGAGACTGGGACAGAATAGGTTTACCCTCTGAGACTGGGACAGAATAGGTTTACCCACTGAGACTGGGACAGAATAGGTTTACCCTCTGAGACTGGGACAGAATAGGTTTACCCACTGAGACTGGGACAGAATAGGTTTACCCTCTGAGACTGGGACAGAATAGGTTTACCCACTGAGACTGGGACAGAATAGGTTTACCCACAGAGACTGGGACAGAATAGGTTTACCCACTGAGACTGGGACAGAATAGGTTTACCCACTGAGACTGGGACAGAATAGGTTTACCCACTGAGACTGGGACAGAATAGGTTTACCCACTGAGACTGGGACAGAATAGGTTTACCCACTGAGACTGGGACAGAATAGGTTTACCCACTGAGACTGGGACAGAATAGGTTTACCCACTGAGACTGGGACAGAATAGGTTTACCCTCTGAGACTGGGACAGAATAGGTTTACCCTCTGAGTCTGGGGTAGAATAGGTTTACCCTCAGACTGGGACAGAATAGGTTTACCCTCTGAGACTGGGACAGGATAGGGTTACCCTCTGAGAAGGGGACAGAATATGTTTACCCTCAGACTGGGACAGAATAGGTTTACCCTCTGAGAAGAGGACAGAATAAGTTTACCCTCAGACTGGGACAGAATAGGTTTACCCTCTGAGACTGGGACAGAATAGGTAGACCCTCTGAGACTGGGACAGAATAGGTTTACCCTCTGAGACTGGGACAGAATAGGTTTACCCTCTGAGACTGGGGTAGAATAGGTTTACCCTCTGAGACTGGGACAGAATAGGTAGACCCTCTGAGACTGGGACAGAATAGGTTTACCCTCTGAGACTGGGACAGAATAGGTTTACCCTCTGAGACTGGGACAGAATAGGTTTACCCTCTGAGACTGGGGTAGAATAGGTTTACCCTCTGAGACTGGGACAGAATAGGTAGACCCTCTGAGACTGGGACAGAATAGGTTTACCCTCTGAGACTGGGACAGAATAGGTTTACCCTCTGAGACTGGGGTAGAATAGGTTTACCCTCAGACTGGGACAGAATAGGTTTACCCTCTGAGACTGGGGTAGAATAGGTTTACCCTCAGTCTGGGACAGAATAGGTTTACCCTCTGAGACTGGGACAGAATAGGTTTACCCTCTGAGACTGGGACAGAATAGGTTTACCCTCTGAGACCGGGGTAGAATAGGTTTACCCTCTGAGACTGGGACAGAATAGGTTTACCCTCTGAGACTGGGGTAGAATAGGTTTACCCTCAGACTGGGACAGAATAGGTTTAAACTCTGAAACTGGGACAGAATAGGTTTACCCTCTGAGACTGGGGTAGAATAGGTTTACCCTCTGAGACTGGGACAGAATAGGTTTACCCTCTGAGACTGGGGTAGAATAGGTTTACCCTCTGAGACGGGGACAGAAAAGGTTTACCCTCTGAGACTGGGACAGAATAGGTTTACCCTCTGAGACTGGGGTAGAATAGGTTTACCCTCTGAGACTGGGACAGAATAGGTTTACCCTCTGAGACTGGGGTAGAATAGGTTTACCCTCTGAGACTGGGGTAGAATAGGTTTACCCTCAGACTGGGACAGAATAGGTTTACCCTCTGAGACTGGGACAGGATAGGGTTACCCTCTGAGAAGGGGACAGAATATGTTTACCCTCAGACTGGGACAGAATAGGTTTACCCTCTGAGAAGAGGACAGAATAAGTTTACCCTCAGACTGGGACAGAATAGGTTTACCCTCTGAGACTGGGACAGAATAGGTTTACCCTCAGACTGGGACAGAATAGGTTTACCCTCTGAGACTGGGACAGAATAGGTTTACCCTCTGAGACTGGGGTAGAATAGGTTTACCCTCAGACTGGGACAGAATAGGTTTACCCTCTGAGACTGGGACAGAATAGGTTTACCCTCTGAGACTGGGGTAGAATAGGTTTACCCTCAGACTGGGACAGAATAGGTTTACCCTCTGAGACTGGGGTAGAATAGGTTTACCCTCAGTCTGGGACAGAATAGGTTTACCCTCTGAGACTGGGACAGAATAGGTTTACCCTCTGAGACTGGGGTAGAATAGGTTTACCCTCAGACTGGGACAGAATAGGTTTACCCTCTGAGACTTGGGTAGAATAGGTTTACCCTCTGAGACGGGGGTAGAATAGGTTGACCCTCAGAGACTGGGACAGAATAGGTTTACCCTCAGAGACTGGGGTAGAATACGTTTACCCTCAGACTGGGACAGAATAGGTTTACCCTCTGAGACTGGGACAGGATAGGTTTACCCTCTGAGAAGGGGACAGAATATGTTTACCCTCAGACTGGGACAGAATAGGGTTACCCTCTGAGAAGGGGAAAGAATAGGTTTACCCTCTGAGACTGGGACAGAATAGGTTTACCCTCTGAGACTGGGACAGAATATGTTTACCCTCTGAGACTGGGACAGAATAGGTTTACCCTCTGAGACTGGGACAGAATAGGTTTACCCTCTGAGACTGGGGTAGAATAGGTTTACCCTCTGAGACTGGGACAGAATAGGTTTACCCTCAGAGACTGGGGTAGAATAGGTTTACATTCAGACTGGGACAGAATAGGTTTACCCTCTGAGACTGGGACAGAATAGGTTAACCCTCTGAGACTGGGACAGAATAGGTTTACCCTCATAGACTGGGACAGAATAGGTTTACCCTCTGAGACTGGGACAGAATAGGTTTACCCTCTGAGACTGGGGTAGAATAGGTTTACCCTCTGAGACTGGGACAGAACAGATTTACACTCTGAGACTGGGGTAGAATAGGTTTACCCTCAGACTGGGACAGAATAGGTTTACCCTCTGAGACGGGGACAGAATAGGTTTACCCTCTTAGAAGGGGACAGAATATGTTTACCCTCAGACTGGGACAGAATAGGTTTACCCTCTGAGAAGAGGACAGAATATGTTTACCCTCAGACTGGGACATAATAGGTTTACCCTCTGAGACTGGGACAGGATAGCTTTACCCTCTGAGACTGGGACAGAATAGGTTTACCCTCTGAGACTGGGACAGAATAGGTTTACCCTCAGACTGGGACAGAATAGGTTTACCCTCTGAGACTGGGGTAGAATAGGTTTACCCTCAGACTGGGACAGAATAGGTTTACCCTCTGAGACTGGGACAGAATAGGTTTACCCTCTGAGACGGGGACAGAATAGGTTTACCCTCTGAGACTGGGACAGAATAGGTTTACCCACTGAGACTGGGACAGAATAGGTTTACCCTCTGAGACTGGGACAGAATAGGTTTAACCTCTGAGACTGGGACAGAATAGGTTTACCCTCAGACTGGGACAGAATAGGTTTACCCTCTGAGACTGGGGTAGAATAGGTTTACCCTCAGACTGGGACATAATAGGTTTACCATCTGAGACTGGGACAGGATAGCTTTACCCTCTGAGACTGGGACAGAATAGGTTTACCCTCTGAGACGGGGACAGAATAGGTTTACCCTCTGAGACTGGGTAGAATAGGTTTACCCTCAGACTGGGACAGAATAGGTTTACCCTCTGAGACTGGGGTAGAATAGGTTTACCCTCAGACTGGGACAGAATAGGTTTACCCTCTGAGACTGGGACAGAATAGGTTTACCCTCTGAGACTGGGGTAGAATAGGTTTACCCTCAGACTGGGACAGAATAGGTTTACCCTCAGACTGGGACAGAATAGGTTTACCCTCTGAGACTGGGACAGGATAGGTTTACCCTCTGAGAAGGCGACAGAATATGTTTACCCTCAGACTGGGACAGAATAGGTTTACCCTCAGACTGGGACAGAATAGGTTTACCCTCTGAGACTGGGACAGAATAGGTTTACCCTCTGACACTGGGGTAGAATAGGTTTACCCTCAGACTGGGACAGAATAGGTTTACCCTCAGACTGGGACAGAATAGGTTTACCCTCTGAGACTGGGACAGGATAGGTTTACCCTCTGAGAAGGGGACAGAATATGTTTACCCTCAGACTGGGACAGAATAGGGTTACCCTCTGAGAAGGGGAAAGAATAGGTTTACCCTCTGAGACTGGGACAGAATAGGTTTACCCTCTGAGACTGGGACAGAATATGTTTACCCTCTGAGACTGGGACAGAATAGGTTTACCCTCTGAGACTGGGACAGAATAGGTTTACCCTCTGAGACTGGGGTAGAATAGGTTTACCCTCTGAGACTGGGACAGAATAGGTTTACCCTCAGAGACTGGGGTAGAATAGGTTTACATTCAGACTGGGACAGAATAGGTTTACCCTCTGAGACTGGGACAGAATAGGTTAACCCTCTGAGACTGGGACAGAATAGGTTTACCCTCATAGACTGGGACAGAATAGGTTTACCCTCTGAGACTGGGACAGAATAGGTTTACCCTCTGAGACTGGGGTAGAATAGGTTTACCCTCTGAGACTGGGACAGAACAGATTTACACTCTGAGACTGGGGTAGAATAGGTTTACCCTCAGACTGGGACAGAATAGGTTTACCCTCTGAGACGGGGACAGAATAGGTTTACCCTCTTAGAAGGGGACAGAATATGTTTACCCTCAGACTGGGACAGAATAGGTTTACCCTCTGAGAAGAGGACAGAATATGTTTACCCTCAGACTGGGACATAATAGGTTTACCCTCTGAGACTGGGACAGGATAGCTTTACCCTCTGAGACTGGGACAGAATAGGTTTACCCTCTGAGACTGGGACAGAATAGGTTTACCCTCAGACTGGGACAGAATAGGTTTACCCTCTGAGACTGGGGTAGAATAGGTTTACCCTCAGACTGGGACAGAATAGGTTTACCCTCTGAGACTGGGACAGAATAGGTTTACCCTCTGAGACGGGGACAGAATAGGTTTACCCTCTGAGACTGGGACAGAATAGGTTTACCCACTGAGACTGGGACAGAATAGGTTTACCCTCTGAGACTGGGACAGAATAGGTTTAACCTCTGAGACTGGGACAGAATAGGTTTACCCTCAGACTGGGACAGAATAGGTTTACCCTCTGAGACTGGGGTAGAATAGGTTTACCCTCAGACTGGGACATAATAGGTTTACCATCTGAGACTGGGACAGGATAGCTTTACCCTCTGAGACTGGGACAGAATAGGTTTACCCTCTGAGACGGGGACAGAATAGGTTTACCCTCTGAGACTGGGTAGAATAGGTTTACCCTCAGACTGGGACAGAATAGGTTTACCCTCTGAGACTGGGGTAGAATAGGTTTACCCTCAGACTGGGACAGAATAGGTTTACCCTCTGAGACTGGGACAGAATAGGTTTACCCTCTGAGACTGGGGTAGAATAGGTTTACCCTCAGACTGGGACAGAATAGGTTTACCCTCAGACTGGGACAGAATAGGTTTACCCTCTGAGACTGGGACAGGATAGGTTTACCCTCTGAGAAGGCGACAGAATATGTTTACCCTCAGACTGGGACAGAATAGGTTTACCCTCAGACTGGGACAGAATAGGTTTACCCTCTGAGACTGGGACAGAATAGGTTTACCCTCTGACACTGGGGTAGAATAGGTTTACCCTCAGACTGGGACAGAATAGGTTTACCCTCAGACTGGGACAGAATAGGTTTACCCTCTGAGACTGGGACAGGATAGGTTTACCCTCTGAGAAGGGGACAGAATATGTTTACCCTCAGACTGGGACAGAATAGGTTTACCCTCTGAGACTGGGACAGAATGGGTTTACCCTTCTGAGACTGGGGTAGAATAGGTTTACCCTCAGACTGGGACAGAATAGGATTACCCTCTGAGACGGGGGTAGAATAGGTTTACCCTCTGAGACTGGGACAGAATAGGTTTACCCTCTGAGACTGGGACAGAATAGGTTTACCCTCTGAGACTTGGGTAGAATAGGTTTACTCTCAGACTGGGACAGAATAGGTTTACCCTCTGAGATTGGGACAGAATAGGTTTACCTTTTGAGACTGGGACAGAATAGGTTTACCCTCTGATACTGGGGTAGAATAGGTTTACCCTCTGATACTGGGGTAGAATAGGTTTACCCTTTGAGACTGGGACATAATAGGTTTACCCTCTGAGACTGGGACAGAATAGGTTTACCCTTTGAGACTGGGACAGAATAGGTTTACCCTCTGAGAAGAGGACAGAATATGTTTACCCTCAGACTGGGACAGAATAGGTTTACCCTCTGAGATTGGGACAGAATAGGTTTACCCTCTGAGACTGGGACAGAATAGGTGAAATGGAGAATGGTGGTAAAGAGAGAAGAGGGATGAGAGGAGGGAGAAAGAGTGAGATGAGGGAGGAAGAGCGAGATAGAGGAAGAGCGAGATGAGGGAGGAAGAGCGAGATGGAGGAAGAGCGAGATAAGGGAGGAAGAGTGAGATGGAGGAAGGGTGAGATGAGGGAGGAGGAGTAAGATGGAGGAAGAGTGAGATGAGGGAGGAAGAGCGAGATTAGGGAGGAAGAGCGAGATGGAGGAAGAGCGAGGTGGAAGAAGGGCGAGATGAGGGAGGAAGAGCGATTTGGAGGAAGGGCGAGATGAGGGAGGAAGAGCGAGATGAGGAAGGAAGAGCGATATGGAGGAACGGCGAGATGAGGGAGGAAGAGCGAGATGGAGGAAGAGCGAGATGAGGGAGGAAGAGTGAGATGGAGGAAGAGCGAGTTGAGGGAGGAAGAGCGATATGGAGGAAGAGCGATATGGAGGAAGGGCGAGATGGAGGAAGGGCGAGATGAGGGAGGAAGAGCGGAATGGAGGAAGGACGAGATGGAGGAAGAGCGAGATGGAGGAAGGACGAGATGGAGGAAGAGCGAGATGGAGGAAGGACGAGATGGAGGAAGAGCGAGATGAGGGAGGAAGAAATTGAGGAGAATAAATAAAGAAGTGAGAAGTAAGAGAGAAAGGGAATATTTATTTATTTAATGAAGAAGGAAGTAAGAGAGAAAGGGAATATTTATTTATTTAATGAAGAAGGAAGTAAGAGAGAAAGGGAATATTTATTTATTTAATGAAGAAGGAAGTAAGCGAGAAAGAAAGAGACGAAGAGGTAAGAGAGTCAAAGGCTCATAAAATTAGTAAGAAACAACCATAAATCTCTGTGGATAATTAACATATTAATAATCTCAGACTCCATAATAAAGAAACCAAATTAGACAGTCAGAGTAGAAACAGATTGGAACCGAGACCACGAGGGTATGAAACACACACGCACACACACACGCACGCACACACACACACACACACACACACACACACACACACACACACACACACACACACACACACACACACACACACACACACACACACACACACACACACACACAGGCGATTGGAAGGAGCCTCTTCTCATGCATTGCAGCCCACCTTGAGTGACGTTAGTAATTAAGAAGGGCTTTTAAGTAGAATGGGGAGCAACTGTGGTGGGCTGGGGAGGGTGTGTGGTGGGGAGGGGAAGGTGTGTGGTGGGGAGGGGAGGGTGTGTGGTGGGGAGGGGAGGGTGTGTGGTGGGGAGGGTGTGTGGTGGGCTGGGGAGGGTGTGTGGTGTGGTGGGGAGGGTGTGTGGTGGGCTGGGGAGGGTGTGTGGTGGGGAGGGTGTGTGGTGGGCTGGGGAGGGGAGGGTGTGTGGTGGGATGGGGAGGGTGTGTGGTGGGCTGGGGAGGGTGCGTGGTGGGCTGGGGAGGGTGTGTGGTGGGCTGGGGGAGGGAGTTTGGTGGGCTGGGGAGGGGAGGGAGGGTGTGTGTGGTGGGATGGGGAGGGTGTGTGTGGTAGGATGGGGAGGGTGTGTGTGGTGGGCTGGGGAGGGTGTGTGGTGGGCTGGTGAGGGTGTGTGGTGGGCTGGGGAGGGTGTTTGGTGGGCTGGGGGGGGGGTGTGTGTGGTGGGATGGGGAGGGTGTGTGGTGGGATGGGGAGGGTGTTGGCTGGGATGGGGAGGGTGTGTGTGGTGGGCTGGGGAGGGTGTGGGCTGGGATGGGGAGGGTGTGTGTGGTGGGCTGGGGAGGGGGTGTGTGGTGGGGAGGGGAGGGTGTGTGGTGGGCTGGGGAGGGTGTGTGGTGGGCCGGGGATGGTGTGTGTGGTGGGATGGGGAGGGGAGGGTGTGTGGTGGGCTGGGGAGGGTGTGTGGTGGGCTGGGGAGGGTGTGTGGTGGGGAGGGGAGGGTGTGTGGTGGGGAGGGGAGGGTGTGTGGTGGGATGGGGAGGGGAGGGTGTGTGGTGGGCTGGGGAGGGTTTGTGTCGTGGGATGGGGAGGGTGTGTGTGGTGGGATGGGGAGGGTGTGTGGTGGGATGGGGAGGGTGTGTGGTGGGATGGGGAGGGTGTGTGGTGGGATGAGAAGGGTGTGTGGTGGGATGGGAAGGGTGTGTGGTGGGATGGGGAGGGTGTGTGGTTGGATGGGGAAGGTGTGTGGTGGGATGGGGAGGGGAAGGTGTGTGGTGGGATGGGGAGGGGAGGGTGTGTGGTGGGATGGGGAGGGGAGGGTGTGTGGTGGGCTGGGGAGGGTGTGTGGCGGGCTGGGGAGGGTGTGTGGTGGGATGGGGAGGGGAGGGTGTGTGGTGGGCTGGGGAGGGTGTGTGGTGGGATGGGGAGGGGAGGGTGTGTGGTGGGCTGGGGAGGGGAGGGTGTGTGGTGGGATGGGATGGGGAGGGTGTGTGGTGGGATGGGGAGGGTGTGTGGTGGGATGGGGAGGGGAGGTGTGTGGTGGGATGGGGAGGGTGTGTGTGGTGGGATGGGGAGGGTGTGTGGTGGGATGGGGAGGGGAGGGTGTGTGGTGGGATGGGGAGGGGAGGGTGTGTGGTGGGATGGGGAGGGTGTGTGTGGCTGTGGCTCAAGTGTTTGTTTGTCTCTTACCAGTTTGATTAAGCTCGTTAGTTGTTATTGCAGACACCCTTCCCTTCCCCACAGTCATGTTTAATTAAATAACTAACTAGCTAAGCAATGGGAGCATAACAAAACAACACTCAGTGCGTGTCCCAATTCGAACCCTATCCCTACATAGTGCTCTACTTCTGACCAGAGCCCCGAGGACCAGGTACAAAGCTGTGACCTACATCGGGAATTGGGGCGCAAGAGGAAGATAACAAACTACCTCTCAGCAATGAGTCACCCACGTTTGGGTAGGTTGAGATTAGATAGACAGGCTAACTACCTCTCAGCAATGAGTCACCCACATTTGGGTAGGTAGAGATTAGATAGACAGGCTAACAACCTCTCAGCAATGAGTCACCCACATTTGGGTAGGTAGAGATTAGATAGACAGGCTAACTACCTGGGAGGAGAGGGGAGGAGAGAGGGGATGATGAGGAGAGAGGTGATGAGGAGGAGAGAGGTGATGAGGAGGAGAGAGGGGACGAGGAGGAGAGAGGAGATGAGAAGGAGAGAGGGGACGAGAAGGAGAGAGGGGACGAGAAGGAGAGAGGGGACGGGGAGGAGAGAGGTGACGGGGAGGAGAGAGGTGACGGGGAGGAGAGAGGTGACGGGGAGGAGAGAGGGGATGAGGAGGAGAGAGGGGATGAGGAGGAGAGAGGTGACGGGGAGGAGAGAGGGGATGATGAGGAGAGAGGTGATGAGGGGATGAGGAGGAGAGAGGGGATAAGGAGGAGAGAGGGGATGAGGAGGAGAGAGGGGACGAGGAGGAGAAGTGACAGGGAGGAGAGGGGAAGCGGAGGAGAGAAGAGAAGAGTAGGAGAGGGGATTGGGAGGAGAGAAGAGAAGAGAAGGAGAGGGGGTGGGGAGGAGAGAAGAGAAGAGAAGGAGATGGGATGGGGAGGAGAGGGGAGAAGTGTAGGAGAGGTGATGGGGAGGAGAGAAGAGAAGAGTAGGAGAGGGGATGTGGAGGAGAGAAGAGAAGAGTAGGAGAGGGGATGTGGAGGAGAGGGGATGGGGAGGAGAGGGGATAGGGAGGAGAGGGGATGGGGAGGAGAGGGGATGGGGAGGAGAGAAGAGAAGAAAAGAGTAGGAGAGGGGATGGGGAGGAGAGAAGAGAAGAGTAGGAGAGGGGATGTGGAGGAGAGGGGGTGGGGAGGAGAGAAGAGAAGAGAAGAGTAGGAGAGGGGATGGGGAGGAGAGGGGATGGGGAGGAGAGGGGATAGGGAGGAGAGGGGATGGGGAGGAGAGGGGATGGGGAGGAGAGGGGATAGGGAGGAGAGGGGATGGGGAGGAGAGAGTGGTTTAACTTTCCACGCTAGTATTGTAGGTGTGGAAAGAAAAAAATATTTCTACATTCTCTCAATTCGTTCTTCTCCTCTCCTCTCCCCATTATCTCTCCTCTTCTCCTCATACCTTCTCCTCAACATCCCTTCTCCACCTCTTCTCTTCTCTCCTCTTCTCTTCACTCCTCCCCTTCCCCTCTCCTCCTCTTCATCTCCTCTCCTCCCCATCCCCTCTCCTCCTCTTCATCCCCTCTCCTCCCCATCCCCTCTCCTCCTCTTCATCCCCTCTCCTCCCCATCCCCTCTCCTCCTCTTCATCCCCTCTCCTCCTCTTCATCCCCTCTCCTCCCCTTCCCCTCTCCTCCTCTTCATCCCCTCTCCTCCTCTTCATCCCCTCTCCTCCTCTTCATCCCCTCTCTCCTCCTCATCCCCTCATCCTCTCTCCTCCTCTTCATCCCCTCTCCTCCTCTTCATCCCCTCTCTCCTCCTCATCCCTCTCCTCCTCTTCATGCCCTCTCCTCACCTCATCATCCCCTCTCTCCTCCCCATCCCCCATCCCCTCTCTCCTCCTCATCCTCTCTCCTCCTCATCCCCCTTCCCCTCTCTCCTCCTCATCCTCTCTCCTCCTCATCCCCCATCCCCTCTCCTCCCCATCCCCCCTCCCCTCTCCTCCCCATCCCCCATCCCCTCTCCATCCCCTCTCCTGCCCATCCCCCTTCCCCCATCCCCTCTCCTCCCCATCCCCCATCCCCTCTCTCCTCCTCATCCCCTCTCCTCCCCATCCCCCATCCCCTCTCCTCCTCATCCCCCTTCCCCTCTCTCCTCCTCATCCTCTCTCCTCCTCATCCCCCATCCCCTCTCCTCCCCATCCCCCCTCCCCTCTCCTCCCCATCCCCCATCCCCTCTCCATCCCCTCTCCTGCCCATCCCCCTTCCCCCATCCCCTCTCCTCCCCATCCCCCATCCCCTCTCTCCTCCTCATCCCCTCTCCTCCCCATCCCCCATCCCCTCTCTCCTCCTCATCCTCTCTCCTCTCCATCCCCCCTTCTTTCTTCTCTTCTCCAAGTGTTTTAACTAGCTGTTGGAATCCCATCATTAGCAGTGATTTTAGACTCCACTACAGACTCTCTGGATGGAATGTGTGTTGCCTAGCAACTAATGGTTGTTTCCGTGGTGACAACAATACCCCCAGCCCATTGTTTCTGTAATGGAGTAGTCGGCTCAACACACTGTGTGGTCCACAAACACCATGGTCACACACACACACACACACACACACACACACACACACACACACACACACACACACACACACAAACCCACAAAGTATCCTAACCACAGTCATATGTGAAAGGATCCTGATATGAATAAGATAGATATGCAGGTATGCTTACAATAATAACATTTATCTGTAATATCTACATACATATATAATTCATCCATCTACGCTCCTATCACTCAGTTACTGTTTATCTACTATATATACTACAGATACTGTTTATCTATTATATATACTACAGATACTGTTTATCTACTATATATACTACAGATACAGTTTATCTACTATATATACTACAGATACTGTTTATCTACTATATATACTACAGATACTGTTTATCTACTATATATACTACAGATACTGTTTATCTACTATATATACTACAGATACTGTTTATCTACTATATATACTACAGATACTGTTTATCTACTATATATACTATATATACAGTTTATCTACTATATATACTACATTTACTGTTTATCTACTATATATATACTACATATACTACATATATACTACACACTACAGATACAGATACAGATAGAGACACTCCAGATACAGATATAGATACAAATATAGACACTACAGATACAGATATAGATACAAATATAGACACTACAGATACAGATATAGATACAGATATAGACACTACAGATATAGATACAGATATAGATACAGATACAGATACAGACACTACAGATACAGACACTATAGATACAGATATAGATACAGATATAGGCACTACATATACAGGTACAGATATAGACACTACAGATACAGATAGACACTACAGATACAGATATAGACACTACAGATACAGATATAGACACTACATATACAGATATAGACACTACATATATAGATACAGATATAGACACTACAGATATAGACACAGATACAATTACAGATACAGATATAGACACTACAGATACAGATATAGACACTACAGATACAGATACTACAGATACAGATATAGATACAGATACTACAGATACAGACACTACAGATACAGATATAGACACTACAGATACAGACACTACATATACAGATACAGATATAGACAATAGATACTACAGATACAGATACAGATAGACACTACAGATACAGATACAGATATAGACACTACAGATACGGATACTACAGATACAGATTAGGATATAGACACTACAGATACAGACACAACAGGTACAGTTATAGACACTACAGATACAGATACGGATATAGACACTACAGATACAGATATAGATATAGACACTACAGATACAGATACAGATATAGATACAGATATTGACACCACAGAAACAGACACTACAGATACAGATATAGACACTACAGATACAGATACAGACACTACAGATATAGACACTACAGATATAGATACTACAGATACAGACACTACAGAAACAGATATAAACACTACAGAGACAGATACAGATATAGACACTACAGATACAGATATAGATATAGACACTACAGATACAGATACCGATACAGACACTACAGATACAGATATAGATACAGATATTGACACCACAGAAACAGACACTACAGATACAGATATAGACACTACAGATACAGATACATATATAGACACTACAGATACAGATATAGATATAGACACTACAGATACAGATACAGAAACATACACTACAGATATAGACACTACAGATACAGATACAGATATAGATACAGATATTGACACTACAGATACAGATATAGACACTACAGATACAGATATAGACACTACAGATATAGACACTACAGATACAGATACAGATACAGACACTACAGATACAGATATAGACACTACATATACAGATATAGACACTACAGATATAGACACCACAGATACAGACACTACAGATACAGACACTACAGACACTACAGATATAGACACTACAGATATAGACACTACAGATACAGATATAGACACTACAGATATAGATATAGACACTACAGATATAGATACAGATATACACTACAGATACAGATATAGACTCTACAGATACAGATATAAACACTACAGATATAGATACAGATATAGATACAGATATAGACACTACAGATACAGATACAGACACTACAGATATAGATACAGATATAGATATAGATATAGACACTACAGATACAGATATACACTACAGATACAGATACAGACACCACAGATACAGATACCACAGATACAGATACTACAGATACAGATACTACAGATACAGACACTACAGATACAGACACTACAGATACAGACACTACAGATACAGATACTACATATACAGACACTACATATACAGATACAGATACTACAGATACAGATACTACAGATATAGACACTACAGGTACAGACACTACAGATACAGATACAGACACTACAGAGACAGACACTACAGATGCAGATACTACATATACAGATACAGACACTACAGATACAGATACAGATACTACATATACAGATACTACAGATACAGATACTACAGATACAGATACAGACACTACAGATACAGATACAGATACTACAGATACAGACACTACAGATACAGACACTACAGATACAGATACAGATATAGACACTACAGAAACAGATACTACAGATACAGATACAGACACTACAGATACAGATACAGATACTACAGATATAGACACTACAGAAACAGATACTACAGATACAGATACTACAGATACAGACACTACAGATATAGACACTACAGATACAGACACTACAGATACAGATACAGATATAGACACTACAGATACAGATACTACAGATACAGATACAGACACTACAGATACAGATACAGATACTACAGATATAGACACTACAGATACAGATACTGCATATACAGATACTACAGATACAGATACAGACACTACAGATACAGACACTACAGATACAGATATAGACACTACATATACAGATACAGACACTAAAGATACAGATATAGATATATACACTACAGATACAGATATATATATAGACACTACAGATACAGATACAGACACTACAGATACAGATACAGATATAGACACTACAGATACAGATACAGATACTACAGATACAGATATAGATATAGACACAACAGATACAGATATAGATATAGACATTACAGATACAGATATAGACACTACAGATACAGATATAGACACTACAGATACAGATACAGATACAGATATAGACACTACATTTACAGATACAGATACAGATATAGACACTACAGATACCGATACAGATACAGATATAGACACTACAGATACAGATACAGATACTACAGATACAGATACAGACACTACAGATACAGATACAGATACTACATATACAGATACAGATATAGACACTACAGATACAGATACAGATATAGACACTACAGATACAGATACAGATACTACAGATACAAATACAGATACAGATACAGATATAGACACTACAGATACAGATATAGACACTACAGATACAGATATAGACACTACAGATACAGATAGACACTACAGATACAGATATAGACACTACAGATACAGATAGAGACACTACAGATACAGATATAGACACTACAGATACCGATACAGATACAGATATAGACACTACAGATACAGATACAGATACTACAGATACAGACACTACAGATACAGATACAGATATAGACACTACAGATACTACAGATACAGATACAGATATTACAGATACAGATACAGATACTACAGATACAGATACAGATACTACAGATACAGATACAGATACTACAGATACAGATACAGATATAGACACTACAGATACAGATACAGATATAGACACTACAGATACAGATACAGATACTACAGATACAGATACAGATACAGATATAGACACTACAGATACAGATATAGGTATAGACACTACAGATACAGATATAGATATAGACACTACAGATACAGATATAGATACAGATACTACAGATACAGATACAGATATAGACACTACAGATACTGATACAGATATAGACACTACAGATACAGATACAGATACAGATATAGACACTACAGATACAGATACAGATACAGATATAGACACTACAGATACAGATACAGACACTACAGATACAGATACAGATATAGACACTACAGATACAGATATAGGTATAGACACTACAGATACAGATACAGATACAGATATAGACACTACAGATACAGATACAGATACAGATATAGACACTACAGATACAGATACAGATACTACAGATACAGATACAGATACAGACACTACAGATACAGATATAGGTATAGACACTACAGATACAGATATAGATACAGATACTACAGATACAGATACAGATATAGACACTACAGATACTGATACAGATATAGACACTACAGATACAGATACAGATACAGATATAGACACTACAGATACAGATACAGATACAGATATAGACACTACAGATACAGATACAGACACTACAGATACAGATACAGACACTAAAGACACCTCCGGCAAACTGCTATGTAAATGCCTGTGTGTGTGTGAGGTTTGGTGTGTGTGATCACATGTTGACCAGTAGATGGCAGCGTAACCATTCTGTTGAATTGTAGAATTGTTAAACTTCTCCCACTGCAGTTGAATCGTCCATGGCTGCCATGCTGATCTCAAACCTACACATTCTAACTTTGACTTCATCACATTATCATTATTTGTAAATACTGTCACAAAGAAATTGTTTTTCCTGAGTTAATTTCTGTACCATGTATACCAAAGGTAGTCGGTAATGTCTTGGTTAATGAGTTACAGATGGTTAATTTAACTTAAAATAAGCAGTTTGTTTAAGACAATGAAAGTAGCAATAACTTGCTACTGTAATAAATTGCATTTGTTGATTGTTGTTTGTTTTGTGTGAGAAAGGTGAATTAAGGAATGCCTGTAAAGTTGTATAGCGTCATGATGGGTTCTCTCTCTCTTTTAACTTAAAAACATTAACCCTTTACCCTCATGAGAATTGGCCTATATGGATAATATATATATATATATATATATATATATATATATTATATATATGGATGTTTCTTATGGATTGGGCTAAATTGAACGTTTTTTCTATACAGTAGAAATATGAAAATGATAATTGTGGTAGCAATTATAGGGGGGCGGCGGGGTAGCCTAGTGTTTAGAGCGTTGGCCTAGCAACCGAAAGGCTGCAAGTTCAAACCCCCGAGCTGACAAGGTACAAATCTGTCGTTCTGCCCCTGAACAGGCAGTTAACCCACTGTTCCTAGACCAGTTAACCCACTGTTCCTAGACCAGTTAATCCATTGTTCCTAGACCAGTTAACCCACTGTTCCTAGACCAGTTAACCCACTGTTCCTAGACCAGTTAATCCATTGTTCCTAGACCAGTTAACCCACTGTTCCTAGACCAGTTAATCCATTGTTCCTAGACCAGTTAACCCACTGTTCCTCGACCAGTTAACCCACTGTTCCTAGACCAGTTAATCCATTGTTCCTAGACCAGTTAACCCACTGTTCCTAGACCAGTTAATCCATTGTTCCTAGACCAGATAAACCCACTGTTCCTAGACCAGTTAATCCATTGTTCCTAGACCAGTTAACCCACTGTTCCTAGACCAGTTAACCCACTGTTCCTAGACCAGTTAATCCATTGTTCCTAGGCCAGTTAACCCACTGTTCCTAGACCGTCATTGAAAATAAGAATTTGTTCTTAACTGACTTGCCTAGTTAAATAAATACATTTTTTTGAAAGGGAACTGTTTGGAGATAAAGGGAACAGTTTGGAGATAATGGGAACAGTTTGGAGATAATGGGAACAGTTTGGAGATAAAGGGAACAGTTTGGAGATAATGGGAACAGTTTGGAGATAAAGGGAACAGTTTGGAGATAAGGGGAACAGTTTGGAGATAATGGGAACAGTTTGGAGATAAAGGGAACAGTTTGGAGATAATGGGAACAGTTTGGAGATAATGAGAACAGTTTGGAGATAATGGGAACAGTTTGGAGATAATGGGAACAGTTTGGAGATAAAGGGAACAGTTTGGAGATAAAGGGAACAGTTTGGAGATAATGGGAACAGTTTGGAGATAATGGGAACAGTTTGGAGATAAAGGGAACAGTTTGGAGATAATGGGAACAGTTTGGAGATAAAGGGAACAGTTTGGAGATAAAGGGAACAGTTTGGAGATAAAGGGAACAGTTTGGAGATAATGGGAACAGTTTGGAGATAATGGGAACAGTTTGGAGATAATGGGAACAGTTTGGATATAAAGGGAACAGTTTGGAGATAATGGGAACAGTTTGGAGATAAAGGGACAGTTTGGAGATAAAGGGAACAGTTTGGAGATAATGGGAACAGTTTGGAGATAAGTGGAACAGTTTGGAGATAAAGGGAACAGTTTGGAGATAAAGGGAACAGTTTGGATATAAAGGGAACAGTTTGGAAATAAAGGGAACAGTTTGGAGATAAAGGGAACAGTTTGGAGATAAAGGGAACAGTTTGGAGATAAAGGGAACAGTTTGGAGATAAAGGGAACAGTTTGGAGATAATGGGAACAGTTTGGAGATAATGGGAACAGTTTGTAGATAAAGGGAACAGTTTGGAGATAATGGGAACAGTTTGGAGATAAAGGGAACAGTTTGGAGATAAAGGGAACAGTTTGGAGATAATGGGAACAGTTTGGAGATAAGGGGAACAGTTTGGAGATAATGGGAACAGTTTGGATATAAAGGGAACAGTTTGGAGATAATGGGAACAGTTTGGAGATAAAGGGAACAGTTTGGAGATAATGGGAACAGTTTGGAGATAAAGGGAACAGTTTGGAGATAAGGGGAACAGTTTGGAGATAAGGGGAACAGTTTGGAGATAAAGGGAACAGTTTGGATATAAAGGGAACAGTTTGGAGATAATGGGAACAGTTTGGAGATAAAGGGAACAGTTTGGAGATAATGGGAACAGTTTGGAGATAATGGGAACAGTTTGGAGATAAAGGGAACAGTTTGGAGATAAAGGGAACAGTTTGGAGATAATGGGAACAGTTTGGAGATAATGGGAACAGTTTGGAGATAAAGGGAACAGTTTGGAGATAATGGGAACAGTTTGGAGATAATGGGAACAGTTTGGAGATAAGGGGAACAGTTTGGAGATAATGGGAACAGTTTGGATATAATGGGAAAATGATTAGACCCAAGGTGAGGACACAGTTCACCTGACACAAGACTGAATCCAAACATTACAACTGTTGATTTTATGTGCATTTGACATTTACTGGACTTTTTGCCTCATTTGTTGATAACAAAAATCTGAAAATACTCTGGATACGTTCAGTAACACGATAATAATATTCCTGGACAAATGTGTTGTAGGTGCAACGTAAGACAAAACCAAACGACAAGGGTTTGAGAACTAACTGGAGTCTCCGAGTGGACACACACCTCTCCAAAGTGTGCTCGGGTCCTAAGCAATTTCACTGCACTGCTATGACTAAAAAATAACTTCAACTATAAGGTACTTTTTATGAGCTCTCCTAGCTGTTGACAAACTAAGGCTTGTTGTTGTTTTGAACACAAACCTGCATCCCCGCAATCACACAATTACTGTTGTTGTTGTGAAGCTCTGTGAAGCAGAATCTGGCATCGTGTATAGCATGTTACGGGATACAGAGCTGTGAAGTAGAATCTGGCATCGTGTATAGCATGTTACGATATACAGCCCTGTGAAGCAGAATCTGGCATTGTGTATAGCATGTTACGATATACAGCCCTGTGAAGCAGAATCTGACATCGTGTATAGCATGTTACGATATACAGAGCTGTGAAGTAGAATCTGGCATCGTGTATAGCATGTTACGGGATACAGAGCTGTGAAGTAGAATCTGGCATCGTGTATAGCATGTTACGATATACAGCCCTGTGAAGCAGAATCTGGCATTGTGTATAGCATGTTACGATATACAGCCCTGTGAAGCAGAATCTGACATCGTGTATAGCATGTTACGATATACAGCTCTGTGAAGCAGAATCTGACATTGTGTATAGCATGTTACGATATACAGCCCTGTGAAGCAGAATCTGACATCGTGTATAGCATGTTACGATATACAGAGCTGTGAAGTAGAATCTGGCATCGTGTATAGCATGTTATGGGATACCGAGCTGTGAAGTAGAATCTGGCATCGTGTATAGCATGTTACGGTATACAGAGCTGTGAAGTAGAATCTGGCATCGTGTATAGCATGTTACGATATACAGCTCTGTGAAGCAGAATCTGGCATTGTGTATAGCATGTTACGATATACAGAGCTGTGAAGTAGAATCTGGCATCGTGTATAGCATGTTATGGGATACAGAGCTGTGAAGTAGAATCTGGCATCGTGTATAGCATGTTACGGTATACAGCGCTGTGAAGTAGAATCTGGCATCGTTTATAGCATGTTACGATATACAGCTCTGTGAAGTAGAATCTGGCATCGTGTATAGCATGTTACGGTATACATAGCTGTGAAGTAGAATCTGGCATCGTGTATAGCATGTTACGATATACACCTCTGAGAAGCAGAATCTGGCATTGTGTATAGCATGTTACGATATACAGAGCTGTGAAGTAGAATCTGGCATCATGTATAGCATGTTATGGGATACAGAGCTGTGAAGTAGAATCTGGCATCGTGTAAAGCATGTTACGGTATACAGCCAATACGTTCCAATTTAGGCGCTTGTCAGTGCCCCAAAAAATGCCACTTTCAAACCTTATACAGGTTATGAATGTAAAGAGCTACGGAGGGCTGGAGGTGTTGGTGAAGTCTGGAGGCCTGTATACTCTATTAGTGATGCGCGGGTTGACTCTGATATATCTGCAGGGCTGGAGGTGTTGGTGAAGTCTGGAGGCCTGTATACTCTATTAGTGATGCGCGGGTTGACTCTGATATATCTGCAGGGCTGGAGGTGTTGGTGAAGTCTGGAGGCCTATATACTCTATTAGTGATGCGCGGGTTGACTCTGATATATCTGCAGGGCTGGAGGTGTTGGTGAAGTCTGGAGGCCTGTATACTCTATTAGTGATGCGCGGGTTGACTCTGATATATCTGCAGGGCTGGAGGTGTTGGTGAAGTCTGGAGGCCTGTATACTCTATTAGTGATGCGCGGGTTGACTCTGATATATCTGCAGGGCTGGAGGTGTTGGTGAAGTCTGGAGGCCTGTATACTCTATTAGTGATGCGCGGGTTGACTCTGATATATCTGCAGGGCTGGAGGTGTTGGTGAAGTCTGGAAGCCTGTATACTCTATTAGTGATGCGCGGGTTGACTCTGATATATCCGCAGGGCTGGAGGTGTTGGTGAAGTCTGGAGGCCTGTATACTCTATTAGTGATGCGCGGGTTGACTCTGATATATCCGCAGGGCTGGAGGTGTTGGTGAAGTCTGGAGGCCTGTATACTCTATTAGTGATGCGCGGGTTGACTCTGATATATCCGCAGGGCTGGAGGTGTTGGTGAAGTCTGGAGGCCTGTATACTCTATTAGTGATGCGCGGGTTGACTCTGATATATCCGCAGGGCTGGAGGTGTTGGTGAAGTCTGGAGGCCTGTATACTCTATTAGTGATGCGCGGGTTGACTCTGATATATCCGCAGGGCTGGAGGTGTTGGTGAAGTCTGGAGGCCTGTATACTCTATTAGTGATGCGCGGGTTGACTCTGATATATCCGCAGGGCTGGAGGTGTTGGTGAAGTCTGGAGGCCTGTATACTCTATTAGTGATGCGCGGGTTAACTCTGATATATCTGCAGGGCTGGAGGTGTTGGTGAAGTCTGGAAGCCTGTACACCTTTGTATACCCTATTAGTGATGCGCGGGTTAACTCTGATATATCTGCAGGGCTGGAGGTGTTGGTGAAGTCTGGAGGCCTGTACACCTTTGTATACCCTATTAGTGATGCGCGGGTTAACTCTGATATATCTGCAGGGCTGGAGGTGTTGGTGAAGTCTGGAAGCCTGTACACCTTTGTATACCCTATTAGTGATGCGCGGGTTAACTCTGATATATCCGCAGGGCTGGAGGATTTCAGGGTCATTAAATATTGTGGGTTGGTGACCGGCAGGTTGAATAAAGGGGAAAAAAATGCATTATATATAAATAATCTATGAATGTATAATTCTTGTGCGATTCACATGTATAACACTTCAGTGCAATACCATGTGTTTTACCTCATTAATGCAGTAGAATGCACAGTGCAATACCATGTGTTTTACCTCATTAATGCTGTAGAATGCACAGTGCAATACCATGTGTTTTACCTCATTAATGCAGTAGAATGCACAGTGCAATACCATGTGTTTTACCTCATTAATGCTGTAGAATGCACAGTGCAATACCATGTGTTTTACCTCATTAATGCTGTAGAATGCACAGTGCAATACCATGTGTTTTACCTCATTAATGCTGTAGAATGCACAGTGCAATACCATGTGTTTTACCTCATTAATGCTGTAGAATGCACAGGGCAATACCATGTGTTTTACCTCATTAATGCTGTAGAATGCACAGTGCAATACCATGTGTTTTACCTCATTAATGCTGTAGAATGCACAGTGCAATACCATGCGTTTTACCTCATTAATGCTGTAGAATGCACAGGGCAATACCATGTGTTTTACCTCATTAATGCTGTAGAATGCACAGTGCAATACCATGTGTTTTACCTCATTAATGCTGTAGAATGCACAGTGCAATACCATGCGTTTTACCTCATTAATGCTGTAGATTGCACTGCATTATGGGTAAAATGCTGACTGTAAATGCAGACTTTAACTGTAATTGGAAGCTTCCTGTAAAAATGACTGTAACATACTGTATTTATTTACAGCAATAGTTGGTCCTCTCTTCTATAACATTAGACTACTGTTCTGGTCCTCTCTTCTATAACATTAGACTGTTCTGGTCCTCTCTCCTATAACATTAGACTACTGTTCTGGTCCTCTCTTCTATAACATTAGACTACTGTTCTGGTCCTCTCTACTATAACATTAGACTACTGTTCTGGTCCTCTCTTCTATACCATTAGACTACTGTTCTGGTCCTCTCTTCTATACCATTAGACTACTGTTCTGGTCCTCTCTTCTATAACATTAGACTACTGTTCTGGTCCTCTCTTCTATAACAGACTACTGTTCTGGTCCTCTCTTCTATAACATTAGACTACTGTTCTGGTCCTCTCTCCTATAACATTAGACTATTGTTCTGGTCCTCTCTCCTATAACATTAGACTACTGTTCTGGTCCTCTCTTCTATAACATTAGACTACTGTTCTGGTCCTCTCCTATAACATTAGCTTTGTAATAGCTTTTTGTATAAACTGAAATCTTATCAGAACCATGTTGGGTCGTTTTAACAGCTTTGTATTGACTTAAAACCGGTCAAAAGGATTTAATTTGGACATTTTAAGTATGAATTATTGCATTTTCTCCATGGACCCTAAACGTCTTTTCAGCACAAGACAAGGAGAGACGACAGAGTACTGTACCGATGTCAACTATTGAAGCTTTTCATTCTATCGATTTGTGACATTATTCTGGTGAGCAAGGGTCTCTCTCTCTGCCCACTCTCTCTCTCTCTCTCTCTCTCTCTCTCTCTCTCTCTCTCTCTTTCTCTCCTTCTCTCTCTCTCCCCCTCTCTCTCTCTCTCTCGCTCTCTCTGTCTCTCTCTGTCTCTCTCTCTCCCCCCTCTCTCTCTTTCTCCTTCTCTCTCTCTGTCTCTCTCTCTCTTTCTCTCCTTCTCTCTCTCCCCCTATCTCTCTGTGTCTCACTCCCCCCTCTCTCTCCTCCTCCCCCTCTCTCTCCTTCTCTCTCTCTCCCCCTCTCTCTCTCTCTCTCGCTCTCTCTGTCTCTCTCTCTCCCCCCTCTCTCTCTTTCTCCTTCTCTCTCTCTGTCTCTCTCTCTCTTTCTCTCCTTCTCTCTCTCCCCCTATCTCTCTGTGTCTCACTCCCCCCTCTCTCTCCTCCTCCCCCTCTCTCTCCTTCTCTCTCTCTCCCCCCTCTCTCTCTCCCTCTCCCTCTTCCCCTCTCTCTGCATTCCTTGGAAAATTCCAGTGATTTGTTTACCCCTCTGTTTGTGTTAATGTGTTGTTTGTTTACTCGCCTAAGTGTCAAAGAAAATCATATTATCGCTGTCATGGTTAGAACTGTGGTCTGGTTGCCTTTGGGAGGAGTGCGGAATTGTGGCTAGGCTGTGTGTGTGTGTGTGTGTGTTGGTGAATGCTTGTGTCATGTGTGTGAGCGCGTGTGGAATGGTAGCTTGCCATGAAATTGATCCCAGTGTTTGGGATCCAGCAGTCCTGTATCCCAAAAATCGAGGCAGTCAATGTAATGATTCAAGCTTCTCAAAACTGATTGCTGACATCTCAGAGGGGAGAGGTGACGAGAGGGGCACAGAGGTGTAGGGAGTGGGAGAAGAGAGGAGAGAGGAGAAGAGAGAGCGGGGATAAGGAATGAGGAGACGAGAGGGGCAAAGAGGCGTAGGGAGGGGGAGGAGAGAGGGGGGAGAGGGGAGAGAAGGAATGAGTAGAAGAGACGGGCAAAGATGCAATGGGAGGAGGATGAGGAGGAGAAGAGAGGAGGGGGGAGGAGAGAGGAATGAGAAGGACAAAAATGTGTTCACCCAATGGCAGCAACCAGTTACGTACTGGCAGAGTACAGGATGGCATTTTCATTAGGTAGAAACATTTCATACAGCCATCTAATCTACCAGGAGTTTCATACAGCCATCTAATCTACCAGGAGTTTCATACAGCCATCTAATCTACCAGGAGTTTCATACAGCCATCTAATCTACCAGGAGTTTCATACAGCCATCTAATCTACCAGGAGTTTCATACAGCCATCTAATCTACCAGGAGTTTCATACAGCCAACTAATGACATCATCAACAGACTGTTAGTTATCTTCTTCGGGCTAGGGGGCAGTTTTCAGAAGTTTGAATGAATGAGGTGCCCAAAGTAAATTGCCTGTTACTCAGGCCCAGAAGCTAGGATATGCATGTAATTGGAAGTATTGGATGGGAAACACTCTAAAGTTTCCAAAACTGTTAGAATAATGTCTGTGAGTATAACAGAACTGATTTAGCAGGTGAAAACCTGAGAAAAACCTGAGAAAAATCCATCCAGGAAGTAGGTTACCTGTTACTCAGGCCCAGAAGCTAGGATATGCATATAATTGGAAGTATTGGATGGAAAACACTCTAAAACTGTTAGAATAATGTCTGTGAGTATAACAGAACTGATTTAGCAGGTGAAAATCTGAGAAAAATCCATCCAGGAAGTAGGATTTTGTTGTTGTTGTAGTTTTCTATTCAATGCCATTACAGTATCCATTGACTAAGGACTCCATTTGTCATGCGCAATCCAGAGAGCGCGCCTTTCTTGTTTACCTTTTATATTGACAGCGTTATTGTCCAGTTGAAATATTATCGATTATTTAGGCTAAAAACAACCTGAGGATTGAATATTAACATCGTTTGACATGTTTCTATGAACTTTACGGATACAATTAGGATATTTTGCCTGCCTGTTGTGACTGCGTTTGAGCCTGTGGATTACTTGAAGAAAACGCGCGAACAAAACAGAGGTTTTTGGATATAATGAGAGACTTTATCGAACAAAACAAACATTTATTGGGTAAATGAATGTCTTCTGAGTGCAACAATATGAAGATCATCAAAGGTAAGAGATTAATTTTATCTCTGTTTCTGACTTGTGTAACTCTTCTACTTGGCTGGTTACTGTTTGTAATGATTTGTTCGCTGGGCAATGTTCTCAAATAATCGCATGGTACGCTTTCGCCGTAGAGCCTTTTTGAAATCTGACTCCGTGAAACCGATGTATAACATAACATAACATGTACAACACTTGTATTTTTTCTGAATTTTTATAATCAGTATTACTGTTTTTGAATTTGGGGCTCTGCAATTTCACTGGATGTTGGTCAGGTGGGATGCAACTGTCCCACGTACCCTAGAGAGGTTATCCAGACACCAACAACAGACTGTTAGTTATCCAGACACCAACAACAGACTGTTAGTTACCCAGGAACCATCAACAGACTGTTAGTTACCCAGGAACCAACAGACTGTTAGTTATCCAGGAACCAACAACAGACTGTTAATTACCCAGGAATCAACAACAGACTGTTAGTTACCCAGGAACCATCAACAGACTGTTAATGACCCAGGAACCATCAACAGACTGTTAATTACCCAGGAACCATCAACAGACTGTTAATTACCCAGGAACCATCAACAGACTGTTAGTTATCCAGACACCAACAACAGACTGTTAGTTACCCAGGAACCATCAACAGACTGTTAGTTACCCAGGAACCAACAGACTGTTAGTTATCCAGGAACCAACAACAGACTGTTAGTTATCCAGGAACCAACAACAGACTGTTAGTTACCTAGGAACCAACAACAGACTGTTAGTTATCCAGGAATCAACAACAGACTGTTAGTTATCCAGACATCAACAGACTGTTAGTTATCCAGGAATCAACAACAGACTGTTAGTTATCCAGGAACCATCAACAGACTGTTAGTTACCCAGGAACCAACAACAGACTGTTAGTTATCCAGGAACCATCAACAGACTGTTAGTTATCCAGGAACCATCAACAGACTGTTAGTTATCCAGGAACCAACAACAGACTGTTAGATATCTAGGATATGGCCAGAATAGGACCAGGATAGGACCAGGATAGGACCAGGATATGGCCAGGATAGGACCAGGATATGGCCAGGATAGGACCAGGATAGGACCAGGATATGGCCAGGATAGGACCAGGATACAGGATAGGACGAGTTGGACAGGACAGGGCCAGGATAGGGCCAGGATACAGGATAGGACCAGTTGGACAGGATAGGGCCAGGATAGGGCCAGGATAGGACCAGTTGGACAGGATAGGGCCAGGATAGGGTCAGGATAGGACCAGGATAGGACCAGGATATGACTAGGATAGTTCCAGGATATGACCAGGATATGGCCAGGATAGGACCAGGATATGGCCAGGATAGGACCAGGATATGGCCAGGATAGGACCAGGATAGGACCAGGATATGGCCAGGATAGGACCAGGATACAGGATAGGACGAGTTGGACAGGACAGGGCCAGGATAGGGCCAGGATACAGGATAGGACCAGTTGGACAGGATAGGGCCAGGATAGGGCCAGGATAGGACCAGTTGGACAGGATAGGGCCAGGATAGGGTCAGGATAGGACCAGGATAGGACCAGGATATGAATAGGATAGTTCCAGGATATGACCAGGATAGGACCAGGATAGGACCAGGATATGACTAGGATAGTTCCAGGATAGTTCCAGGATAGGACCAGGATAGGACCAGGATATGAACAGGATATGGCCAGTATAGGACCAGGATAGGACCAGGATAGGACCAGGATAGGGCCAGGATAGGACCAGGAGAGGACCAGGATCAGACCAGGATAGGACCAGGATAGGACCAGGATATGACTAGGATAGTTCCAGGATATGGCCAGTATAGGACCAGGATATGACCAGGATATGACCAGGATAGGACCAGGATAGGACCAGGATATGACCAAGATACAGGATAGGACCAGTTGGACTGGATAGGGCCAGGATACAGGATAGGACCAGGATAAGGCCAGGATAGGACCGGGATACAGGATAGGGCCAGGATAGGACCAGGATAGGGCCAGGATAGGACCAGGATAGGGCCAGTTGGACAGGATATGACCAGGATATTTCCAGTTGGACAGCATAGGGCCAGGATAGGATCAGGATACAGGATAGGGCCAGTTGGACAGGATAGGACCAGGATGTGACCAGTTGGACAGGATAGGACCAGGATATGACCAGGATAGGGCCAGTTGGACAGGATAGGGCCAGAATAGGACCAGGATAGGTCCAGTTGGACAGGATATGACCAGGATAGGACCAGGATAGGACCAGGATATGACCAGGATAGGGCCAGTTGGACAGGGTTGGACAGGATAGGGCCAGTTGGACAGGATAGGGCCAGGATAGGACCAGGATAGGGCCAGTTGGACAGGATAGGACCAGGATAGGGCCAGTTGGACAGGATAGGACCAGGATATGACCAGGATAGGGCCAGTTGGACAGGATAGGGCCAGGATAGGACCAGGATAGGGCCAGTTGGACAGGATAGGACCAGGATAGGACCAGGATAGGACCAAGATATGACCAGGATAGGGCCAGTTGGACAGGATAGGGCCAGGATAGGACGAGGATAGGGCCAGTTGGACAGGATAGGACCAGGATATGACCAGAATAGGGCCAGTTGGACAGGATAGGGCCAGGATAGGACCAGGATAGGGCCAGTTGGACAGGATAGGACCAGGATAGGACCAGGATATGACCAGGATAGGGCCAGGATAGGACCAGGAGAGGACCAGGATCAGACCAGGATAGGACCAGGATAGGACCAGGATATGACTAGGATAGTTCCAGGATATGACCAGGATAGGACCAGGATATGACCAGGATATGGCCAGTATAGGACCAGGATATGACCAGGATATGACCAGGATAGGACCAGGATAGGACCAGGATATGACCAAGATACAGGATAGGACCAGTTGGACTGGATAGGGCCAGGATACAGGATAGGACCAGGATAAGGCCAGGATAGGACCGGGATACAGGATAGGGCCAGGATAGGACCAGGATAGGGCCAGGATAGGACCAGGATAGGGCCAGTTGGACAGGATATGACCAGGATAGGACCAGGATATGACCAGGATAGGACCAGGATAGGGCCAGTTGGACAGGGGTGGACAGGATAGGGCCAGTTGGACAGGATAGGGCCAGGATAGGACCAGGATAGGGCCAGTTGGACAGGATAGGACCAGGATAGGGCCAGTTGGACAGGATAGGACCAGGATATGACCAGGATAGGGCCAGTTGGACAGGATAGGGCCAGGATAGGACCAGGATAGGGCCAGTTGGACAGGATAGGACCAGGATAGGACCAGGATAGGACCAAGATATGACCAGGATAGGGCCAGTTGGACAGGATAGGGCCAGGATAGGATGAGGATAGGGCCAGTTGGACAGGATAGGACCAGGATATGACCAGAATAGGGCCAGTTGGACAGGATAGGGCCAGGATAGGACCAGGATAGGGCCAGTTGGACAGGATAGGACCAGGATAGGATGAGAGAATTTCAGCATCACACACACACTCACCATAATTTTCTCTCTCTCTCTTTGATGAACCCTGTAGATCTCTAACAACAGATTGCAGACAGAAACGTAATCACTTCTCTTTATAAAGCCCAGTGGCTCTTATCCATGGACTAGACTGGTCTGGACTGGGGAGATAATTTAACATAATGGCAGACAGGCTGATCAGTGGAAGTGGCTGAGGATCACACAAAGGGAACATGAGGTCAGAAGGAGGGAGTTGAAAGAGAAAGATCTGTCTCATTCTGTACAGTTTAGGTGGGTGAGGGGGGTTGAGGTGAGGGAGAATTACTGGGAGGGGGTGAGGGATGGGGGGGTTGTGTGTTTAAACTCTACACGGCTCGTTAGTCCTCGTTAGGGACAGAGTTTCCCTGATTGCAACAGGACCTGTTGAGGAACAACCCTGGGCCCTGGTCACGCAGTGTGGAAATTGGATTTCATTGATTTCTCACGTCCACTCTCCTCGTGTCCTACTCAAAGCTCACTGGACGAGAAGCAGACGAGGAGAGTGGACGAGGAGAGTGGACGAGGGATCAAGGAAACGCAATTGAGATTCGCGCAGTGTCCTGTGCTTCACCTTAGTAAGCTCAGGGGCAGTCTGACTATCTGTATTTGTCTAATAAAAACCTTGATCATTTTAACATCAACACCCCTTTATAGACACTGTGAGATATGAATTTAGCAAAAAAGCTTGGCAGACCTTAATCTCGCCCTCTCCCTCTCCCCCCTCCCTCCCTCTCACTCTCTTTCTCCCTCTCTCTGAAGGACAGTGTTCTGCCCGACCCTAGAGTAGTGGTCAGTGCTGTGTTGTGATGGGGTCTAGTAGTGCTGTGTTGTGATGGGGTCTAGTAGTGCTGTGTTGTGATGGGGTCTAGTAGAGCTGTGTTGTGTTGGGGTCTAGTAGAGCTGTGTTGTGATGGGGTCTAGTAGAGCTGTGTTGTGATGGGGTCTAGTAGAGCTGTGTTGTGATGGGGTCTAGTAGAGCTGTGTTGTGATGGGTCTAGTAGAGCTGTGTTGTGATGGGGTCTAGTAGAGCTGTGTTGTGATGGGGTCTAGTAGAGCTGTGTTGTGATGGGGTCTAGTAGAGCTGTGTTGTGATGGGGTCTAGTAGTGCTGTGTTGTGATGGGGTCTAGTAGTGCTGTGTTGTGATGGGGTCTAGTAGAGCTGTGTTGTGATGGGGTCTAGTAGAGCTGTGTTGTGATGGGGTCTAGTAGAGCTGTGTTGTGATGGGGTCTAGCACAGCTGTGTTGTGATGGGGTCTAGTAGAGCTGTGTTGTGATGGGGTCTAGTAGAGCTGTGTTGTGATGGGCCGGGTCTAGTAGAGCAGTGTTGTGATGGGGTCTAGTACAGCTGTGTTGTGATGGGCCGGGTCTAGTAGAGCTGTGTTGTGATGGGGTCTAGTAGAGCTGTGTTGTGATGGGGTCTAGTAGAGCTGTGTTGTGATGGGGTCTAGTAGAGCTGTGTTGTGATGGGGTCTAGTAGAGCTGTGTTGTGATGGGGTCTAGTACAGCTGTGTTGTGATGGGGTCTAGTAGAGCTGTGTTGTGATGGGGTCTAGTAGAGCTGTGTTGTGATGGGGTCTAGTAGAGCTGTGTTGTGATGGGGTCTAGTAGAGCTGTGTTGTGATGGGGTCTAGTAGTGCTGTGTTGTGATGGGGTCTAGTAGTGCTGTGTTGTGATGGGGTCTAGTAGAGCTGTGTTGTGATGGGGTCTAGTAGAGCTGTGTTGTGATGGGGTCTAGTAGAGCTGTGTTGTGATGGGGTCTAGCACAGCTGTGTTGTGATGGGGTCTAGTAGAGCTGTGTTGTGATGGGGTCTAGTAGAGCTGTGTTGTGATGGGCCGGGTCTAGTAGAGCAGTGTTGTGATGGGGTCTAGTACAGCTGTGTTGTGATGGGCCGGGTCTAGTAGAGCTGTGTTGTGATGGGGTCTAGTAGAGCTGTGTTGTGATGGGGTCTAGTAGAGCTGTGTTGTGATGGGGTCTAGTAGAGCTGTGTTGTGATGGGGTCTAGTAGAGCTGTGTTGTGATGGGGTCTAGTACAGCTGTGTTGTGATGGGGTCTAGTAGAGCTGTGTTGTGATGGGGTCTAGTAGAGCTGTGTTGTGATGGGGTCTAGTAGAGATGTGTTGTGATGGGGTCTAGTAGACCTGTGTTGTGATGGGGTCTAGTAGAGCTGTGTTGTGATGGGGTCTAGTAGAGCTGTGTTGTGATGGGGTCTAGTAGAGCTTTGTTGTGATGGGGTCTAGTAGAGCTTTGTTGTGATGGGGTCTAGTAGAGCTGTGTTGTGATGGGGTCTAGTAGAGCTGTGTTGTGATGGGGTCTAGTAGAGCTGTGTTGTGATGGGCCGGGTCTAGTAGAGCTGTGTTGTGATGGGGTCTAGTACAGCTGTGTTGTGATGGGGTCTAGTAGAGATGTGTTGTGATGGGGTCTAGTAGAGCTGTGTTGTGATGGGGTCTAGTACAGCTGTGTTGTGATGGGGTCTAGAAGAGCTGTGTTGTGATGGGGTCTAGTAGAGCTGTGTTGTGATGGGCCGGGTCTAGAAGAGCTGTGTTGTGATGGGCCGGGTCTAGTAGAGCTGTGTTGTGATGGGCCGGGTCAAGTACTGCTGTGTTGTGATGGGGTCTAGTAGAGCTTTGTTGTGATGGGGTCTAGTAGAGCTGTGTTGTGATGGGGTCTAGTAGAGCTGTGTTGTGATGGGGTCTAGTAGAGCTGTGTTGTGATGGGCCGGGTCTAGTAGAGCTGTGTTGTGATGGGGTCTAGTACAGCTGTGTTGTGATGGGGTCTAGTAGAGATGTGTTGTGATGGGGTCTAGTAGAGCTGTGTTGTGATGGGGTCTAGTACAGCTGTGTTGTGATGGGGTCTAGAAGAGCTGTGTTGTGATGGGGTCTAGTAGAGCTGTGTTGTGATGGGCCGGGTCTAGAAGAGCTGTGTTGTGATGGGCCGGGTCTAGTAGAGCTGTGTTGTGATGGGCCGGGTCAAGTACTGCTGTGTTGTGATGGGGTCTAGAAGAGCTGTGTTGTGATGGGGTCTAGTAGAGCTGTGTTGTGATGGGGTCTAGTAGAGCTGTGTTGTGATGGGGTCTAGTAGAGCTGTGTTGTGATGGGGTCTAGTAGAGCTGTGTTGTGATGGGGTCTAGTAGAGCTGTGTTGTGATGGGGTCTAGTAGAGCTGTGTTGTGATGGGTCTAGTAGAGCTGTGTTGTGATGGGGTCTAGTAGAGCTGTGTTGTGATGGGGTCTAGTAGAGCTGTGTTGTGATGGGGTCTAGTAGAGGAGGCTGGTAGGACCTGGGCTGGAACAGACTGTGAGGCTGATTGGTTGACCTGGGCTGGAGCAGACTGGGAGGCTGATTGGTTGACTTGGGCTAGAGCAGACTGGGAGGCTGGTGCAGTGTCATCAGACTGTGTGGTGGCTATGCTGGTAATTTAGCAATAGATGCTCTGCTCTCCTCCCTGAACTGTTTCATCTCTTCTTTGAGATTCTGGACAGTGTCCTCCTCTTGAAGCTTGTTCTCTCTGAGTTTTATGACCTCTGCTTCAACTAGAGAGAGGGTGTTGTGGAAACGTTGCATAGCAGGTGTTCTTGGTGTTGTCGACATGTCCTTGGCTCTGTGTGCAGCAGGTGAGGTACGTAGAGGGACACTGAGGGGCTTATTGCTGGGTCACAGAGGCTGTTGGGGCCCTTTTCTCCACCATCTTCCTCCTTGACTTTCTCCTCAGCTTCTGAGATGAGTTCAGCTTCTACTTTTAGGATAGCAAATATATTCTCTAAATCCTGGAGGCTTGAATCATTGCCTTGTATCAATACAGTTCCATTATTGTAGAAGTTTACTGTTTGATTACGTGTTGCTCTGGTCAACTTCTTCAAAAATGCTGATCTGACATCCTTGGCTGATGCCTCTCTTTGCTTGAGAAAGGGAAATGGTTGAAAATAACTATTTTCCATATGTGCCCTCTCTGCTCTTGTTTTTGGCACTGGGAAGATCTGCAAACAGGCATTCATGGTTCTGTCCCATCATCAAAGAGGTGAAGCTTTCTCCATTTTGGATGTCTGGTGGGTAAACAATTTCCATAGCAACGCTGGTGATGTTGGCTACAATGTCGCACTAGAAGCCTACCTTTCCCAAAACAGCCATTGTTTCTTGTATTATTGTATCTTGTGTCTTTAGAGAGCAGGTTTACTTTGATGTCCTTTGTCTTCTTTCCTTCTTTTGTCTTTCTATTGTGTTGTTAACTAATTCAAATTTGTTAGCTTATTTTAGAAGAGGCCCTAGCAACTGCTTAGCAATTGGTAAACAATCCAGATAGCTAAGCTAACTGCTCAATACTATAATCTTATAAGCCTATCTTCTTCATTTGATGCTTGTTTTGTCTTCCATTCAGTCTTGCAGTTTATTTATTTATTTGTTTATTTATTTTTTCCCCTCTTAAAACCACTACATTTCAATATTTGCAGGAGGACATTTTTTTCCAGCAGCTGCTGCTGAACTCTCTATTTTCTCTCTCCTTCTACCTCTCTGCCCCCCCCCCCCCCCTCTCTCTCTCTCTCTCTCTCTTTGCCACCTCTGTTTCTCTCTCTCTCTCCCTCTCTCCCTCCCTCTCCCTCTCTCCCCCTTTCTCTCTCTCTCCTCCTTTTCTCCCTCTCTCTCTCTCTCTCTCCCTCTCTCTCTCTCTCTCTCTCCTTCTCACTCTCTCTCTCTCTCCAGCTGCTCTGGGAGACTCAACAAAAACAAAGAGCCCTGTGAGGGAGGGACCACCTGCTCAGAGAGGATTGTGGGTAGGAGCTACCGTACACTTTACAGTTGAGCCAGGAGCAGTAGGAGTGTGTGTGTGTGTGTGTGTGTGTGTGTGTGTGTGTGTGTGTGTGTAACGGGAAGGGAAATGATGAGGTTCTGTCTCTGTAGGAAGTGTCTGGGCTCAGCGTCCGTGGCATGGCTGAACGGTTGTATGCGCCCCCTGTCTCCCTGCCTGCCTCCCTGCCTGTCTCCCTGTCTCCCTGCCTGCCTGTTTCCCTGCCTGCCTGTCTGCCTGCCTGTCTCCCTGTCTCCCTGCCTGCCTGTCTCCCTGCCTGCCTGTCTCCCTGTCCCCCTGCCTGTCTCCCTGTCTCCCTGCCAGCCTGTCTCCCTGTCTCCCTGCCTGCCTGTCTCCCTGCCTGCCTGTCTCCCTGTCTCCCTGCCTGTCTCCCTTCTGCCTGTCTCCGTGCCTGTCTCCCTGTCTCCCTGCCTGCCTGTCTCCCTGTCTCCCTGCCTGTCTCCCTTCTGCCTGTCTCCCTGCCTGTCTCCCTGCCTGTCTCCCTGCCTGCCTGCCTGTCTCCCTGCCTGCCTGTCTCCCTGCCTGCCTGACGAACGGACAGTGGTTGGAGTCTCAGTCCTCTGCAGTACATAAACGCTCCACGCTACATTAGAGCCCAAAGCCTTTCCACATGTTGTTTGCAGAAGGCCTCTATGGTACTTAAAGACCAATCCCTATAACCACCCCTACACTGACTGAACATCTCTCTCTCTCTCTACCGCTGTCCCGTGGTCCATACACTCACACTGACTGAACATCTCTCTCTACCGCTGTCCCGTGGTCCATACACTCACACTGACTGAACATCTCTCTCTACCGCTGTCCCGTGGTCCATACACTCACACTGACTGAACATCTCTCTCTACCGCTGTCCCGTGGTCCATACACTCACACTGACTGAACCACTGTGGGACTATGGGACTGTGAGGCAATGGGGTTGTGTGGCAGTGGGGCATTGGGTCTGTGGGTCTGTGGGGCTGTGGGGCTTTGGGTCAATGGGGCTGTGGGGATGTGGGGCTGTGGATCAATGGGGCTGTGGGGCTGTGGATCAATGGGGCTGTGGGGCTGTGGGGCTTTGGGTCAATTGGGCTGTGGGGCTGTGGGTCAATGGGGCTGTGGGGCTGTGGGGCTATGGATCAATGGGGCTGTGGGGCTGTGGATCAATGGGGCTGTGGGGCTGTGGGGCTTTGGGTCAATGGGGCTGTGGGGCTGTGGATCAATGGGGCTGTGGGGCTGTGGGGCTGTGGGGCTTTGGGTCAATGGGGCTGTGGGGCTGTGGGGCTTTGGGTCAATTGGGCTGTTGGCCTGTGGGTCAATGGGGCTGTGGGGCTGTTGGGCTGTGGATCAATGGCTTTGGGTCAATTGGGCTGTGGGGCTGTGGGTCAATGGGGCTGTGGGGCTGTTGGGCTGTGGATCAATGGGGCTGTGGGGCTGTGGATCAATGGGGCTGTGGGGCTGTGGATCAACGGGGCTGTGGGGCTGTGGGGCTTTGGGTCAATGGGGCTGTGGGGCTGTGGGGCTGTGGATCAATAGGGCTGTGGGGCTTTGGGTCAATGGGGCTGTGGGGCCGAGGATCAATGGGGCTGTGGGGCTGTGGGGCTTTGGGTCAATGGGGCTGTGGGGCTGTGGGGCTTTGGGTCAATTGGGCTGTGGGGCTGTGGGGCTGTGGATCAATGGGGCTGTGGGGCTTTGGGTCAATGGGGCTGTGGGGCTTTGGGTCTGTGGGGCTGTGGGGCTGTGGGTCAATGGGGCTGTGGGGCTGTGGGTCAATTGGGCTGTGGGGCTTTGGGTCAATGGGGCAGTGGGGCTGTGGGGCTGTGGGTCAATTGGGCTGTGGGACTGTGGGTCAATGGGGCTGTGGGGCTGTGGGGCTGTGGGTCAATTGGGCTGTGGGGCTGTGGGCCAATTGGGCTGTGGGGCAGTGGGGCTGTGGGGCCGTGGGTCAATGGGGCTGTGGGTCAATTGGGCTATGGGGCTGTGGGGCTGTGGGTCAATGGGGCTGTGGGTCAATGGGGCTGTGGGTCAATGGGCTGTGGGTCTGTGGGGCTGTGGGTCAATTGGGCTGTGGGTCAATGGGTCTGTGGGGCTGTGGGTCAATGGGGCTGTGGGTCAATTGGGCTGTGGGTCAATTGGGCTATGGGACTGTGGGTCAATGGGGCTGTGGGGCTGTGGGTCAATGGGGCTGTGGGTCAATTGGGCTGTGGGGCTGTGGGTCAATGGGGCTGTGGGTCAATGGGGCTGTGGGGCTCTAGGTCAATTGGGCTGTGGGGCTGTGGGTCAATGGGGCTGTGGGGCTGTGGGTCAATGGGGCTGTGGGGCTGTGGGTCAATGGGGCTGTGGGTCAATTGGGCTGTGGGACTGTGGGTCAATGGGGCTGTGGGGCTGTGGGTCAATGGGGCTGTGGGTCAATTGGGCTGTGGGTCAATGGGGCTGTGGGGCAGTGGGGCTGTGGGGCTGATGTTGGGCACTGTGATGTGATTCAGGTAGAGTAGGGTAATTAGGGAACAGCTAGACAGAGCAGAGATAGACCCTGAACACTAAGGAACACTAACCAAACTAACTATCTGGACTAACTAAACTAATTGAACTATGAAAA
The DNA here is from genome assembly GCF_045791955.1 of Oncorhynchus clarkii lewisi. NCBI lineage: Eukaryota > Metazoa > Chordata > Actinopteri > Salmoniformes > Salmonidae > Oncorhynchus > Oncorhynchus clarkii. Next base: position 44,472,244 of record NC_092170.1, read on the forward strand.
CTAACTAAACTAACTAAACTAATTGAACCAACTGAACTAAGTAACTGAACTAACTAAACTAACTAACTGAACTAACTAACTAAATTAACTAACTAAATTGACTAAACTAACTGAACCAACCTACTGAACTAACTGAACAAGCTAACTGAACTAACTAAACTAACTAACTGAACTAACTAACTCAACTAACTAAACTAACTAACTGACTAAACTAACTAACTAACTAAACTAACTGAACTAACTGAGCTAACTAAACTATCTAAACTAATTGAGCTAACCTACTGAACTAACTGAACTAACAAACCTACTGGACAAACTAAACAAACTGAACTAACTTTCTGAACTAATCTACTTAACTAACTGAACTAACTGAACTAACTAAGCTAACTGAACCTACTGAACTAATTAAACTAACTGAACTAACTGAACTATCTAAACTAACTAACTAAACTAACTAACTGAACTAACTAACTAAATGAACTAACTAAGTAAACTACCTAAACTAACTGAACTAACCTACTGAACTAACTATCTGGACTAACTGAACTAACGATCTGGACTAACTGAACTAACTATCTGGACTAACTGAACTAACGATCTGGACTAACTGAACTAACTATCTGGACTAACTGAACTAACGATCTGGACTAACTGAACTAACTATCTGGACTAACTGAACTAACTATCTGGACTAACTGAACTAACAATCTGGACTAACTGAACTAACTATCTGGACTAACTGAACTAACGATCTGGACTAACTGAACTAACTATCTGGACTAACTGAACTAACGATCTGGACTAACTGAACTAACTATCTGGACTAACTGAACTAACTATCTGGACTAACTGAACTAACGATCTGGACTAACTGAACTAACTAACTGAACTAACTGAACTAACTAACTAAACTAACTGACCTAACTAAACTAACTGAACAAACTGAACTAAGTAACTGAACTAACTGAACTAAATAAACTAACTGAACTAACTAAATGAACAAACTAACTAATCTAACGGAACTAACTGAACTAACTAAATGAACAAACTAACTAATCTAACGGAACTAACTGAACTAACTAAATGAACAAACTAACTAATCTAATGGAACTAACTGAACTAACTAAACTAACTGAACTAACTAAATGAACAAACTAACTAATCTAACGGAACTAACTGAACTAAATAAACTAACTGAACTAACTAAACTAACTGAACTAACTAAATGAACAAACTAACTAATCTAATGGAACTAACTGAACTAACTAAACTAACTGAACTAACTAAATGAACAAACTAACTAATCTAACGGAACTAACTGAACTAAATAAACTAACTGAACTAACTAAACTAACTGAACTAACTAAATGAACAAACTAACTAATCTAATGGAACAAACTAACTAATCTAAACTAACTGAACTAACTAAACTAACTGAACTAACTAAATGAACAAACTAACTAATCTAACGGAACTACCTGAACTAACTAAACTAACTGAACTAACTAAATGAACAAACTAACTAATCTAACGGAACTACCTGAACTAACTAAACTAACTGAACTAACTAAATGAACAAACTAACTAATCTAACGGAACTACCTGAACTAAATAAACTAACTGAACTAACTAAATGAACAAACTAACTAATCTAACGGAACTACCTGAACTATCTAAAGGGAACAAATGAAAACACAACGCATTAAGAAAGTAAATGGAACCACACCAACTGACGACGAACTAAAGTTCCAGTGATTTAGTCTCCAGGTTCCATCGTCTAGTCCCAGTTCCATTCCTGTTGTATAGGTGGTCCTGTATATATGTATATATGTATATAGGATATCTATATATCTATATCATGTCTATATATGGTGGTCCTTCCCTCCGACACTCCATCAGGAGGTACGTTGTTGTGAAGTATGCTGGGTAATGACTACACTAATCAACCACCTGTCGCAGCGCTCGCTCGCTCCGATCCAACGTGCCAAGTATTCACACACACGCACGCACGCACGCACACACACTGCCCAGATGTGTCCATCCCTTTAGCAGAGCAGAGCGGGGGGGGGGGGGGGGGGGGGGGGGCAGTAGAGGAATGAGGCCCAGTCCCTAACAGTAATGTACACTGTACTGAAAAACTTTTATTATACCATCATCACTTGCGGTATAATCAGCAGTAAAATACTCTGAATATTTTTTACTGCAGCACAATGTAAATGGTGGTGCATTGTGGGAAAAATGTTGTTGGCTTGGAAATAATTGCTGTATTTTGAAAGGTAGTGTAATTCAACGCCACAGAATACAGTGACATACTGTATTTTTGGTGGTCCAAAAACCATTTGACCACTAGTGGGTGCATGGTGTTGTTGTTTCTCGCTCATTAACATATTTTGAGGCGTGGCTTGTAAAGAGGCTATATTTGTTGCACCCTTGAATGAGAATGCTGTACCAAACAAGCACTCCTATGAGGTTATAATGCCCACACGTTTAAAATGTACAGGGGGCAGATTGGAGTGGCAGGAAGACTTTACCCTTAAATGGTTGAGCGTGTTGCCATGTTCTTTTGGTCTGTTTAACCATGGAGTCCCTGCCAGTTTGGAAGCCTTGGTTAATTAAGGCCTCTAGATGTAGAAGTGTCAACCTGATACACTATTCATATTACTGTATTACTGTAGGTGTACTGTAATATACTGTATTTATATTACTGTAGATGTACTGTAATATAATACTGTATTTATATTACTGTAGGTGTACTGTAATATACTGTATTTATATTACTGTAGATGTACTGTAATATAATACTGTATTTATATTACTGTAGGTGTACTGCAATATACTGTATTTATATTACTGTAGATGTACTGTAATATAATACTGTATTTATATTACTGTAGGTGTACTGTAATATACTGTCATTATATTACTGTAGGTGTACTGTAATATACTGTATTTATATTACTGTAGGTGTACTGTAATATACTGTCATTATATTACTTTAGGTGTACTGTAATATACTATATTTATATTCCTGTAGGTGTACTGTAATATACTGTATTTATATTACTGTAGGTGTACTGTAATATGATAATGTATTTATATTACTGTAGGTGTACTGTAATATAATGTATTTATATTACTGTAGGTGTACTGTAATATACTATATTTATATTACTGTAGGTGTACTGTAATATGATACTGTATTTATATTACTGTAGGTGTACTGTAATATAATGTATTTATATTAGTGTAGGTGTACTGTAATATGATACTGTATTTATATTACTGTAGGTGTACTGTAATATACTGTATTTATATTACTGTAGATGTACTGTAATATGATACTGTATTTATATTACTGTAGATGTACTGTAATATAATGTATTTATATTACTGTAGGTGTACTGTAATATACTGTATTTATATTACTGTAGATGTACTGTAATATAATACTGTATTTATATTACTGTAGGTGTACTGTAATATACTATATTTATATTGCTGTAGGTGTACTGTAATATACTGTATTTATATTACTGTAGGTGTACTGTAATATAATACTGTATTTATATTAGTGTAGGTGTACTGTAATATGATACTGTATTTATATTACTGTAGATGTACTGTAATATAATGTATTTATATTACTGTAGGTGTACTGTAATATACTGTATTTATATTACTGTAGATGTACTGTAATATAATACTGTATTTATATTACTGTAGGTGTACTGTAATATACTGTATTTATATTACTGTAGGTGTACTGTAATATAATACTGTATTTATATTAGTGTAGGTGTACTGTAATATACTATATTTATATTGCTGTAGGTGTACTGTAATATAATACTGTATTTATATTACTGTAGGTGTACTGTAATATAATACTGTATTTATATTACTGTAGGTGTACTGTAATATACTGTATTTATATTAGTGTAGGTGTACTGTAATATGATACAGTTGTACGATAACAATTCCACTCAGCTATCTGGGTTCAGATCTGCTGCCAACACAGGGAGACTGGTCCCGGCAGGCGGATCTGCTGCCAACACAGGGAGACTGGTCCCGGTAGGCGGATCTGCTAACAACACAGGGAGACTGGTCCCGGCAGACAGATCTGCTGCCAACACAGGGAGACTGGTCCCGGCAGGCGGATCTGCTAACAACACAGGGAGACTGGTCCCGGCAGGCGGATCTGCTGCCAACACAGGGAGACTGGTCCCGGCAGGCGGATCTGCTAACAACACAGGGAGACTGGTCCCGGCAGGCGGATCTGCTGCCAACACAGGGAGACTTGTCCCGGCAGACAGATCTGCTGCCAACACAGGGAGACTTGTCCCGGCAGACAGATCTGCTGCCAACAGGGAGACTGGTCCCGGCAGACAGATCTTGCTGCCAACACAGGGAGACTGAATCAAGATGGTCCCGGCAGGCGGATCTGCTCCATGAGGATCTATACCCACCTGAGAGCTTTACATGGCCCAGATACTAATACCTCCTCCTGCCCTCCACCTCTCCACCACCTTTCCTCCTGCCCTCCACCTCTCCACCACCTTTCCTCCTGCCCTCCACCTCTCCACCACCTTTCCTCCTGCCCTCCAAATATACACCCACCCACCCCTCCACCTCTCCACTCCTTTCCACTCTACCTCTCCTATCTCCCCTCTACCCCACCACCCCTCCACCTCTCCTATCTCCCCTCCACCCCACCACCCCTCCACCTCTCCTATCTCCCCTCCAACCCTCCACCTCTCCTATCTCCCCTCCACCCCACCACCCCTCCACCTCTCCTATCTCCCCTCCAACCCTCCCACTCTCCTCCACCCCTCAATTTCTCCACGTCTCTACCTCTCCTATCTCCCTCCATCTCTCCTCTCCACCTCTCCTCTCCACCCCTCCACCTCTCTACCTCTCCATCTCTCCACATCTCCACCCCTCTATCTCTCCACTCTCCTCCTCTCCACCTCTCCACCTCTCTACCTCTCCATCTCTCCACCTCTCCACCCCTCTACCTCTCCACCCCTCCACCTCTCCATCTCTCGACCTCTCTACCTCTCCACCTCTCCACCCCTCCATCTCTCCACCTCTCCACCTCTCCACCTCTCCACCCCTCTACCTCCACTCTCCATCTCTCAACCTCTCTACCTCTCCACCTCTCCACCCCTCCATCTCTCCACCTCTCCACCTCTCCACCCCCTACCTCCACTCTCCATCTCTCCATCTCTCCACCTCTCTACCTCTCCACCCCTCCACCTCTCCACCTCTCCAACTCACCACCTCTCAACTCTCCACCTCTCCACTCTCCACCTCTCCACCTCTCCACCCCTCCACCTCTCCTATCTCCCTCCAACCCTGTCTCTTTCTCCTTCCCTCCATCCAAAACACTTTGTTTTTCAATGACTCACATTTTCCAGTCCCCCCAGATGTGGCTCTGTGTGTGTGTGTGTGTGTGGGGGTGTGTGTGTGTGGGGGTGTGTGTGTGTGTGTTTGTGTGTGTGTGTGTGTGTGTGTGTGTGTGTGTGTGTGTGTGTGTGTGTGTGTGTGTGTGTGTGTGTGTGTGTGTGTGTGTGTGTGTGTGTGTGTGTGTGTGTGTGTGTGCGTGTGGTTTTGCGTGTGTGTGTGTGTGTGTGTGTGTGTGTGTGTGTGTGTGTGTGTGTGTGTGTGTCTGTGTGTGTTAAACTGCTGTAATAGGGGATGTGTTTCACTGGGAAGGAATTTGTTCTGCTCTGTTCTGTTCTATTCTGCTTTGTTCTGTTCTGTTCTATTCTGTTCTATTCTGTTCTGTTCTGTTCTGTTCTGCACTGCACTGTTCTGCTTTGTTCTGCACTGTTCTGCTCTGTTCTGCTCTGCTCTGCTATGTTCTGCTCTGTTCTGTACTGCTCTGCTCTATTCTGCTCTGTTCTGTTCTGTTCGGCTCTGTTCTGCACTGTTCTGCACTGTTCTGCTCTGTTCTGCTCTGTTCTGCTCTCTTCTGTTCTGCACTGTTCTACTCTGTTCTGCTCTGTTCTGTTCTGCTCTGTTCTGTTCTGCTCTGTTTTGTTCTGCTCTGCTCTGTTCTGCTCTGCTCTATCCTGCTCTGCTGTATTCTGCTCTGCTCTATTCTGTTCTGCTCTATTCTGTCCTGTTCTATTCTGCTCTATTCTGCTCTATTCTGCTCTGCTCTATTCTGTTCTGCTCTATTCTGTCCTGTTCTATTCTGCTCTATTCTGCTCTGTACTGCTCTGCTCTATTCTGCTCTGCTCTATTCTGCTCTGTTGGGCTATGCTCTATTCTGCTCTATTCTGCTCTGCTCTATTCTGCTCTGTTGGGCTATGCTCTATTCTGCTCTGCTCTGCTCTGTTCGGCTATGCTCTATTCTGCTCTATTCTGCTCTGCTCTGTTCGGTTAGATCTGACTGTAGAACATTCAGTTTACAGTAGTTTTGAATATTACTGTAGAATATTGTAGAATACTGTAGAATATTATGTTTACAGTAGTTGTAGATCTTACTGTAGAACATGCAGTTTACAGTAGTTGTAGATCTTACTGTAGAACATTCCGTTTACAGTAGTTTTAGATCTGACTGTAGAACATTCCATTTACAGTAGTTTTGAATCTTACTGTAGAATATTCTGTTTACAGTAGTTTTGAATCTTACTGTAGAATATTCTGTTTACAGTAGTTTTGAATCTTACTGTAGAATATTCCGTTTACAGTAGTTGTAGATCTTACTGTGGAACGTGCAGTTTACAGTAGTTGTAGATCTTACTGTGGAACGTGCAGTTTACAGTAGTTGTAGATCTGACTGTAGAACATTCAGTTTACAGTAGTTGTAGATCTAACTGTAGAACATGCAGTTTACAGTAGTTGTAGATCTTACAGTAGAACATCTTTACTTCTTTATACTGGGGTCCATAGGGTTCTGGTCCAGAACTGTAGGGGGTAGGGTACTGTTTGGGACGCAGGACCAAGTCGTTTTATATTTGATGTTTATTTAATCTGTCTTCCAGAAGCGTTCTATAAATAGTATCCCAGAAAAAGCAGAAAGTAGAACATTAACTAATTCTGTTAATTACAGCCCTGCCTTCTGAGGAGGCTGCCTTTAGCTAACACAGGTTTATAGGCTTCTGCACACACACCACAGACACACGCACACACAGACGCACACACACACCACAGACACACGCACACACAGACGCACACACACACCACAGACACACGCACACACAGACGCACACACACCACACACCACACACTGCAAATAGTAGGTTGAGGACTTGAGAAGCAGCCGCAAGGAAACAGAGAGCTGCTGGCTGGTCTAGCCTGGTATTGAATCACTTCCTGCTGATCCAACGGACTCTTCCTGTTCCTAGCCCTGTACCGTACTGCCGGGGTTGGGGAGTAACGGATTACAAAAAACAGCATAATATTGTAATCAGATTACAGATACTTTTGAAAAAAACTAGCTGATTACTGAGAGGATTACTTTTAAATTCAGGATGTTTGACACTTCTCTGTGTTTCTCAATGACGTTCAAATCAGCTTTGAATAAAGTTTAAGTTTGTTCCACCTGAGTGAGTCTGCCCACCAATCAGAGACCACTATGATGACACACCAAATGATGACCACCAATCAGAGACCACTATGATGACACACCAAATGTGTTTTATGGATAGCGGGAAAAGAGCAGGAAGAGGCTTGGTTGGCTACAGTCCTACTCTTCCATTGGTGCGGCTGCTGTCGGCATCCAAAGATTATCCGTCTTGAATAAACCCTTGGAGGTAAAGATGACAGTAGTGGTTTAGTCTACGGCGATACGGATATCACTTATTATTGATGTCTACATAGAGCATTGATGTGAATCACACTGCTGCTCTCTCATTTAGCTATTTGCATCTTACGGATTGGGGTTGTTGAGGATGGTTCACAAATCTAAAGGTGTATTTGAACCCAATATTGGTTGAATTCAAGAAGTTTAAGCTGCCGATCAATCATTGTTTTTGAAACCAGTGGACAGCCAGTGAAAAACGCTCTCTTGCGACAGCTGCAGTGTGGATCCCAGCCTATAGAATCACAGTGTGGATCCCAGCCTATAGAATAACAGTGTGGATCCCAGCCTATAGAATCACAGCTGCAGTGTGGATCCCAGCCTATAGAATAACAGTGTGGATCCCAGCCTATAGAATAACAGTGTGGATCCCAGCCTATAGAATAACAGTGTGGATCCCAGCCTATAGAATAACAGCTGCAGTGTGGATCCCAGCCTATAGAATAACAGCTACATAGTGTGGATCCCAGCCTATAGAAGAACAGCTGCATAGTGTGGATCCCAGCCTATAGAATAACAGTGTGGATCCCAGCCTATAGAATAACAGCTGCAGTGTGGATCCCAGCCTATAGAATAACAGCTACATAGTGTGGATCCCAGCCTATAGAAGAACAGCTGTATAGTGTGGATCCCAGCCTATAGAATAACAGCTGCATAGTGTGGATCCCAGCCTATAGAATAACAGCTGTATAGTGTGGATCCCAGCCTATGGAATAACAGCTGCATAGTGTGGATCCCAGCCTATAGAATAAAAGTGGGGCTTTTAGTGAAGACATGAAATAACAAGTGTTAAACAAATCAATTTGAGATTTGAGATTCTTTAAAGTAGCCACACTTTGCCTTGATGACAGCTTTGCACACTCTTGGCATTCTCTCAACCAGCTTCATGAGGTTAAAGTTAATTTGTGGAATTTATTTTCTTCCTAATGCATTTGAGCCAATCAGTTATGTTGTGACAAGGTAGGGGTGGTATAGAGAAGATAGCCCTATTTGGTTAAAGACCAAGTCTATATTATGGCAAGAACAGCTCAAATAAGCAAAGAGAAACGACAATCCATCATTACTTTAAGACATGAAGGTCAGTCAATACGGAAAATGTCAAGAACTTTAAAAGTTTCTTCAAGTGCAGTCGCAAAAACCATCATGCGATGAAACTGTCTCTCATGAGGACCGCCACAGGAAAGGAAGACCCAGAGTTACCTCTGCTGCAGAGGATACGTTCATTAGAGTTACCTGTCTCTCATGAGGACCGCCACAGCAAAGGAAGACCCAGAGTTACCTCTGCTGCAGAGGATACGTTCATTAGAGTTACCTGTCTCTCATGAGGACCGCCACAGCAAAGGAAGACCCAGAGTTACCTCTGCTGCAGAGGATAAGTTCATTAGAGTTAACTGCCTCAGAATTTGCAGCCCAAATAAATGCTTCACAGAGTTCAAGTAACAAACACATCTCAACATCAACTGTTCAGAGGAGACTGTGTGAATCTGTTCTTTGGTCTGGTGAGTCCAAATTTAAGTCTTTGGTTCCAACCACCGTGTCTTTGTGAGACGCAGAGAAGGTGAATGGATGATCTCCGAATGTGTGGTTCCCACCGTGAAGCATGGAGGATGAGGTGTGATGGTGTGGGGGTGCTTTGCTGGCGACACTGTCTGTGATTTATTTAGAATTCAAGGCACACTTAACCAGCATGGCTACCACAGCATTCTGCAGTGATACGCCATCCCATCTGGTTTGCGCTTATTGGGAATATCATTTGTTTTTCAACAGGAC